>NC_038254.2:14565027-14907807 GCF_000004515.6 Glycine max
GGGTTTTACAAGTTGATTGTTGAAATTTTTAAATCCAAAAGCAAATTCTATTGATTTTAATTATTAGTTTCAGTTTTTAAGGTTTTCAATTTTTAAATTTGAATATTATTTTTAAGTTAAAACCATCAAGATCACACATCATTTTTTATGGTAATGGATAATGATTAGTGACATTAGTGATAATGACATCGAAAAGTGTTATTTTTCAAATTGTGTATTCTAATTTGTAATATAGAGTTTTTGGTTTACCATATTATTTATGTGTGAAGTATGATTATCAACTTTGGTAATAAGTAATAACTAATTTTTTTAAGAAAGATGACTCATCACCTTTAGTTAGGAGTGAATATGCTGATCTAGATAAGCATGAGGATCTTGCATATAATGAATCTTTTTTTTAATCTACATATATATACTGAGTTTATGAGATTGACCTTTTAAACCCACATACCTAACAAATTTTATTTGCAAGACTCTTCCACTACTTGTGTAATCTGCCTTTCTCTAATGGATAATTATTATTAATTTATTATATTAAGATTTTAATCTTTAATTTAGATTGTTATTGTAAATTTTTTATATTTAAAATGTCAATGTATTTTTGTGTGATGAATTTTAGCTTAGAAAATAAAGTTAATTCTTCTTCTTCTAATCACATACATTTTTCACTTTTTTAAAAATATATTTTTTCTATCATATTTTTTTCAACTTACTATTTGGGTCCGTTGACGGACCCATTTATTCGTGGACTTTTTTGAGCCTAATATAAACCTTGAAAAGATCATTTATTTCACATACGGGACTTATTCAATTTATTTAAAAAATGATTTTTACAATCCTTAAACAGGTTATTGTGTTCTTGTATTCATCCCTATTTTTAATGAGTCTCTTTCAAATATTTATTTTTTATTCAAAAAATTTTAATTCAAAACTTTTCTTAAAAAATTTGAATCCAATTTCACTCAATATTAATCTTTATAATATAATAATAAGATTATATAACACTTGGAAATTAATATTTTTTTAGTATGTTAATTATTTTAATATTATTGTTACGATGAAAAATGTCATTTTGTAATTAAGATGTCCTTTGATTAAGTGAGTGTTTGTGTTAAGTAGTTTCTTATCATTTTTTTTGTTTCATTACAAAAATGAGGAGAAATTATATTTTTAATTTTTATAAGTACCTAACCGTGAGTCTGAGACTGGAAAGTTCCTTAAAACTGATTTAGAAAACCTTATACACACCTATTTCCTACCAATTGTTGTGTTGATATTGTTTTAATCATTATAACAACTTAATGCCTTGCTATTCTTATTTTTACTTATTCAAAATTCTCACAAATAATTTTTAAAATATTAATTATTTCTTTTCTTATTTCTGGTAAAAGCAAAATTCAGATGTCAATTTCCGAAGCAGCTCATATGACCGACATATTTTCTCTCAAGGCATTTATTTAATGGCTGACTTTCTTCTTTTTTTATGAAAATTAATGGCTGACTTTTTATATTGTCAACTAACACGAGCCAAAATGTCTTTCACGAAGAATTGTCAACTAACACGAACCAACACACATACATTAATTTCAAATTCAATTTCATGTCGATGTGTATTAAATACGGGTAAGGCATTTGCTTACAAAAATAATTATCTCTTAAAATATTAAAATAATATTATAATAAGATTTTATTAGTTATATATGTATATTAACAGTATAAAATTATTTTACATTATCATTCATTTACAAATTATTATTAATATGAATTTTAAAAAAATTATTATAAAAGTTAAAAAAATTATTATTGATGATAAGTTGTAATTACCTAAGTGTAAAATAAATTATATATGTCTAAGGTTGCCTTTTTCTCTAATAGATGTTTAAAATGACAAAAATAAAAATTTGTATACCCTCAGAGAAATCTTTTATGAAAGTGTGGTGCCTAAAGAAAATTAAAAGAATAAAAATGTAAATTTTACATGGATCAACTTACACACCCTCTTCCCTATAATAAAAATATGAGAATATAAAATTGTTTTTGTGGAAATATTTCATGCCTGAAATTATTTTATAATCCTCTAACAAATATAAAATAAACATTTTCTACCCATATATTCTGGAAAATATGTTGAAACAATTTAAAACAAACACATCCTCAAATAGAGGGAAAGGGTTGTTGGAAAATATTTTATGGCTCATATATTATGAGTTGATTATCTATTATTATAGTTAATTATTTGACAACGAAGAGACAAAATAATAAAATAGTTGTTATAATAATCATCATAAGTATTTTATTGTTCTTAATACTATATTTTATATTTTTATTTATGAGAAAACATATTGTATAAAACTTGATAATAATAATAATTACAAGAAATATATTTTTGTGTAAATTTTCATTTATTGAATAATTTATTTATGTTTATATCATGAACTAAGATTTTAAATTTCTTATAAGATTGCTCTAACAAACTAACAAAGCTACATATATTTAAGACTTCAAACTATAAAAATGATCATTACAGAACAGCATAAGCTTATCTACTAGCATCAAAGATAACACGATCAAAATAGGATTCTAATGAGATCCAGGACTCTGAGCAAATCAAATCTGGATGTTATAGCCATTAAAAATGACCCCATTCCTATGGAGCCATATAAAATTTGAATGTTATCCAGAATTCCTGTGATTAATTCCTTTATACCAAACTCAAATAATGCCGAAGGTGACAATTGCAATGCGTGCATCTGCATCATAGCCCAACCATGAATTAGTTTTGTACATATCTCTAAACCCATAAGCAAGGCTTCCTATTCCCACCTCAAGTTCTGCTCTTCTCACCCTATAATGTGTTTTTTTTTATTTATGAAAATACTTTTGGTAGAATAGCAATTCTGTTGAGCGAAATCCACAATGAAATCATTATGTTGTGCAAGAGGGTTGCAATCAAAATACACTATGAAAATACATTTTGTGTATTTTTCTCAACAAAATCGTGATTTCATTGTGTATTAGATTTGCTCCTCTAAGCGCAATGAAAATATTATTCCGTTGAGGAAAAAAAACAAAATGAAAACAAGTTTTTGTAGGATATTTTTTCAAAATTACACAACAAAGTTTCATTTTCGTTATGTAGTTTCTAGAAATACCATACAAAAATACAATTTCGTTGTGATTTTTTGAAAAATACACCTTAAAAATGTGATTTTTTTATGTTTTTTAAATAACCCATTTTTTTCTATGAGAGCTTTTAATAAATAACTTACACTTCAATAGAGGACGTAATGATTCATTGTCGTGTGAACAATCGATGTTATCTGCATTGTTGATTTAGTTGGTGCAATATGGATTGTTTCTTTTTTTGAGACATTGGACAAGGATGTTAATGATGAATTGACGTGTGAACAACACTCAAGTTTGAATTTGTGCGATCTAGATTAGTCAATGCAATCTGAAATTTTTTTTGGCGCATAGGTCAAAGCTTGTAATAATTGAGTAATGGGTGAAGAATATTTGCACTAGTATAAAATAGTAGTTTGAGGCACCAAATTGTCTTCATATTCACAATTTTTCTAAAAAGATGGAGGAATTCCTTGTTGTATGTTATGATGGTGATATGATACCAACTTATGAAGTTATTATTTTCAATGTCCTCATGGTAAAAAAAATGTCATAGTTAGTGAGGATATGACCGTTGTTGCTTTAAGAAAAATAATTCTCAATGTGGTTGAGGTAATAGAATATTACATGATATTCATTATAATCATCCTATATATTTGGAGGATGATTGCGTTGAATACGAATGCATAAAGCTTAAACATGACAAGCATGTGGCAAAGATGTTTTTCATCTTTGTTGAATTTGTTAGTCTTATATCGATTAAGTTATGCAATATGTTAAGCAGATCTTCCGAAGAGATCATAACTCTTATGTGTAAATCAAGATTTGCCGAAGAGATCGTATGTTTTATGCGTGAAACAATGGCGACAACTAATACTAATGATGAAAGGAGTGTTAGTTGGAGTAAACCATGAAGAAGCATTTTGTTTGTTGAGTTTTTTTTTTATCACAATCTATATAGAAATGCTTTTAGCTAATCAAACAATATTAAATGTGTTGTCTTTGTTTGTTTTTTCAGGTTTGAACTCGAAAAATACATTTTCCATTACTAAAGATGATAAAGAGCATATGCACACACACCAATGATATAAAGCTTAATTACACATTTTACTATCTACTTTCATTATTTTTACTACCCAAATATGTTTTTTTTTATAATTTTACTATTCAAGTTTTCAACTTTTTCACATTTTACCAATGATGACATGTCACTAAATTTTTTTTTGCCAAACGATGTCATTTCGTTACCAACTTGATGATGAAATATGCAAAAATTAAAAACTTTGGTGGTAAAATTCGAAATAAACAAATCTGGATAGTAAAATGTACAAGAATTGAAAACTTGAGTGATAACTTTTGTGGAAAAAGCTTGGATGATAAAATTCGCAAAATGATGATAGTTGGGTGACAAAATGTACACTTAAGCAAAAACTAAACAAAATACAATATGAAAAATTAAAAATGATGTTGTTAAGTAGTTTTTTGCATGTATGTGTGACTTGTTATCATGTAAAAAATATAATGCTTAATAAGATGAATACACCTACTTTGAAATAAATAATTCATTTTCTTATTTTGAGATTTTTGTTTTATAAACAAATATATTACTTATACTGTAAAATAGTACTTCTTAATACTTCACTCAATTTTATTAAAAAAGTGGAAAAAAAAACTTAGAAGTCTTTGTTTTTTTAGTAAATGAGATTGATTTTTATTCTCAATTTAGATCTATTATCGTTATACTTATATTTAATTTCATTTGATATATGAGTTCTATTCATATACTTTTACTTATTTTCAGGATGTTAATAAGTTATACTTTTAAATTTATTAAAATAATTTAATAAATTATGTCAATTTTATAGGATAATGTGTTTAGAAGTTCATACTAATTATCTAACGTGGACACTAAATTATCTCTCTACATTCATCACCCAAAATCACGACCAGTGTGTTTGTCTTGTCATTGTGGACATGGTTTTCTACATTAAACTTGAAGCTTCAAATTATAGCTTTTGCATCAAAGGATCACTTGACATGATTTTTTAAAGTTGTTTTTGGAATATACATGTCAAATGATTTTGGATGTAGTGCCAAACATTATGTAAATTGATAGCATAAAATGATTATTAATTTTTTTTGAAAAATTTATATTTTTAATTATACTATTAAATTATAATTATATGTTAACTAGATCATATTATCCAATTTTATAAAAAAATAAAAATAAAAATATAATTAAATAATTATTACATTTGGAGTTTAATTTTCATATATTATTAGGTTAGTGTAAATATTTTAATATTATTAACTAATAAAAATCATTGTAGATAAAGGTGTAAATAAGTTAAATTAAGACAAATACTTAAAATTTAAACTTAACCTGTGAAAAAAAAGTTACTCAATAACTCATTTATTTAAATAATATTTTTTTGTAAAATTATGTAATAATGTGATTTTCTCTCTTTACATACTTTGAACTGAGGACTTATGGTTCATTTGAAAGGGATGCAAGTGGAAGAAAAAAAAGATTGAGAAAAGATAACACTGATCATGATGTTTTTTTTTCTTTGTTTGAGGAGAGAAAGTGAAAAAAAGAAAAAGAAAAATAGTTGACTTCTAAAAATAAAAATTTAATTTTTTTTCTTCTACTTTTCCTCCAATCAAAATTTTAAACTTTTTTTTTTCATTTTTTGATTTCTTTTCCTTCTACTAAACATAGGGTTAGAGCTTGACAATTATACTCATAACCATCAACTCTTAGGAAATTGGCTAATGATGATTGATTAGTAATAACTTAAAAACAAAATTATTGAAAGTTTAAAGTTGACCTGATAAAAAATAAAGCATAAATTTAGTTTGTTTAACTTATTTATAATTTATACTTTGTTCAATAGAAGGGAAAAAACAAGGTGAAGGAAAAAACGAGAGACAAAAATATGTGAGAAATATGATAAATTTTAGGATAAATTGTTGGAGTGTTTGATTTGAGAGAAATAAAAAAATAAGAAAAATATAATTTTTTATCATAATCAATTGTTGTGGAATATAATTTATTTCCTTCCATCCTTATATACCAATACAATTAATTATGAAAAACAATAATTGATTGTTTTCAATAGGAAACATTGACACTATTGAAAATCTCACTTGATGAGTGATGAAATAAGAATAGTGAAATCCATATGTTTTCTCTCTTGCATTTCCACCACAGCAAACTCGAGGGATTCTTCATCTTCATTTTCTCTCCTCTCTCTTTCTCTTCTCCTTTCATATCCACCTTTTTCCTCCTCCTTCCATTTCCATCTTAACAAATGCAATGTTAAATACATATGCTTTTATGAAAATGTTGTCTTTTTTTTTAACTTTACCAATTTAATATTCAATAAACATTTTAATATCAGAGGATAATTTTCAAACAAAAATATGTACTCAACACATAATATGGTAGAGCGGGATCTAGGTAATTTTAACTTTTATATGAGTTGTATAAAGTTATTAATGTCAAGTTCGCAAAAGTTTGTACTTGATTTGACTCATTTAAATAATTGAGCTTCATTTAAAACTTAAATATGTTTATTTAACTAAAAAAACAAGTTTAATAAGTACTATTTAACAAGTTAGAATAAATAATGAATAACTCAATTCATTAACACCTAATTTTATGTATAACTTTTAAAATAATTATAATGAAAATCAATAATTCTCTCATATATGATAAGTTATGATTGAGTTAGAATGTAAAAAATGTATAATATCAATACATTCTATTTAAATTCTTATTTGTATATTCTTAAAAATATATTACATTAGTTTAAATATATAATAAATTATTATCAATGTATTTATATGAGAAGTGCTTTTTAATTTAATATATTTTTTAAAAATTATCCAAAAGATTACTCCCTCTATTCTCTTAGGGCTAAAATGTAATTTTGGTCTTCCTATTTTTTTTTTCAATTTGCAATTTTGATCCTCCTACTTTGAAATTTAGACATTTAATCTCCCTTGTTTAAAAAATCAATGATTTTGGTCCTACCATCCAAATTGATATGTTGATGGTTAAAAATTAATGTTGACATCTCAACTGGACTTTCTATATAGTTTTAAAAAACTCTCAAAACACCTTGAACATTTTGAGAGAAAAAGACTATAAGCATTGATTTATATATCCATGACGATTCTAGATTTAGTCTTTGAGCAAACTTCAACCACAAATATTTTCTGATTTGTTTAGAGCCACTAGCGGCTTGATAGGACAAAGAATACTGGGTGTTGATTAAGCTTGGGGTAGAACTTAATTTTTAAGAGCCAGAAGTGGTCGTGACACAATACTTGTAACCTGTGAAAAGTTAGTGGATGATTTACCAAGAACTAGACGTACTCTTAGTGATAGAGACAAACTAGTATACAATTCTTTGTTTTCTCTCTACATTTAATTGACCCGAGGCTTGAATTGGTTTTTAGTCATTTCAAAACATCTTATTTTTTTTCTATAAACTTATTTTCTCATTGTCTGAGTTTTTTTTTTAAATTGTAATTTGTTATTACCAAGTTTTCTTTTCAGACTAAAAACTTTGTTGATTTAATAATTTTTAAAAATTTCGCTAAAATCATAATTCAACTCCCCTTCTTGTGATATTTGTCTTTACAATTTGGTATTAAAGCTCATCCTCTAAGGGTTGAGACCTAACAGTGTCTAAAGGAAAAAATCCTGATAGTAGATAACAACAACAATGGTTAGTTTATTGTTGAGGGAGCATCTCTTAGAAGACCACCAGGCTTCACAGGAGAAGCCTACCCATATTGGAAAGACAAAATGAAGATGCACATCAAGTCCAATTACGATAAGCTCTGGCTAATCATCACTAACGGAGACATACTCATTCCCAGGCTTGAAGCAGAATGGACAAACAAAGATCTGACTATAATGGAACTAATACACTAAAACTTGTTATACATTAACATGTGCCCTTTCTTGAAACGAGTACAAGATATGCAAATTAAAAAGACAACTAAAGAAATTTGGGACTCTCTAAGCATCAATTATGAAGGAATAGAAGATGTCCAACTGTGGTCAACGAAGTTAGTTGCTCGATGGACAAGCAAATTGAAAGGCTGGTTATGAAGGTCAAAGAGAATCTCTTCAAATTCATGCAATCTTTTGGTTAATTGACTTTCTCTTGTGTTACTAGTAGAGGCTTCATAACATCTGTGGCATGTATGAAACCAAGGGTTTCATCAATCATCACCGTTAAAAAATATATTTTTTTATTTTTAATTAAATATATTTAAGTTTATTAGTAAAAAGTAAACATATAAATGATGGTCAACGTTACAATTGGTTTGAGTGTTTTCTATTTTCATTTTCTAAGAAAACAGAGAATAAGAGTAAAAATACATTTACTTAAAATTTAGAAAACATTTCCTCTAAAAATATTTTCAATAATAGATCTAAAACTAAAAACAATAAATTAACTTTTCAGCCTTTTATGATGAAGTGAAAATGTGGTGGTACCTTAGACTACAACTTTCTTCTCAATACATGTTTCCTATATCTTGAAAATGAAAACAAAAAATAGACACTCAAATCAAGAGCGGCCTAAATGTCTCAATTTTAAAGTAGGAAAACCAAAATTGTAGATTAACCAAAATAGGGAGACTGAAATTACATTTTAGTCTTCTCTTTTATAAGCAAAAACATTCAATTTTTTTGTTCTCAAATATAAGCAAAACTCAACAACTTTTGCCTTATTTAATGAGACTATGTGCAAAATACTCCTCATTTAATAGGAATTTGTGTTTAATATCAAGTTTCAATGAAGAATAGTTTAATTAAAATATTTATTTTTCAATTTAGAAATACATAATTAAATGAAGTTAACTAATTTTCTTATTAAATGTGAAATCAATTTTTTTTTCTTATAAAAATAATGGAGGAAGTACTAAATAATACTAATAGTACAAAAATAAAATTGTCTTTGTATAGATCAACATCGATATTATAGTAATACTCCCTTGACATCTCATTACAATTGTCATGCAAGAAAATTTTTTTATCCCAAAATACTTATCATTTTAGCTTTTTAATATAACATTAATTTATTTTTTTCCACTTATATCTTTTATAATATTAATGATGGATAACAAAACTTATAAATGAATTAATGGTGATATAAGGTTCATTTTGAAAGATACTACTATTGTTCTCTTTCATCTATTTATTATTTTTTCTTGGTATGTGTAAAATAATTTAAGACGACAGTTATTTTGGAACAAAGAGAATAATAATCATACATTGAAACTTATATGACTTAAATATGTTTTTAGTCCTCCATATATAGTATCTTCCTATTTTAGTCTCTCAAATTAAAAGTTGTTTGCTCTCGTCCTTCAAAATTGTAAAAAACTTTTTTTAGTCCTTATCCGCTTATGAATTAATTGGTGCCAAACGAGGAATATGAAATTAACAGTTTGTGATGAATTTTGACCGCTAAAATTTGAATTTTAATATAAATTTGAAAGTATGTTAAAAATTACTACAAATTATAAAAAAAAGCATCATATGCATCTTTTTTCTTCAAAATTAAATCAGATTTATGAGTGAAAAAATAAACATAGATCAGGAACCACAAACAAAAATCCAAAACATCCCATACAATTAATCTTTTGGAGAAATTACAACCGACCCAGTATTGAATTTGAAGCATATAATCTTGGGGGAGGCTAAAAAAGGATCCTTTTGCTCTAAGGGAAATTGAAGCTCTTCAAGAATTAATTGCAAAATATTTATAAAAAAAAAGAAAAAAAAGTTTTATAGAGAAAGATTGGGATAGAAAGAAGACACAAAGATCCATGAACAAGGGAGTGAAGGGATAGGATGAAAAAGAGTATTTTTTTCAAGTTTGAGGGAAAACAAAAAGCAATTTTAAATTTAAAAGACTAAAAAACATGATTTGAGACACTAAAAATATAATTAAGCTAACTTACATATTAAAGTATCTTCAATGGTTTTTCATATAAACAACTTAATTCATGACACCTCAATCTTAAGCAACTTAATTAATTTTCTCTCCAACAAAAGTTTTTATTGACAAGTTGTTTAACTCACAATTTTTTTTCACTCCTATATTTAATACAAAATTAAGCATATCATAAGCAATAATTGGATTTTTTTTACCATTTGAGGATAATTTTTTTTTCAAAATTATCAAATGTGGATACTTTGAATTAATTTTCATTTAGATGTAAGTTTTAAAAGTAATCATGGCTTATCCTTAAATGAAAATTAATCATAAAATGTTTTCATTTGGTAATTTTGAAAAAAATTACTCCAAAAGATAAAAAAAACCACAATAATTATTCATATAAACAACTCTATCTAATTTTAAACAACACAAAATCATATATCATATACTAAATATATCTTTTATAAACAACCCTATTAAATAACTCTCATTATATAGTAATTTTTTTCATCGTGGATGCTCTTAGAAGCTGCGGACGGTAATTACAACTAGGGGTGTTCGTGCGTTAATTTAAGCTCATTTTGGCTAAATTCAGGATCTAACCCAATCAAATTTGATTGGTGTGATTCAGTTCGATTTTCAGAATCTTTTTTGAAACCCAACATAACACATTCATGAACGGTTTTGACAAAAGGATTATCCATTTAAATTTGATATTTTTTTCTTATAACTATTATTTTATATCATGATTGATCAAAGTATTCAATACAATTAAAATTGATTCATTTAATACCATCAACACAATATTCTAAAATAGACTAATACAAGTTAAAACAAAATATTCTTTAACGAGATTTACTATAATAATATGAATCACAACCAGATTTGCTAAAACGAAACTAATGAACAAAATATGATCCATTAATATTGTAAACATGACATACAAAATAAATATGAAAAAAGGTGAAACAAATAACAACGTAATTAGAAGTAATACCTAGTTCCAACACTAGTAGTCCCAACCCTTAGCGTTTCAATCTATTTTGAGTCCTAATGTTAGCCGTATTTAAAGTCATACCAAACAACTCTATAATTTTTTATAAGTTTTGATCGGTTCGATTTTAATCGGATTTAATCTAAATCCATAATCTAATCCATACATAAATAGTTTGGATTGATTTAATTCAATTTTGACCTAAATACATAAATAATTAAATTCAAACAATTCAGATTGATTTAGATCAATCTACCCATAAACACCATTAAATACAAGAATAAACCCTATGGTTACAAACTTACCATCATTAATTACTCGTTAAAACAAACAAAAAATCTTTGACTTTTGGATCAAGATTCAAGAACGACTCCGAAAAGAAAAAGTGCGGATGCAATAAATGTTTTTATAAATGAAAAATAAGAAAATGTATTGTCCACCTAGATCATGTCCATATGTTAATTTTTATTTATTATTTTGAGCAAAGCTGCATATTTTCCTTTCCTTTTCTTCAGCGTTCATTCATTCTGGAAAAAATAAAGCACAGTGAATTTCAATTCAACAATTAAAAACAAAAAAAAAACAAAAATTGATTTCCCTGTTCAATCAGAAGGTAAAAACAAAACCAAATGTGAAAGCTGATTGGAGGAAGAAGCAAATGAAATAAAAAAGAGAGAGAAATTGTTCTTCTGTCTCTATTGGCTTTCAACTTTCCCCAGAAGTTACTTTCTCTCTTTCTTTTCTCTATGACGAATTAAGTGTCAAATTGAATGAATCACACAGACCCACATGTTAATTTTGCATTTTCTCTTGGTTTGGGTCAAATGGGTCTCATTTTTCTGAGAACCCAGTGAAAACGCTTGCACCTTTGACTCCAAAAGCTGCAGAGTAGAGGGAGATTCATCACAATTCCTCACAACCATGGAAGGTATTGTGTTATCAGAGATTTGGATTTTTCATATGATGTTTTTCTTAAGGTTGTTTCCAATTCATGTTTTGAATGGCTTGGTTGGAATCTAGGTCCAGGATGTGAATTGTTTGCATTATGGGGTGGTTGTTTTGATGGTTAATATGGCATCAAGGTCTTGAATTTGGGGTCTTTGGGTTCTGGGGTAGTTAATCAAAGTTAAGGGAAATTGGGTTTTGGTTGAATTTCAGTTATAATTTGAAATTTGATATTTGATGTGTTCTGATATTTAGGTCTCTACCTTTTTTGTTACGACCTTAATTTGAAACAGCTTTTGTTTGCTTTGTCAATGTCATAAAATGATGCCTACGCTTGGATCTACTGTCTGTGCTGCATCCGATTTGCTTTTGCAAAATACTGGTTTTGCTATTTTTTTTATTTTTTATTTTAAAGTTGTTTCCTTTTTTAATTTTTTCTTCAAATATCAAGTTTTGTTGTATGATATGTAAATATGAAGCATGTATATTAACTCACACAGGACTTACTTTCTTAATTTTTAAAATAATTTTGTTAACAAAAATTGTGAGGGTAGAATGAAATGGTTGATTATGATGTCATGTTTTCATGTTTTATATGCACATATAAGAATTTCTTTGCAGTTAAGAATGAAATTCATCAACTACATGTTGTTAGTGATCTTATGTAGCAACCTCTTGAAATTAATAAACCTCTTTTTGATATGAAATCATTTTCTTATACATATTAGAACAAAACAAGTATCTTTCCTCTTCAAGATTCGAAGGAAGTAGCTTTCTTGCACTTAAGGAAAATTTCCCAACATTAACTTGACTTCGATTGTCCATGCATCCATCCTTTTCCATATTGTCATTGCAGTTAAGCATGTAACCGTGTGATTTCATGACATTTTTATCAATTGAAGTGGATTGTATGTCATTACATTGTTTTCTTGTTTTGTTGTCTTTTTATTTATTTATTGCATACTATTGTTATTTTTTCCACCCTAACACTACTGCTTCTCTGTTGGTATTCAGAAGCAACTGAGTTCCACTCTGAAGAAAATAAATTGTCTATGGAGAAAAATAAGAAAAGAAGGCTCAAAACACCGGCCCAGCTTAAGGGCTTGGAAGATTTTTATAATGGTAGGTGTACTTCTTTTGTCATACGGGTGTTAATGCATCTTGCTGAGTGCTAATTCTTGAGGAATATCTTTTTCACCCTTTTTTTCCAGATAACAAATATCCCACGGAGGAAATGAAATCAGAACTTGCCGATGAGTTAGAGTTGACAGAAAAGCAAATATCTGGATGGTTTTGCCACAGAAGATTGAAAGATAAAAAAATGTTGAATGATGAAGTATGTGCTAATGGACGACATGATCGTTCAAGTGGTGTCATCCAGGATCGTGGCAGTGGTCTAGTGCAGGATTCATGCGGAAGCACTAAACATGTTGACTATAGGTATCTGGATCCCAAAGAGGTTGAGAGCCATGGCCTCTATAACCATGGATTTTCAGCTGCAGATATGATGTATGGTCACAATAACCATCATTATACAGAAAATGATAGTGCAACAGATAACACATCATCTGAGAGTAGCTCCTCTTTACAAGACCGATTGCTTCGTCAAGGAAAGGATCTGTATGATATGGAGCCTTCAAGTCATCTTACACCTAATGGATCTCTTCCGCCTCTCAATATCAAGGGTGCAAATAACTTGGGATATAAACCATCAGGATATTTGAAAGTGAAGGGAGATATAGAACATGCTGCTATTACTGCTGTTAAAAAGCAATTAGGAAAGCATTATCGGGAAGACGGTCCACTACTTACTGTTGAATTTGATACAATTCCTCCTGAGGCATTTGAATGCCAAATTGCTGATCTAGCTAATGGTAGGTTGTACTATATGTATTCAGTTATCTGATTTTTCCAAGGCTCACTAGGTTTGCAAGACTAAAATAGTTTTTTTTGTTGAAACAATAAAATAGTGCTTTGGGTAAAAGGAATATTATTGGTCACATCAGGTCAAGAAAGTTCATGATCTTTGAATTTGAGCGTTTTACTAGATAGATTTGATCTTAGCTTAGGTGTAAGGATGTATTTTCTTTATTATGTTGGTTCTCCTTATTCTAAATCTAATTTTTGATTGCATATGGTCATTTTGAGAATAGATTGAGATTCTTACCTGTCTAATCTGATGAATACTATGGCAGAAGCATACTATGCTGCAAATCCTGCTCTTCCAAATTCTCCAGAAGTCTCTGCTGTGAAAAAACAATCCAGTCTTAGTTCTGTAAGTTGAACTTTCTAACACATTCATCTTTTAATTGGATTGCCCTAGTAGAACATGGTCTGTTTAAGTTATAAGGTACATGCTTCATAAATTGGGTAGTTATGTGATTTTTAATGTTACAACTTACAAGCTTAGGATGAGTGGTGGTTTCTTTAAATCAGTGCTTAATTGTTAATTTTCTGGCCTCTCACTTTCTTTTCCTTGCATATTGGCAGAGATATGATTCATATTTTACCAAAATCAGTTCCCAAGATTCACATATGGACAGAGGTGACTTTGGCTCCTTGCATGATTCTGATTTCCAGGATAAGAAATCCTTCCAGGTTATAAATCAAAGGCAAAATTTTCAGAGTTTTACCAATCCTTTGCCTCACAAGAACTCTTCCCTGGATTTGAATGCAGACTCTACTGGGGAAGCATCTGCTTATAATAACATAAAAAATCGTAGAAAGGGTACTAAACATGGTTTTGATGGGGTGAGATATGATTCTGCTTCTAACCCTAGTGATCACTATGAAGAGAATAATAACCTTGCAGTTAAGCAGACAGATTCTCTGCTACATGGCTATGAAAACAGCAATCTGAAGAATGTACAAAGGAGTGAATATGTGAAATCTAAACCTTCCAATTCAGTACATAAGTCTCAAATTTACTTGGATACTGAAGAAAGAAGAGGGCTTAATAAAAGGATGGCAAAGGTCTGCTAATATATTTGCACTTTACTTGTGAGTTCTACGTGTTATCATCAATTTCTTTTGTTTACAGATGACTTAAAATGCTTGTGTGGTTGCGGTTTTGCAGGAAGAGAAGTTTGATGGGGATAGAAAGGTAAAAAAACAATATCGTGATCCAGATGAAGTTAGGGCGCTTACAAATGAAATGATGGTGAGTTTTAGTTGCATAAACTTCCTGCATCTGTCGTTTTTGGTAATTAGATTTTTTGTTGAGCTCACTCCCCTCATTCCATGCTAGTGTATAGGATGTTTTGCTCTACTATGTGTCCTTATCCTTTTTTATACATTAACACTATAGGTTGCAAAGCGGGCTAAAGTTGATCCACTTGAACAATATGATGTTAAACAATCATCTGTTGCTGAGTTGGAACCAAGAAAAAGTCAAAGGTGTCCATTTATATCCTTTTAATTTTCTTTTTCATGACTACATACTTCCTCTGGTCCTAAACTTCTGTGAGCTTATGTGCATGTCTATGTCAGTATTTCCTGTTTATTGTACTAGCATTTATATTCATAATTTAAATGTTAGTGTTTTTTTTTTATGACCATTGCTTACCTAATGGAAGTAGAATAAGGGTCCTGATTATTTCAAATTTTGGAAGAACTGATTTTGAGAAAAAATAATTTTGAAAAATTGGATGTGTTTGGCTGAGTATGAATATGATATTTTAGAAGTGATTTGATTTGATTTGATTTTACACTTGTTTGGTTCAACTTCTTTCTGGAGAAATAATCGATTTTTTTAAAAGCTCTTTCAGGCAAAAACTGCTTTTGAAGTTTAAAACTGTAAATAAGATATAATGAGTCCTAGTCCAAGTCCAACCCCATACATAAAAGTTCAAAATTTTCACTTCTCCCAAAATCATTTCTTACCACCCCAGAATTGAAAATTACTAAACAGAATTTAAGAAGGGTTCATTTATTGTACATCTTCCCAACGGTGAAAATGACAATTTGGATAAATTTCTCCATAAGTACTTAGAGAAGAAGAAAATAATAAAGTAAAATGATTGAGTATTTCCAAAGTCTGTGAAGAGAAATGGTTGTCGTAGAATTATTGAAATTTTAATTTGTTAGTTGTAAAAATTAAGCATATGATGTTGCCGTTATCAATATAATTATTTATTTCCTTAGCCCCATTCCTTCTCTTTTCACTGAACTAATATATAGTTTATGAGCTAACAGATTAATTTTAAAGTTTATATTAACTTTCCCTTGAAAGTTTTCACCCTGCTTGTTGTTGACTTATTGGATGTGGAACTCTTTTTAATACCATCATAGATGATCATGTAGGTCTGCTGCAGAGATGCCATCTAGCTTTAGTGAGGATGAAACGGCTGAAACCAGTTCCTCAGCGGATTAAGTGTTGTTGTCAGATATGATATTTGTAGGGTTTCTCTATGCCATTGGTTTTGTACAGTCTATAGAGACAGATCCATTTTGCACAGTAACATGTAGAAAGACACACTAACATGACTAACTTGATTTGCTGTTGTGCTTGCTTATTTGCTTCTGTAACAAAAGAAACCCCACTCCCTACCCCTTTTCTTAAAATTTTGGATGTAAAATCTCATTTTCATGCAGCTGCTTGTGGTAGGAAGGATCCAAATGCAGTTTATAGATACAGTGTCTTTTTTTTTTTTCACAATGATTAATTTGTGGTGTGTTTGATCCACCTTTTCATCACGTTGAGCGTCAATCCAACATTTGAGGGGAATTTTCATGTTGGATTGACGTTCAACGTGCATTGAAAAGCGGGATTTGGCTTTTCCAAACACTCCATTGTAGTGCCTCTGGCATCTTAGTTTGGTTCAATTGGAGCCTTGGTTGGACTGGTTATCCACTTGTGCTTTTAGTATTTAGAAGAATAATTTTGATTGGTTTGGATTGAGGTGAAAGAACACCAGAAGATCTTTTGGAAAAGTGATTTAAATTGATCCTTCATTCATACTCAGTGTGCTTGCACTTACAATGTATGAAGCAAAATGCTCTTCTGTCAAAACTTAACACCTAACTTGATATGAACTGCACCCTCACAATCCGCGAGGATGTTAATTTTGTAAATATTACTTCTTGTAAGTTAGATAAAAAATGATAAAGAAACGTGAAAAAAGTTAATGCAATTACGAATATGTAGAAAATATCCTAATTGTATACATATATGATATCTTCTGATAAAATTAAATGGTATTATCTTAAAACAAATTCAGATGAGTTTGTCTATTTTTTTTAAGGTTTAAAAATATTTTTGGTTCCTATAATATACTGATTTATTTTTTGTCCTTGGTCCTTATAAATTGTTTTTTTTCTCCAAATTTGTCCTTATAAAATTTCTTTTTCTGGTTTTGGTCCTGGTAATTTTGTCTGTCTTTGTAATATAATCATTTTTTTTTCTTAAAATATGTAAATCAGATGCTTTGTACCTATCAAATATTTTTTATAGGAACTAATTCAAAATTAACAACATATTATAGGAACTCAAACAAAAGAATAATTATATTGAGACAAAATAATAAGGATCAAAACATAAAAGAGAATTTTACAAGAAATATTTTTTTAAAAATAATTTATAAGGATCCAAACATAAAAAATAATAATTATAAAGATGAAAAACATATTTAAGTCAAGAAATAAATATATTTTAGTTTCAAGAATCAATTATTTTGTATTTATTTTTGGAATAATAGAGGTTGAATATTTTATTTATATATTATTAACATTAGTCTTATTGTAAAACTAGAGAAATATTCACAATTCAGAAATGTCATGTTTTATTATTGTTATAAAAATGAATGGAAACATAGGCGCACGGTAAAATTAATATATTTTTATAATTATTTTATTATGCATTGATGTGTATGATAATTTTAATTTAATATACTTTCTGAATAAATTTTTTATATATAGAATTTTCAAAGTTATTAAAATATTTTTATGCAAGGACTTTTTTATTTTTTTAATAAATTTGAAAATTTGTAAATTAAATTTAAATTTCTCATTTTCTTTATTAGTATCTCTATATAAATACACTTGAAATATTTTACATGACATAATAAATTTCAATTCTAAGTGACGTGTATTTTAATTTAATTTATTAATTTTTTTTCACAATGTCTGCATGTATGACTGCGTGTTTGTTTGTTTTTTTTTTTTTTTTCTTTTGGTAAGAGGAGTGTCATATGGTAGTAACAACAATAGTATTATCAAAGTAATATTAATTACCTTCTCAAGCCAAGTTTTCATAATAATTTTATATCATGTCATAATAATAATAATTTATTTTATTATATAATTGGTTGAGATATATATATGTAAACGTAACATAGAAAACTAAATCTTACAAATTCACCCTTATATTATTAGGTAATATCAATATTTTTTATTTTTTACATAATATGTTTTATATTAGATGTAAACAATATTTTATTCACCAAAATAAATAATATTAAATGCAACCAATTAATTAAAACAATTATGTTTTAATATATTATTATTACTCATTAAACTATTTGTAAGTGAAATTATACTTTATTAGAATGAGATGATGTATAATCAATAATCAATAATCAATAATCAATAATCAATAATATATAACAATTTTTGAAGGCAAAGGCAATGGTAATTGTTAGTGTATATATTTTTGCATCATTTTAACCGCCGCTAATATTAATGCATTGTAAGTGTAATCTCTCCAATTTCAATTTCCCTTGACTATTCAAAGCAAAAGAAACCTCCATAGTAAATATATGTTTCTTATGATGATTAACCAATATTCCTTCAAGGCTTCTGAAGTGAACTTTTCGGCTTTCATTTCATGGATGTAAGATTCATCATTAACACTTGCATGTGTTTCTGTATCATGCTTGATATAAACTCCAGTGCCTACGTTTTCTGCACAAATTTGGACTATCTTTTAACGGGTTTTGTCTTTAGAATATTTCCTTTTAAACTGTGTTTTATTAGGCTTAGGGGAATTGAAATCTCATCCTTTGTGGCCACCAATTCTGTTTCCTTTTTCTTCAAATGCTTTTGGGAAGCATGAGATGCACTTGACTGGATAGCTTATAAACATAACAAGTGCTTGATTCATTACTAAAATTACAGACAGACATGTTGGCAAATTCAAAGGTCAGCATCAATAAATTTTATACCAGTAGCCAATTAGTCCACAATACGATTCAAATTTCCTGCCATCAAAGCGTTCCACTTTGAAGATTGGCAAAAGAAAACAATAACTAAGAACATGATTGTAGTAGAGATAAATATGTTACAAAAAATTCCATTAATATAAAAAGAACAGAAAGAAAAGAGAGAAAATTATATACTTCTGAAATGGAACTCCAGATATGTTCAATCTTGACATAAGATTGGATCCAAATCCGTAGCTGTGGTACATATAGAGTGAGATTGAAAAATGGAGATGATAACAAAACATCAATGTTGGTATTAATGAGTTTTCACCATACATAAGGGTCAGAGAGGGGGGTTTGGTTTGGTTTTTCACACTGTTGCTATCCCCAGCTTTGTAATTCATAAGCTTCAATTAAAAATAAAAATGTTCTGCATTTTATGTGAAACTAGTCTGTTCAATTACAATAATTTAGGTAGAATTGAATTGATTAGTTCAACTACAGGAATTTAGGCAGAATTGAAGATTAAATAGGAAATTCTAAGTATAATTTGTTTTCACCCATAAATATAAAGGGAAATAATTAAAATACACAGAAAATCAGAAATATATTACGTAAATAAAAATGTAGGAAGCAATCAGCAAGATAAAAATAGAAACATTATTGGACATTTGAGTATAATTTGTTTGCACCCATAAATATAAAGGGAAATAATTAAGATACATAGAAAATCAGAAATATATTATGTAAATAAAAATGCAGGAAGCAATCAGCAAGATAAAAATAAAAACATTATTGGACATGTACGTGTAAATCATTAATCGACTCTAGTCATATTAATTAACTGAAAAAGAAAAAGGTGACTAACCCTTTATTCTTTTTATATAAAAATTTTCAAGCCCCACCAGAAAAAAAAAAACTATTTGACATGTCCTATTTTATACATCCAGTTTACCAAAACATAGGTTTTCAATTTAATTATAACTCATTAAGTATGGTAATCAATTGACACAGACACCCTCTTGATGATTTCATTTTCATCCGTAAAAGGAAAAACTACATTGCAATTGCAATATGAAACTCTCTTTCACTATCACACTCTCTCCTTTTGCATGATGATCAATTGAAATGTTGCTGCTCCAACCAAGGCCAAAGGCCAGATTGATCATCAATGCCACAAAACATGTTGCTTAAGCTCTCTTCGTTGACCATGTGATCAATCTTTTGGCACTGAATCTCTGGCCTTGAAGTGGTTTGGAAAAGTTGAGCCACTCCTGTTGGTCTAGCAGAAGATGGAAAGAAGGTTTTGTTGTTGCTCTGCTGAGTGGATAGAGAACTGTCAATAGCTGGTGTTCTTGAGATATCCAAGTTGATCTCTGAGCTGTTCTCACTTCTATTGCTGCTGGATCCGTCAGTTTCTTTGTTGAGGTTGATGGATTCAGTTGGTTCTCTGCTTTTCAGTGCCAATATCTGCAGCAGTGAGTGGCAGTAGTGAAATTAGCTAATCCGAAAAATAGCACAAAACAAATAATAGCATCCAGGAAAGGTTGGAGTATAAGTGTGTAATATCAGCCTAAAACAAAGGTGTGTCAATGTCAAAATGAACCCAAATGATTGCTTATTTCCAAACCAAGGAAACTATGCGTTGCATGACAAACATCTAATTGAGTGGAAACTGGTCTTTATGAAATTACTGCGGATAGTTGGAAAAAGCAGCTTTGTAGAAAGTTATTATCATCATATCAGTTCAGAAGTTGGTGAAAGGAAATGAAAGGTTTTGAGAGCCATAATAAATATTTTTTTTAAAAAAAACATAATAATTAAAGAAAAGCATCATGATTACCTAGCTTTATTGTACAGAATCAAAACAATCTGAAATAGCAGAACTTGAACATCCCCTCTATTCTTCGTAAATTTAGGACTAATTTAATTTAAATAAATTTCTCAACAAACATTCATGAGAAAGATATAAAATGATTTAAGAAGGTAAAATACATCAATCTTCTCTTATAATTTAACTTATGTACCTCAATGGAGAAGTTAAGAAAGTTTCTAAAAAGTTTGAGGTGTATAAGTAAATTTTAACTTACGAAAAGAGTTTGATTTGCTTACCCTTTTAATTAATTTTATTTTATTTTCTTGTAAGTATTTGTTAATAAACTCATTTAAATTTGGCCTTAGTAATTTAAGGAAAAATGGTCTTCTTTTTTAAGTTATCTTCTCACATATGAAACCAAAATCAAAACAACAAAATCTTAATAGAAGTAGGAAGAAAATTACAAACCTCAGTTTGAAGTTTTTGGTTCTGAGCTTGAAGTGCATCATTATCTGCCTTGATAGCATCATATTGTCTTTTGAGAAGATCATAGTCCTTCTCCAACTGCTTGGTCTTCCACCTAGCCTTCCTATTCTGGAACCTCAATCTTGTTTTTCATCCCTTATTACATGATTTCAATACACCATCTTACGGCCAGAGATTCATACTTCAAATAACTCCTTAGAGCTTAATCTAGATAAATAGTGTCTTAATCCTACATCAATTTGTTATCTTGTGATATGAACTAATCCATGAGAAGAAGAGGAAATTAACTTTGCAGAGATATATAAGAAAAATAATTGAAAAACAAAGAAATTTCAGGTTTATTTTTTGGTCATTCAATAAGTAGTCAATATTTTTTAAAGAAGAAGAAAAATACTGCTCTTTATTCAAATTGAGGAAAAGAGGTTCATACATCATGTTGCAGATAGCTAACATTCTAAGGTGAAACCTCTTTTATTTAGTATCTTTCCTAAAGCATGAAAGCTAGAGAAGCCAACTTATTAGCAATAATTCTTCTTATCCATTGAACACCAGGTGATGAAAAAGAGTGCATCAATTGAATGCAATCTTTGATAATGCCATCAAAATATGTGTAATGCAGTGTTGGTCCCTTATTACATGACTTCAACACACCATCTTAAGGCTAGAGATTCTGCCACTCTTATGCTATAAGTATTTGCATAAACTTTGTTGCAGCTGCCAAAATTCCTGCAAATATCAACTCATTAAAACACATTATTACATTTTCTGATCAGTTCCACCATTTTGTCAACAACAAAAATTAAACTTCCATTATGTGGATTTGAAAGAAATTCAGAACCGTTAATTTGAAACAAAATAAAGAGGAGGAAAGAAAGAGAGAGAGGGAATAAAAGGTAGCTTGGCAGGGAAAATAATAGTAAATTTTTAGTGAAGAAAGCGCAAAAGGGGCTTTGACAAAAGTTAATTAGAGAAGCTTCTTGTTTTAAGAAGAAAAGATAAAAAAAAAAGGTTGTACAATTATCATACACTATCAACCTGTGCAAACTACATTTATTTCACATCAATTTTAATTTAAACCAGTTTCCTTTCCCTTTAATAACCTGTCCTAAACATACAAACACAGAGTCTCAAAAACACATACACATCCATAAAAACAATACTTTTGATTTATATTTATGAATCTAGAAAAAAAATTAAAACACAAAAATGATTGAAAGTAATAAAGAAGATGTGTAAATGTAATAATACCTAAAAATCTTACCCGTAACAAAGGCAATGAATGATGAGTGTATCCAACACCCGTGAAGTAGAGAGCAGAAGGTATATCATTTGCAAGGAAAGTGAGGTCCAAAACAAAAATAAAACAGAGAACCATGAGTATATCTCCAAATCAAGAAAATTTTCAAAAACGAAAATAAGGGAATATAAAACTTAAAAACCTTACCCGTAAGGAAAGTGAGGTCGAAAACGAAAATGAAGCAGAGAACGATGAGTATATTTCCAAATTGGGAAAAATTTTAAAAAACGAAAATAGGAAAATATAAAACCTAAAAACCTTACCTATAACCAAAGGCTCCTATGATGCGATAGCCATGTTCGATCCAATATCCAGCACTGGTGTCTTGAGAGGATGAGTAGCGAGAGGAAAGTGAAGCAAAGAACGATGAGTACCAACAGAAGAAGAGAGTAATGGAGTTCCCTGATTAGTTTCCAAAATCAACAATACAAAACCACACAAATTTCATTCATATGTTATCAAAGCCAAGTGATGTACCTATTGGAAGGTGTTGAGGGATGCCAAAATGGAGCCTCTAATCCAGACACTGTACTTCCTCTTTGGTGGTGCCACCACCTTAATTTTCATGCTGCTTGGTGCTAATGTTGTGATCTCCTTGCTCATCCTATCAGCAATGCCACGGAACATTGTTGAGCCATCACCACAATGTTACCATAGAGGTCCTTCTTGATGTCAGTATTTCCAAAATGATTTCCTAAAGCATTGGCAGATGCAAGAAAGTCTTACCAAACTCTCCAAACAGCTGGAAAGTGAAATAATTAATTCTTGTGGACAAAATGTATTTAGCATCTGCCTAGAATTGGCAGATGCAAGAAAGGCTTTTTAGTTCTATCAGTATGCAATTGATAAATGCTATTTGGTTTTTTGACCCAGTTTGAAATTTCATGTGTATGTCTAATTTGATACTTCAAGTTACTACATACTATGTAGTAACTGTGGTCAAGAGTGCACTTGGTTTCATGTTCACTTTTTTATCAACAATCATAGCGTGTGCACCTGAATGGTATTTTGCATCTTTAACTCTTTTTCACCTCCTCAGTTGTAGCTTGACCATCCTGTCAAAACAAAACTACTGAATGATGTAAGAAACAATCTAAGGTTATCATAAAAATTGCAAGAAAAATGGAACTTTAATCAAGGAAATCACAGCTGATAAAAAAATAGATAACCTTATGCTAATTAAAAAAAATCATTTCATATATAGCCTTAGCAACCCAGTTGCCAAACTCATTTTAGAGTTTTTTTGCTGCATAAAGACTTCATAGCCCTTGAATAATCCAAAACTTACAAAATGTGTTTAATTAGAATTAAGAGAATAACTCAACCAAACACTTAAATCCATTGATCGCAAAGTTTAACTGCAGTAAATAAAGGAAGAAAGTTGTATACCTCCATGCCATTGATGTGATCTGAACTCAGCTTTTAGAGTGTGTCTTCATGGTTCAAGATTTGACTTGAGGAAAGGTTTTAACTTGTCTTCAAGGAAATCATTCCCAAACATTTGAGAAAAAAAAATAAAGAATACAAATTTTTAGCCAGAATCTCTTTAAAGACTTTTTAAAACATAGAAGAAAGCATTTATGCATGTTCCATAAACCATGAGGAACCACATTATGAACCTAACCAACTCCATCTAAATTCCAAAGGAAAAAAGAAGGCCTCTAGGACCCTCTAGTTGCCATTACAAACCCCATTCCTTTTTCGTCATCAAAAAGTCATGTCTAACAACGCAAAAGTTATCAACAAACCCTATAACAACTCCTTCTCCAACAGTCTCGAACCCACCATCTTGAAACCATGCTCCCTGTGGCAGACCCAAAAACTGTGGTGTCTGCATAGTCGCAGTCCTTACAGAAAAATTGAAAATCACATTGGACACTTCATTGCTCCTTGATAGTTTCTCTGCCTTCATGATTAAGCAATTTCAAAGGGTAAGAATACTTTTCCATGTTAATAATATGCTAGAATGTAGCTAAAATTGAACAATGGAAGTTCTGCTCCACTTAGTTGATTCCCTTCCAAGCCTAACTCACCTAAAATTTTTGATAAGTCTGTACTCCTCGTTAGATCAAAGACTGGTATTTCGCTATTGTTGTTGTAACCAGAAGCTGATGAAATTGCTGGCAAATAGAAAGGAAGATAGAGTATATAGAAGTCAATATTAAAAAAATAGTGTGTAACACCTTGTCATTCATTCATCAAAGGGATAAGAAAAAAATACTTAGGAAAATAAATATATTACCTTTAGGTTTTCTCTTAAACCTCCATACCAGAAATATATCGATTCCAAGGCAGATCAACCCCACCACAACAACTAATATTATCCAAATTTTGGTCCTTTTCTCCCCACCGCCTGTATTTGAAAACAGAGAAATCATATGTTGTAATTATAATCTGACAATCAGGGAAACTTGTGAGAACTTGTTTGAAATTTGAAGTGATGTTTCCCTTCCCATCATATTCATGCATAGACAACAAATTAACAGATATTCTCCCCCCATATGCAATATGGGAAGAATTTCTTATTTAATGTACTAAGCAAATGTTTTCTTGTGCATTGAAAATTGGAAGAATGCATATAAGATGGGATGTAAGATGGATTTGTTTATCAAAATTAAATAAAGTTAAAAAAACTAATCAATGAATGAAAATATAGACAAAATACTTTGTTATTGTTACCTAAATCAGCATCAGCAAGACGAATGTTGAGTAAACTTTCAAGATTATTTTTAGTTCAAAATTCTCCAACCGTGCAAAATGCGGCAACTTGGTACACCTTTGCTCCAAGAAACCATCTTCTCTGACACTAACCTCAGCTCCAGAAGAACTACTATTAGAAGCTCTCTCAGTCTCAGCCTTTAGTGGAGTCTTCCTCCCACACCCCTTGACCAATTCGTATTATTCCACTCCTCCCAATGCACTGGCTGAAACCCTTGCATGCAACTACAAATAGGAGAGTTACCCATATCACACACTGCAAAACTACCACAAAAGTTATTATTCCATTGTTTCCCATCTTAATAGTGCTCACACTCATTGCATTAAATTAAACAAAAAAGTTAATAGTGCTTAAACATGGCCGAGATCAGTTACATGATACCATTCAGCTCAGTTAAATACTAAAAAGTTTCAAAGATGTAACCAATGAACACAAACACAACATGAATCAGAGAAACCATTTGAGTCATCAACATTAAACCACATCTAAGAACATACCAAATCTACACAAATTCCACTAGATCTACAACCTGAAAAGTTATATACTCACTCAAATAGGACCTTTCAGTTATGTTGGATATACTCGTTCATCAGCCCATATATGAGGTTCCCATAATTGACCTGGTAAATAAAAAAAATGATTGAGGTTAAAAATGAGAGAAACCATTACTTGGAATAGTTCAAATCATATCCTTCCAGTCTGTGCAATAGAGAACAAAAGGCAATAACTAAAATTTTAGCCATAACACACGAATTTGCCAACCTAATTTTGTTTTGTAAAAAAAATCATGAAAATAAACTTCATTAGTCTATCTACAGATTCCGTAAAATGTTGCAACCCTGATTTATGGTGTCATATATATATCCAGGCTATCACCATGCAATGTAAGAAATAATATATAATATATTTATCTAATTCATTTGCTATTATGCCACCATCCTACTTTACATATTTGGAGTGTTCCCTGCTGTTCACAATATCCCATAGAAGTATTTATAAAACAAACAAAAAGAGGAGACCCGTGATGCAGAGAAGAAAGCATATACACCCAGACCTCTCAAACTTCAAAACCAATCACTGCACAACAAAGTATTTATAATCAAATACAGAGAATTGATGTGGAACATATTTTTTATATATGTTGTGGCATATTGTGACAACAAAAACAATTAAGTTAAGAAAGATGCACAACATCTCTGCATCTGGAACTTTAGGGTTTAGGAGAAAAAATAATGAAGCATAAAATTAAAAAAAGTAAAACCCGAAAACTCTAAATAAAAACTTAAAATTAAGTCGGGAATGGAGCAGAACATTGATGGAGGAAAAAAGTTACCTTTAGTATTTTTTTTTCTACTCCAATCCACCGTCCATCCTTCCTAATCACTATCGAATATTGATGGGGAAAAAAGGGTTACATGCATAAAAACTCGTAGACTTTCTGTAAAAGTCTGAACAAAATCAGAAATATGAGTTTTAGGGAAAAACAACAATGAAGCATAAAAAAAAACACAAAAAATCAGACAAAAAACGGTGATAGATTAACGATTGGAGATTAGCGATAAGCAAAAGGGGCTTACACGATCAGTATGTATATCCTTTGTAACCTTCGATGGCTTCACGAATCTCTTTCCTGCGGAGGAAAATGATGACAAATTATTGAAAAAGATAGAAGGAAGGGAAAAAAGAGTGGAAAAGAGACATGCACAACAGAGAAGCAAGGAAAGAGGAAGAAGAGAGCCAAGCGAATAAAACCCGGAATGACCAACCCAAAAGCACCACCTCACACTAAGAACAAAATCAGCAGAGCACGTGGCAACAAAAAATAAATCAAGCATGGATGTGTCAACAAAACTACAAATGAGAAAATTGGAACTGCAATATTAGAACCAACACAACAAAAAGCAGCAATCCACGTGCCAGAAAACCAAGCCTAAAGCTGGAGGGATATAAAATGACCAAAAAGTCAGGAAAATGGATAGATGTCAACACCTCAGCCATGGACATTTTAGTAAATTTGTCATACTCCAGTTTTAGTATATAGATATTGATACAATAATTGTACAAACAGAAGTCTATCTACATACTATCTAATAAAAGAGAAGTACTTGGAAAACCCTATTGTGCCCCTTCTTAGAATTTTGACACGTGTCACTTTCTTTGGTTTTTTGGTCATTTTGTCCCTCCCTTTTTTTGCACCGTTTTTTGTTGTCATCGCCACATGTCGCTCCCTGATTGCTGGATTTCAATTTCCCATTTAATTTCGCTTAATAATCGCCTGTCTTCTCTCTTAGTTTCTCTTTCTCTTCCGCAATTTTCTCCACGTTACTCCCTCTTCTTCAATCTTCTCTTTCTCTTCCTCAATCTTCTCTTCCACTCTCAGATTTGTGTTTTGTTTCCCTTTCTAGATTTTATTTACCTTAATCCTTCGTCTACTTTTTGCTTCCCTTGACTCCACCATTCCAGGTCATTCACGCAAGGTTTGTTTCTTATAATTTCTTATCTTTTCCAATACTGTTTTTACCTAATTTAATTATCTGGATTTGCATGCAAGCTCTCCACCTCATTCATGGGTGTTTGATTTTGTTAATTTCGATCTTTTTGCAGTTTTTGTGATTTTTATTTGGATCAGGGTGTCTGTGGCCCAGTGGTATTTCGGGTTCAATCGCTTATAATTGGTCTCAACTCAACATGAAAACTGGTGTTAAGATCATTCACGCAAGGTTTGTTTCTTATAATTTCTTATCTTTTCCAAAACTGTTTTTTACCTAATTTAATTATCTGTATTTGCATGCAAGCTCTCCACCTCATTCATGGGTGTTTGATTTTGTTAATTTCGATCTTTTTGCGGTTTTTGCGATTTTTATTTGGATCAGGGTGTATGTGGCCCAGTGGTATTTCGGGTTCAATCGCTTACAATTGGTCTTGGCTCAACATGAAAACTGGTGTTAAGATCATTCACGCAAGGTTTGTTTCTTATAATTTCTTATCTTTTCCAATACTGTTTTTTTACCTAATTTAATTATCTGGATTTGCATGCAAGCTCTCCACCTCCTCATTCACGGGTGTTTGATTTTGTTAATTTCGATCTTTTTGTGATTTTTGCGATTTTTATTTGGATCGGGGTGTCTGTGACTCAATGGTATTTTGGGTTCAATCGCTTACAGTTGGGGATATATTCAGATGCAGGGTATCAACACATCAACCTTAAGCTTTGATCATGAGCATGCTGATGTTAATTTATTCAAGCCTTTCTGATCACTTACAGTTTCTTTGCAGAAATCAAACTTGCAGTAAACGTATGCCTAGATCACTAGGACATGAAGAAAAGATGCAAAAACATTTTCTTCTTGGGTATATATGATGATACATTCATTTGAAAGTCATCTTGCATTTCTGTCAGCATATTTCTAACATAATGTTACCTAATATCTGAATTAAACATTATTTTAGGGAGTTGGCTACTTGAAGTATGATAATTGTGAAAATGATGGTATATTAGCCACAGAAAGGTATGCATGATCTTTAAATACAAACAATTAAGTATCTACATGCTTATAATGTTATTAAACAAGGAATTCACCGTTTCATATCATACATTTTTTAGAACAGGTATCCACCAATGAGTGAAGCTTTGTTAAAAACTAGAAGGCCAATCATCTTCTCTATGTGTGAATAGTGAGTTAAATTGGTGATGATCTCATATAGAGAGAAAGTAAAATTAGTATTCTATTTGCTCTAATTTCCCTCTAATTAAGTTGACAGAAACTGCATATAATATGAACCAAGCTTTGTTCACAAAAGTTGTTGTTGGAAGCTTTGTATTCAGCACTTGAGTAAAAAAAGTCTATTAAACTATAATTTAGATATTATATATCTCAATGGAGCCTAAGCATGTTTGAAATGTTGTATGATTCTTTTTCTTTTGTTATTAATTCAATTGACAAACTGAAATTGATATACAGTTTCTGTTACAACTTACAAGTCCCACTTTAAAGTTCTATTCATTGCACTCTGTATTTTAGCTTCTAATCACAATCCATTCTTGATTTTGCTAGACCAAATCATGATGGTTTGTACAGAGCTATAGACATCTACTTGAAGGTAGGATTTTGTTTATTCTTCATGGTTTTTGTGTCTATTCCTGCTTAGTTCATAACTTCTGATTGTTGTGTGTCTCAAGCTTATGGGTTAGAAGTAAATATAAAACATGTTGTCTGACCATAATCAACATCAATTGACTGACACTCAATTTCTTTTTTGTTGCTATCTTTATTGCTCTGAAGAAAATGTTTTGTTTTATTTGATTGGTTCCTATTTTAACTGACTGCACATTTTTGGTAACTTGACAATTGGTGCCTTTGTGATGTCTTGTCATTTTGATTTATTAATTTACCTATGAATTTAACTTTCTCATATGAATATTTCTACAATGTTCAGAGTTCTTTAGTAGTTTTCTATTGACACACTAATCTGTTACTGCTTAATGGCGTGTATATATATATTTTATATATAATGAGGAAATACCTTTCCCCAAAATGTGAGGTTTCGAAGTTCAAATTCACTCTGAGCCATTTACTGATATGATGAGAAAATAGACAATATATATGTGCAAACAAAAAAATATGCTTCTGATCAGCTTCTTCAGCAGGAAAAGAGGGAAGTTGATTGCTCATGATGCACGTGCCGCCTTGACCAGTTGATGACATTTATTTTACTAATTAACTTTGTTATTTTGTTAGGAGCACCCGAATTTGACAAAAGCTGAAAGGAAGAAGCTATGTGGACATCTAAATATGTGTGGTTGAAATAATAACCGGTGCAATTACTAAGGTAGATGATAACGTAGTAGGTAAGAAACCTAACAGAATGGGTGGAAATAAACGAAATAGAAGGCGGGAAAAATGGATTAAGGGTTTGGCACATGAAAGAAGGCTGAGTGACAAAGTAGGAAGTCACCGTCCATGGACAATCATGGATTCAAAGCTAGAAGTCTGGAATATGTTTGTCGTAAATTGCAAGTGGAAAAGTCACAAATACAGATGGCAAGATGTTCAATTTTGGTTCGGGATATGCATGAAAAATGTAAGCAAAGGCAAGGAAAAAATCACCAAATGAATGCACATCCAGTGAGGTATTCGGTTTAGACTGACCTTGCTTGAGCCAGTTGATGAACCAGAAGTCATGGCGGCAATCGCGTTGAGAGAATGATTTCCTTGGAGTTAAAGTGGAGGTCGTAGAAAAAGGGAGCGTGGTTTGGTGGTGTAAGGTAATGGGTGATGGAAGGGTCATTGCTTTTCTAAGGGTGTAACTGGCGGCAAGTTAAGTGGTTTGGGAACTGTGGAGCATTGAATGCTACATCTAAAGATTGGACGTGAATGGGCAAAATAATCAGTGTGAAGGTCCGTGGTGGTGGAGGCAGGTGAAGAGGTTTTTTTATTGCTGAATATAACAAAGATTTTGACACTATTTTTTTATTGTTACAAATACAATTGCCATTATCAAATGAATCACGTGTCTAATGCTGAAGTGGGTAATCATTTGGGAGACATAACATTTTGTATGGGCAATTGATTATCTAACAAAAGAGAAATGGTTCTACTAAAAGAGCAACAATAAGTGTATTATCCTACTAAAAGAGCCACAATAGCATATAGAGTTAATTTGTTGAATGGTAGTATTTAAATTGAGATAAGTATTTAAGTTTTTTTTGTGCAATTCATGAAAGAAATGCTTAATTTGCAGTTTATGAAAAGGGATGGAAATTTAAAATGCAGTAAATGAGAAAATGTACTTCGTAATGGAAGACTGGTTATTTGAAGTTCATGAATTGTAGATTGGCTCATTTGATGATGTTTTAACTGTATATCAGAGATCATATGAGTAAGCGGAAAATATAATTGTGCATAGAATCAAATTTGGAATCGCTAATAAATTGGATTTACCTTTTAATATTTGTAAAGACCTCTTTGAAAACCATATTGGTGGTTGAAGTCATTTTTTTTTTCTGATCATGTATTAAAATTCGAAGTCCTTTCTTTGACTTGACCCTTGATAATGCAACATATAATTTGCCATGTGAAAAAACTGATTTTGGCAAGTAAAGTCCAACTGAAGATAGGGATTGTCATTGAGATTTGTTAATCGTCTTTGCATAAGAAAGCATTATTGGAAATTATCTCCTCAATAGCTTAAAAGGCCATGGTGACTATGAAGGTGGCATAGACATTCATGGGATATAAACATGATCTTCGATATTTGTCCCAGAAATTATGTCAGTTGCAATAACATGTTTTGCTAGCCTTGTGACAATTAACCTAGTACCGTTATACAACCCTTGAGTTTGGTCTAAGTTCCTTAAGAGCATTATAGGTGTTCCAATTTTGAGTTTGAGACAATGATTGGGTAAGCCAGAAGTTGTCAATGAATTAAGAAATTCAGTTGTGAGTTAGCAGAAATGACTACTTTCAATGGTTTCGGATTTGTCAACTGAATCAGAGCTCAGATATTCCATTTGTTCACCTATGATTATTTTAGACATAAAAATGCAAATTCATTAACAAAAAATGTCAAATCCAGCAAAGTTGCAATATAAATCATTATTATGATTTCGTCGGGACTAAAAGATGAAAACCACAATAAGATAATTTAGTATATGATCACCTGGTATCAATGCAAGTATATAATCATTAACTTGTTGTACTGTTTCATTTGTAGAAGCTAATATTGCTCTGAATTGGAAGTATTCACGATCATTGTGATGATGACATAAATCTAGGAATGTAGAGCTAACTATACTATGAATAGGATCATTATATTCTGTGATTAATAGTTCATGTGAAATTTCAATAGTAGCGTAGCCATCATTGTCATGTCCAATAATACCATCACCAATATCTATAATCCATTGTGCAAAAGTCATAATTTCTTCTTGATCTGTTGCTTGCATGTTGTTTTGTAAGAGCATGTTTTTTGTCAGCCTCAAGATCTGATAATAATCCCATAGATAAGAGGAATTAATTGTTGCATTAACAATATCAGAGCGGCTGCCTCTTGGAATGACTGGCAGGATCTGTCGGAAATCTCCACCAAAGACCATTACTTTACCTCCAAAGCTTTTATTGTCCCTTGAGTTGTGTTTGATGATATCTCTAAGGCTGTGATCAAGTGCCTTAAAACAGAATTTATGAGCCATGGGTGCTTCATCCCAAATGATCAGACTTGTCTGATTTAATAGTTCAGCTAATTGAGTTCCTTGATGGATATTGCAAGTTGAGTCTTCAAAAACTGGAACTGGAATTTTGAATTTTGAATGTGCAGTTCTACCTCCAGGCAATAATAGAGAAGCTATGCCACTAGAAGCAACCATAATTACAATTTTATTGTCAACTCTTAGTGAACTTGCGAGTTTTTTTCCAAATGTATGTTTTTCCTGTACCTCCATATCCATAGAGAAAAAATATACCATCTTCATCTTTATTAACAACTTCAACAATCTGGTTATAAATCGATGCTTGTTCGTCTGGAATTATCGATATGTGGTGTTAGATGCAAAGAAAAATGAATCCAGTTGAAGTACTGATTTGAAGATGAGAAAAGTTAACAAAGAAATGGACATAACAATTCTTAGAGGTGTAAATTGCTTTGTAGTTAATATACCTGTTATCTGAGAAAATAGATGTTCAAACTCTGATATGAGTTCTTGATTGTTGTAATTGAGTTAAGCTAATATAAGGCTATTGTCTAGATAGGTTGGGCAATTCGCATCTTCTAGATATGACATTGAAGGATAGTTTGTAAGCGATCTTTGATTTGCTTGCAACAATTGTTCAATTTCACGCAAGACCAGATTTTGAAGAGTCCTATCATCAAGCTGTAATGCTAACACACAAAAGGAAAAAAAGTCAAATTATGTGTCGCATCAATATTCATCTGTGTCATGGGAAATTACTACTAACTTGGACTTGTTGATGATTTTTTATAATTATAGACAATATCATCAGCCATTCAATGCCAAGTTTGGTCCCAAACTTGTTCAGGTTTGTTCATTGTTGTAGTTAAAAGTAACAACACAAATAGCTTTCTTATATAATGTGCTGAGCTCCAGTCTTTTGCTTCTTTGATTGCCTCAATGAATTCTTTATCATTTTGCAAAAACCCCATAGTAAAACATGCTTCTCTATATGTAGGATATTGAACATTACCAACTATTCTTAAATCCTCAAATGAGGTAGGTCCTTTGCAAATAGTAAGCATCATCCTCAAGTAAAATAATTTGCTTGTAATTGGTGGGACCCATAGTAATCTACCAATGGTGTAGCCTTTCTTCATAAGGTGACAACATCTTTTCTTCTTGCTATATACAAACTTAGAAACAAATTCTGCATAAGTAAGATTTCTTCCTTCAACAAAATTTTGGTTGGTGTTCATCCATGAAATAAACTTTGAATCAGAGATACTTGGCTTAGACAATACATCATCAATATCATCATGGTCTTCGTAGACAATACTATGTCAGCCTGGAAGATGGAAGTGCAATCTTTCAACAACAGGTTTTCTGCCATGTATTGGAAACCCAAAGATTCTCCAAGTAGATTCACAAGGACATATGTATCTGTCGGGAAGATAGATGTAGGTGTTAAAACAATAATGGTTAGATAAATTAGAGATTAATTTTTAATAATACCTGCAATCTAGATATTCTTTGATCTCATCATTATGAGTGCTACCATTGTGAATTGGATCATTATCATCATGAATCAAAACAACAGTTACTCTATCATATCCTTTGTTGATGTACTTAAATAAATATTTGATAGAAGTGCTTTGGTTAAACCATTCAACATTGATATGGGCTTGGTATTTTCTAAGCAATCTTGGATTGTAAGGTACAATATACCTATTATCAATTATAACACCATTTTTCTCAATTGTGTGACCATTATTTCTTCTACGATAGACCGGATAACCATCTGCATCTAAAATAGTATGCGGCTGGAACATTTTAGGATAGAAACGACTACACTTGCCTTCTTTCATGCATGGAGATCCAGGTCTCAAAATTCCACATGGGCCAAGAACCATATGGTTTTTTACTAATGAATGCAGTTTTGTATCATCTTGCTGTGAAGGTATTTCTGCTGATATAATTTGATCAATTTCATCCGAGGATGGATATTTGTTATCGGGATGTAAAAAAAGCAACAAACGGACATGAGACAACCCTCATTTTTGAAATTCTATTGTATACATATCTGCAATTCATTAGTAAGACTGTTAATAGGTAGCAATTAAAGTTATCAGATACGGCTGTGTGGTCAATATTAACAGTGCAAAATAAGAATTTGGCACATAATATAAATTCACCAAAGTTAGAATCAACTTACATGCAATAACTTTCCCTAGCATCTGATTCTTTGTCAAGTCCATCAATATTAGTTCATACTTTAGTTTGAAGACTCTGGAGATTATGCCTGGTCTATCTGTTGCTTTTAGATTCAAGGGATTTAGCAATCTATGGATTTCAGGCCAGTTTGGATTGCAGGTTAAAGTAATAAACAGATTTGGGAAGCCCACATGGCTGCATATGGCCATACCATCAAAATAAAGTTGATCCATATAGCGTGGACTACCAACAAAGGTTGAAGGCAAAATGACTCTTTTACCTTTATTTAGGCCTTTCGTGCTTCCATCATCCAATGAGTGTTGTAAGCTCCAAAACTTATCAACTCGAAGTTTTTTTTGGTTGTTTCTGATGTAAGAAAGTCTTTCTGATTTAACCATAGTATATTGCTCAACAACAAATTGTTGGAATAGTCTCCCAGAATTCAACAAATTTTTTGATTCATTTGATCTGCATTGTAGCCTGTAAGCAAACCACTCCCTCATTGTAAGACGATTTCTTATCCTTTTCTTACTATCTGGTGCACTACTATGTAGGATATCAGGTCTATATCCATCTTCCCCGTAAGGAAATAGGAGAGGGTATTATAAAGCTAGATAGCTAGAATGTAATTCATGGATCTTTTGTAATTGTCCATGTTGAGTTTCAATAATAATATCTCTTTTTGAATTTGCATCAAAATCGCCTACAATTAGCGTTGTAACTTCTGGAACAGTAGGTACATTATATGTACGACCATCTTTTTCACGGTTAGTAATCAATTTCAACTTTATATTATCCACTTGACCATCTTGCAATCTATCTCTTGCCATCTTGAAAGTTTTTGCATGCACGTCGTATTCATCCAGCATCTCACTAAGTTGTGAAACAATGTGCCCTTGAATTTGATTATGTGGACTGCTGACAAAAGTAGCCAATTATATATATGATGATTGCAAGATTAGCAATGCAGAATAAAGAATTAGAATCTGTTTAAATCTAACATTCTTTATGGATGTTGTGCATTTATAATAATAACAATGAAAGAGTAACTACCTTATTGCATTAATCCTATTCTACACTTCATTTTCTTTTGAATCTATTTAAATCTAACATTCTAAATGGATGTTGTGCATTTATAATAATAACAATGAAAGAGTAACTACCTTATTGCATTAATCCTATTTTGCACTTCATTTTCTGTGTCAAAGATATACACTTGTGCAAATTTAGGTTCTTTCCCAGGCATTGGTAACATGCTGCCTATTCTGTGACATGGTTGACCTTGAATTCTTATTGTAGGAAGTCCTCTTGAATGATTAATTGATTTGTCGAACTTAATACCAGCAGAAGTAAAGACAAACATCATGTTATATGTCCTCATGTTCTGTTGTAATTTTTACTATCAGATGTATCATGATCATACAAAAGTTGGTGGAGATATTTAGGTGGATTTTGTAACAATGGAAGTTCAACTTTGTCACCTCCACAACATAAGCTGAATCTTGGGTTTGTAGTTCTTACACGTTTTGAGATTCTTTCATCATACCACATATTTGCATTACAGTGGGTACATTGCATGAGTTGGTCACCAAGATCAGGATACCCTGAATTTGTTTAATGACATATGGTAAAATGATGTTGGCTATTGAAAATGTTTTAGAAAAACATGTAAATTGGAACACGATAAACAAAAGGAGTTCTGTACAGTGCAACCTATCTGAGGCTAAGCTAATAACATAGTATTTATGAATATTAATTGTTACCTTCTCTATTAATTGCAGGCTCATTAGCTGAGGACATACAGTTTTGATTTTCAGCTAAAGAAACTGAAGTAGAGCCTATGAAAATTGCACTTAGATCATATTATAGCATGATAATCTTGAGATTTAATTTGATAAAGTAGATTTTGAGTGGTACCTTGTGTTGATTCAGAACCCTCATCCTCTGATGAATCAGAAACATTAGCTAAAAAAGTGAATTAAATCTAAGTTAAGTGGATTTTATTTTGGTAATTAAAAGAGAATTGTAATGTGGAATGCATTCCCATAATGTTGAATGCAGCTTACAACTTGGTTGTCTTTGCGTATCAAAAAAATGTGGACAATGTATTAAATTAATAAACTAATTACAACTGTTAATTATAATTTGGAATATAATATTTTAAATTGCTTACAATGAATATTCTAAGCCTGATCATCAACTTTGTGCTGCCTGATACGTTTTCTGTTCATCCTGGCTTGTGCTGGATCAGTATGATTTCCATGTTGATGGTTATCCATGTTCTTGATACTTGTTGTTAATGTTGACTGAGTTATAAAATTCTCAGTGATTTCTTGTTGGAATGTTACAATACATGGTGAATTAAAACTTCGAAACTCCATGAACATGCAGAAGAGAAATGCTATTCCCACTCGGATCAAGACATAACTTTACTTGTTGACTAAAATTATCAATGTTGATAGTTGGTTAAATGGATCATACTTTCATAAAAATGATTAGACATGCATGTATAGGCATGATTATAGCCATGGTTTGGTGGCTGAATTAAAACTTCAAAAGTAAGTAATAAACAGTAAACATAAGGAAAATTACTAAAATTATGAATGTTGATAGCTGATTAAATGGACCATACTTTCATAAAAATGATTAGACATGCATGTATAGGCATTGTTATAGCCATGCTTTGGCAGCATCGATAAGAAATTTGATATGAAAGATGTTATGGATGACAGAAGTAGGATGTCAACCTAGGGGGAAATTGTTTTTTTGCCTATGTTATTAATTGTACATCATATTGGGAGATATGATGAAAGATGGAGTAAATTTATAAAATATCTGATTCTGCATTTGTCAAAGTTAGATCAAGGCAAACATGCCATCTAAAATAACAAATGAGGCTAAACGATGATTGATAATAAATAAATACTTAATTACATATCATTGATGATTCAAGATCATGTTTTTGGAGACTTGAAAGCTGATACTTTTGTCTTGGTGTGTATATTTTGTTCTTAGAAAATTAATCAAATATGAATGTTGGTTTAGCTGTCATGGTGATCGATGTTTCGTGGTAATTATTTCTAAGATGTTACTTTGTTGTGTGCATACTTGGAGCTAAGACAATTAAGCATGTACACCTTAAAATCAGATGTTTTAATGGCCCCCTAAAACTTTGATTGAAATTTAAGTTATCATCATTGTGAAAAACATGTTTTCTGAATTTTCTATCTAGCCATCTATGATATGTATTTCAAAATCTTACTTGTTCAGTCTTTCGCCATACATTTGAATTCATAACATTTGCGTAGGTATTGTATGAACTTTGACAATTTGTGGAGTTTCTTGAAACATGCCTTTATAACCATTAATATAACCATGCTTTGTTGGTATTTATTTTAACAATCGAACAAATAAGGATTTTGAAATATAGTCCAATAGTTAAGGTGAGATCGCATAAACAACAGAACTTAAATCCCACAATACTTGGATACAAAATAAGGTTGAAATTTTAACAAAAGTTGAGATTAAAGTTTTAAAGGAACACCACAGCAACAAAAGTAAAGGTGGGAGCCAATTTACAATATGCAAATAGCAAGCCAAAAAAAATTGTTTTGCAAAACTTGCAAGCAACCAAATGCACTAAATTGAGTCATGTTTTTTTAATTTGTTAGATGAAAGCTGTGCAGGTGAAATTAGAGAGCTCGTTGCTTCATCATCACAATCATGAAATGTCTGTCGCTTTGTAGGTGTCAATGGGAGCCCAAGCAGTGGATCATGGTCTATAGTCACAGACATGGATTTCTGGATAAAACAAATAGCAATGAATAAGTTGAATACTAAGTTGAAAGTCATGAAGTGTCAAAATGGAAGAGTTGCAAGAAAAATCATATTAAAGGATGAAGGTCATGATTAAAACTCACAGATTCATGTTTGGTAGAATGATTGGAATCAAAGGCTGGGACATTGATTTTTGAAGATGTCTGAATAAGACATACATTGATGGCAACACAACCCATGCAAAACAAATAAGTATGGGTAGAATACATAGTTTTGACAATAGTTAATGTAAAATAAGTTGTATAGAACAGTACCTCAGCATCAGGTAGCATGTCCATCACAACATCAATTAAGCTTGAGTCAATAGAACACTTCAAAATGGCAGAATTCCTGAACTTGGGTTGCACCTTTATCTTAAAAGCAAGCACATAACCCAACAGCTTATCAAGTGCTTGGGGTGAAACATTTAAATCAAAATCACCATCCTTGTGCAAAGAGAATAATTGGATGCTAAAAAAAAGGATAATGGTATTGGATATTACACAAACAAAAAATAACATATCAAAGGAAAAAAGTTGCTTTTGAATCCAAATATGTACTTCAATTTTAAGCCTATTAATTGCATCAGCTGACTGACCAATTAATTCAGTGCATTCACGATCCCAAAGCAAGAATTTTGTGTTTTCATCTCTGTGGTTGATCATCACGTCAAGCCTATACCTGGTACCATATATACCAACAGTGTGAAAAATATGAATGTATGAAGAATACACAGGATTTTAAAAGATCGCAATGACCTAAGCATAGCTTCCTGATTGTATTTGCCACATGCACATGTGAAGGGCATCATCTCTGCATCAATTTTTTTATGGCACTGAATGCAAGCTATATAACACCATGAATGATTGTCCATAACAATCCTAGTAATTGTGCCAATAGTTACACAAACAATTTCCTGTGTGAAATAGCATACACATCAAATGTTGCATAAACTTGGGATGGTGGGGGGTCAAGAATTAAAATCTATAAGATAATTACTTCAGGGATGGTGTTAATCTCAACAATAGTCTTTGCCTCAGCCTTTCCAAAGAATGATTCCTTTGATGATAATTGGATAGAACCTGAAAGCTATGAACTGCCTTAACCATGGGATTTAAACACTGACCGGGCCTCAATGCCCAACTCTGCAAGCCTACAAATATAGAATCAACAGCAAAAGTAAGACAAAAAATGATCAACACATATTAGACACCACATGGAAAAAATATCGTTCATTGAATTCTTGAATCTCCATCACCGATTGGTTAATAATTAACTTCGAAGCCTTGAAAGAATTGTTGACCGATGGTGGATAAGATCCTAAATCATTTTAAAATAGAATGATAAGGTGGAATAGCATAAACAGAAGAACAAATAAATTGAACATAAGGATATACCCTGAGCTTCCTTTATTCTACCATGGGTCAATAAAACTGTAATCGGGCCATGACCTTCATGATCATCTAAGAACTTTAAAAATTGCAAGCAATAATCATCCCACAAAGTGCAAGATAGCAATTGCTGGCTATTGGAAACAAATAGTTATGAGACAATCAGTTAATAATAATGTAATCATAGCCACAACTTGACAAAGTATATGAGACAAATTGTTAGCGACTATCAAACTTTACCTCAAGTCCTTTAGTTTAAAGACTACCCTTCTACCTTTTCCTGAAACATGACGAAAGACAACCTCGTCCACAACACCGATAACGTCTAAAGCAAGTAGGAAAATGAAGGAATGTTATTTATTCCAAAAAGAGCAAAACTTTGAAAATAAATTCAGTGGCAAAAATATAAGTTAACATACCAACCAATAGGCCAAGTTCAAACTGCCTAGCCACAACATCACCAAATTCAGCAAACCTGTATTTTCTAAAAGGGAGGTCGTCTAGAGCACACTGCCTTACAACAGTAACTTCAATAAACACCAATTTAAATTGGTGATCACAGACTCTGTATTGACCGTTGTTTTTTAGCACTTTAAAATTGTGCATGACATAAGTACAATTTTCCTTCAAGTCCATCTTCTAAGACTTCAGTTGGTCTTGTTTACAAACATCATGGATCTCATCACCCTGGATTCCGTTAAAGTTACAACACAATGGGCTGAATAATAAGTAATAAACCTAGAAAAAACCACAAAATTGAAGCATACATCGGAGTCAACAAAAACCATCTCAGCTTGCTTAGATTTGTTAGGCGTCCCAATAAACCATAGATCACTGATTCTCACAGCAAGTTAAAGAGTTTCGTTTGAGTCGTCGATGTTCTTTATCTTGTCTGGAGAACGTGCCATAATGCTGCAAAAAAACACAACAACAATGTAACACAATGCCGTTTTTCAACACCCACAACAATCATCCAAAAAACCAACAATGAGTGGCACCATCAGGCCAAAAGAAATATTGTTGTTCTTATATGATATAATGACCATGATAGCTTACTTTATCTAAACTACTTCCTGCACAACCTTGTAATGGAAATGAAAAATGGTGACGACCATAAAACCTTGTAATGTAAATGGAAAATCGTAGATAAACTTCTTGTTGCACGACCTTCTGAACGAAAAATCGCTATGACCAAAAACAAACAAACACATACCATGAGTCACAAAAAGAATGCCCATGCAAGTGCTAGAGTCAGCAACAAACCATGCACAAAAATGCACAAAACTAATGCCAAAGACATAAACTTTCCTGGTAGATGGTTTTTCGTAGATAATCTTACAAGAAAGAAGTTAAGTTTTTTAAAAAACAAAGCCCAAATAAAAAAACCAAGCCCAAAAAAGGAACCTGCCCGATGTAGATAGTATCGTAGAACAACAAAAGATGATAGAACAGGAAAAGAACGAAACAACAAAAGTACCAAGAACAAAGAAACACGATAAGCTAACATGCAATTTCTGAAAAACATAAAAACACGGACAATGAAGGCAAGATGAATGTAAGAAAAGATGCATGAAAACAACACTGAAAGAGAAGCCAAACCTCGTCCGACACAGAAAAATGAAAAGCTAACATGCATGTAAGAAAACACACATGAAAACAGCACCAAAATAAAACAGCAAAAGTACCAGGAACAGACAAACACGATAAGTTAACATGCAATTTCTGAAAAACATAAGGCAACATGAATGTAAGAAAAGATGCATGAAAACAACACCAAAAGAGAAGTCAAACCTCGTCCAACACAGAAAAACTAAAAACTAGCATGCATGTAAGAAAACATACATGAAAACAAGACCGAAAGAGAAGCCAAAAAATGAAAAGCTAACATACATGTAAGAAAAGAGAAGCCAAAAAATGAAAAGCTAACATGCATGCAATGTAAGAAAACATACATGAAAACAACATCGAAAGAGAACCCAAAACTTGTCTGTATTTGGAAAGATGAAAAGCAAAAAACCCAAACTGGAGCATGACAGATAAAATGGAAGAGATTTTAACCATGTAAAAAAGCAAACAGGAGCACGTGCACAGTCTGGGAAATCAGACACGTGTAAGAGGCAGGGGAGTGGGAAATGGAAAGGCTAAAAGACCGAAAAACCAAGGAAATGGACAGGTGTCACAGCCTTAGGTAGGGACATTTTAGAATTTTCCAGGTACTTCTCTTTTATTAGATAGTATATAGATAGATTACATGACAACCACTAATATAAATGACATTTTTTTCCTAATTACACATTCTTAAGTTGTTTGATGATATATTTGATAAATTAAATTTGTTCAAAGAATATAACAAAGTTAATATTCATAATTAATAATGTTGGATTAGGATTCTATTTAATTTCATTGTTGTTATTACTAATTTTTTTAAAACCTGATTTCTCTGCTCTCAAAAAGTGATTCTTTTGTTGCATGTTTGTTTTTTCTCACTTTGCCTTAGCTTCATTATTATTATTATTATTATTATTATTATTATTATTATTATTATTATTATTATTATTATTATTATTATTATTCCGAACTGAGGACATCTTTTTGCAGTTAGCTGAACCTCACGGGATCGTGATCCTTTGTCCAGTCGCTAACCCTCGCGGGATTGCGATGCACGTCTGTCGTCTAGTGCATTTCATTCTTTGTTTTCTTTTGACATTCTTTCTTCAAGGTTGTCCTAAGTATTGTTTTAGAATTCTATTTAATTTTATTGTTGTTGTTGTTGTTGTTGTTGTTGTTATTATTATTATTATTATTATTATTCCAAACTGAGCACGGGTTTTTGGAATTAACTCACCCTCATGGGATCGTGATCCTTTGTCCCGTCCATTGTAGCATGTGTGTCACATAGGACATTTGATTTTTTGTTTGCTTTGACATTCCATCGATATAATTTAAAAGGTAGTAAGTCGTAGTTGCATCGCACCACAGTAACATGGGTATGTTGGAAATGAGAAACAATTAGTTAATTATGAATATTAACTTTGTTCATAATTGATTGTGAATCTAATTTTAACTCTATTGCAATTAAAAAAAACTTGCAAAGTAACTTAACCACAAAATCAAACCACAAAAAACCAGACAAAAAAAAAATGCTAACCAAAATCGCAAACTAATAGGATGAATATGGCAAGAGGACCATAAAAAATAACAGAAAATGCAACACACAGGGTTTTGAAACCTTCAACATGAAAAGAGAGGAAAATCTAAGGTTGCGACACGTGGGACTTTTTTCGGTTTTTTGGTCATTTTGCCCCTCCCTTTTTTTGCACTGTTTTGTTTTGTTGGCACCGCCATGTGTCGCGTTGCATATGAAGTTTTGAACATATGTCACTTCCTGATTGGCGGATTTCAACTCCTCATTTAATTTCACTTAATAATCAGAACTGTCCTCTCTCTCTTTGTTCCTCCGCCACGTTTATTATTATTATTATTGTTGTTGTTATTGTTGTTGTTGTTGCTATTATTATTATTATTATTATTATTATTATTATTATTATTATTATTATTATTATTATTATTATTATTATTATTATTATGTATGCTCTAGCTAAATGTCCTTTTTTATGTTGTAATGCCAGGAGTGAACATTGAGATTTTTCTTTGAGGTTGCTGGTGTGTGTAGGTGGTAATAACAAAGAAAACCATTTTCCTTTTAGGAAGCATTAACCTTCATACAGTTACATTGGTGAAATTCATGCAAGTACCAGTTTGCCTATGCAGTAATCCCTTTGCTTACCAGTTTGCCTATGCAGTAATGCTCTGTATTACATAAATTTCTGACCATTTTTTTTTCTTTTCATTTTAACTTTTGTGATTCTGATGACAAAGTTTCTTGATGTTTTTTTCTTCTAATTTTCTTACTTTCTTTCTTTTCTTTATTTCATGGTTTGTGCTTCTTTGGTATAATTTTTTCCTGCCTGTTTAGTCCTTTATTTGGTATTTGGTGCTTTTTGGTTCTTTGCTTTACCATTTACGCACACCCAGAACCTTAAAGAAAAATCTCAATGTTCACTCCCGGCATTACAACATAAAAGCATACATAATAATAATAATAATAATAATAATAATAATAATAATAATAATAATGTTTTAAGCCATAAAAATCATGAAATTCGTCTACACCATTTATAAAGCGCAATAAACCATCCAGACCCACCTCGAGGAAAAGACAGTTAAGATTACCCACAGGATCTTTTAGATAGGTTGAACCAATGACAACATTATCCTTATGCCATGGCTCTAGCTTAATGCCATTTTTTATGTTATGATGACAGGAGTTGCATGCTTCTTTGGTCAGCCTAGAATTTCATCATGCTTGTTTTGATAACAATAAACCTATTCAGGTATTTCCTTTTCTTTCTGTTATGGACATTTCATGCATTTCTTCATGGCAACCTAGAATTTCATCATGCTTGCTTTGATAACAATAAACATTGTCTACTTTTTTTTGTAAGTGTGAATTCAGAATATTGCATGGCTCTTTCAAATACACTATGCGAGTACCTTCATTCTATTTTAGATGTTTCAAATATGAATTTTGTTTTGTTTGTGGCTTTTACTATAAGTGTCATGTTTGCCTATGCAGTAGTTGTCATTAGACGCCAAAAAGATTGGGACGACAACAACACAGATTAGGTTTTAGCGTGTTATTGAATCTATTTTGTTATTTTGACAAACAATTTTAGTTATCTTTGTTTAGGACTATCTTTATACTTATGTTCTATGGATTTAGCAATCAATGTACTGCACTATATAAAACTCTTTAATATGAATGTTAGTCTTTTTTCTTTTTTTACATTACCTTTCTTTTAATTCTTTCATCAATACGGGTTACCGATAGTATAAAGCTGATTATGAATAAAAGAATTAATTGACGAGTGTCATGCATGAATCACCACTCCACTCAATTTCCAAACAAAAAAAAGGAACTTTTTAATAAAGTTTAAGTTTTGTATAACATCAAAGAAAAAAGAATAACTGTAGTTAACAAAAAACTTTAACCTAATAAATACTTTACTTGAAGCACAAATTTTCCAATTTCTAATATTAACAGCTAATCGTTGTAAACGCAGATTGTAAAGGCTCCATCTGCTTATTTCAACTATGAGGCCGAAACCCTGAAAAGACCTCCATTGTACCTTTTCTATCTTCTTGATTTGAGCCACATAATTTTTCCACCGGGCCTCTGCATTGCAAACAAAAGAAATTGAGAAGAGAAATGTATAGGCTTCCAGAATAATCACTTTTCTGCTCATGTAGTTCATTCTTGACAATTTACATAAGCACAGCGAAATAGAACAGAGCAATTTCTCTGACACACCTACATATATACTCAAGAATAGTACGAAGATGATTTAAGCAAGCATTCAAAGATCAGAAGAGAAATTGCACACATTAGCGAAATAGCTGCACAATGACTTCCTTTTATTGTTCACGTTAGCGTCAAATTCTTTAGTGGCAATGGCTATCTCTTCTGCATTTCAATTCCAACCTACCAAATCAAATACTGCTCAACGAATTTGTGACCAGAAGAATTGAGAATTAAATTGCTTGAACGTGCATTTTTATGTATCCTTTGGTGAGTGAAAATGCAGGGTAAAAATGAAAAATGTCTTGCTAGAATAAAATACATAAGCATACGACCACCCAACAAAATCAGCCTTGAACCAATGTAATCCGGGTTCCCTCATCTCCAATGATCGTCACCACCATTAATGTGTGGTCTTGCTGCAATGAACGAGGAACATAAAAATCTAAACAATGTGCGGTTACATATAACACTTAAAAAGTAAAGAATATTGCAATGTGCATTTGTGAAGCATTCAAGAAGATATATAAAATTGGGCCCTACAGCATTCAAAAAGAAAAAAAAATGAGATTTTGAATATCACCCAGAATTAAAAATGAAAAAGGGTGAATGTAATGGGTGACTTTTAAGAAGCCAAGCTCGATGGTTGAATTCAACACCTTTTTTTCGCCTTCCAAACAGCACAGGCAACTTGGATTTTTGTTCAACCATGCACACAAAAAATAACGGAAAAATCGTGGTCAGATATGCTCTCTTGCCGTGCTTGCAGAGTAAGCAAATTATGTGAAATTGGTATCTTGGCTTTTTTCTGATAACCCGATGTAGATGTGAATGCAGAGGGAGATGCGGATGAGTATCCGATGTATGGTGGTAAATAAAGGTGAGGAGGAACATTTTTTGATTGGTAGAAATAGAAAGTGTCTCAGGAAATTTACAATAACGTTTAACCAAAGGTGCAAATAAGAAGGGAGCAACAAAATAGCACACGATACAGAGGGGTATCAGTTATTTTTTTTTCTTTTCTCACCGAGGTATGAGTAATTTAGTAAATGATAGGGAGTGCCATGGGGGCAAAGAGAGTGCAGTTACAAAACAATAGGATTGTTGTTTGTTGCGGCTTTCTTTAACAACGTAAGACACTGAGAGTTGGTTACATGAGCAGTTGAAGAGGATATTAGCTGGTAATTTCTTGATTAATTTATGGGTAAAATCGACTAGGTAAAAGTGAACACCAATAAAGAATATCTCCTTTACATATTATTATAAATTAGAGTAAAAGTTTAACATATGTAGCATAACAATGCAGTTATATAGTTCCTTATATAAAAATACTTCAATTTAGAAATTAATTTTTTTTCTTTGGTTATAGATGTAATTTGCTTACAAAAGGCTTTTGACAAATAAAAAGTCTCGAGTTAGGGAATTTGCTTCCCTGTGTAAAACAAAGTGGTTACTTATTTTAACATGTGTGGAGATGAACGAGTTGAAAGTATAACATTTTTATTATTTACTCCCTTAATTTCTAATTATAAGATTTTCTTTTAAAAAATTTATTTGTCCCTTTTTATAATTTTTTTTTAATTTTTAGATGTATTAACTATTTTTCCCCTTGCATATTCTTTCTTACTTATTCTTTCTTTAAACATTAATAAAAAAAAAAACAATTAAATGGATAGAGAGATAAGAAAATTATAATTTTGAAATGATAGTATAAATAATTAATATATTCAATGTGACTAACTAAATTAATTATTTTTCTTAAGGGATTTAAAATAGTTGAAGAAGTCTTATAGATAGAGATAGAAAGAGTACTTCTATCAATGTAGAGAATTCATACAAATATTTTTAACCTTCATTTTGTAATAGATTCAATGTAAGTTCTACTTACTTTCAAATTGTATGAGGGAATCATAGATTCTAAGATTCTTACAATATGTAATAGATTCATTGAATATAAATGTATGAAATCTATAACTAACATGTGATATCAGAGCATTAGGTTATTGAATTTATGATTCTCCATGAATGATGTTTTTATTCACATAATGATGTTTCTTTCACACATTGTATGAATCTGATTCCAATTGAAAAATTGTTCAAACCATTTTGTTTTTCGCTGTGCATATTATAATTGTTTTTGAGTTTGGAATGCCTTGAATCCAATTTTTGAATGTCTTGAATTGAAATTCAACATCTCTCTCTTACGTCAATTTCAATTCAAAATTGATCTTAAATTTACTGCAATTTGAAATGGAAATATGGCGAATGCCTTCATATGGTGAATGTAATATATTGTTACCCCATATTAGGAATGCCTTCAAAATTCGATTTTGGAAATAAAAAAAATTGTTATTCAAAATTGGATCAAGTAATTTGGATTAAATGTATAATAGATTTATAGTCACCAAAGTGGTCAAATCTTTATGTTTTGTTTAATTCCAAATTAGTGATAATTTTATTTCAATTACCCATAGAATGGATGCTAAATTATAGATTATTGGTTTATGGGTTAATTGAAGTTCATTATTATAAGACATTTATGGATCACCCAAAGATTGATTAGTTGTTCTTATAATTTATGGGTATGACTGTTGGTAGTATGTATGCATTATTAGTTTTATTTATATATCCAAAGATAATAAGTATTTCTAATTAATGCATATGCCTTACTAAATAATGTTAAAATTATTAGCATCGGTATGTTTTTTTGTGTATTAATGTATCACCCAAAGGAGAACATTAGTATACATAGAATGATTGTTTGTTGTTTGAATCTGTATTGTATGTTTAATTTATGACTAAAAGTATTAGTGTTAAGCATGTGTTAATTGCAGTATCCCTTCTTGTATCTTTGTATTCTCTTGGTATGTATGTTCCGGTTTTTAACGGGTTAAATTTCTCTGATTGGAGCGAACAAGTCCAATTTCACTTAAGTGTGTTGGATCTTGATTTGGCTCTTCAAGTTGAAAAACCTTCTGCTATTACTTATGCTAGTAGCAATGGAGAGAAAACCCATTATAAGGCCTGGGAAAAGTCAAATAGAATTTGTTTGATGCTTATGCACATGAACATAGCAAATAACATTAAGTCTGTTATTCCCAAAACTGAAAGTGCAAAAGAATTTACGAAATCTGTGGAAGAGCGCTCCTAAACTACTTATAAGTCTCTTGCTGGGACATTAATGAGTACTTTAACCACCATGAAGTTTGATGGTTCTCGTACTATGCATGAAAATGTCATTGAGATGACAAATATTGCAGCAAAACTTAAGTCTCTTGGAATGGTGGTGGATGAAAATTTCCTTGTGCAATTCATTTTGAACTCATTATTGCCTGAGTATGGTCCCTTCCAAATGAACTATAATACCATGAAAGACAAATGGAATGTGCATGAATTGCATAGTATGTTAGTTCAGGAGGAAACTAGACTTAAGAATTAAGGAAACCACTCCGTTCATTATGTGAATAATCAGGGAGTTGGAAAGAAAGTCAATAAGAAACATGGAAAGGACAAAGGACCATTAAAGATTGTCGAGTCCTTTACTAAGATCCAGAAGAGAAATGACAAGCACTCAACTTCTTGAAATTATACACACTGATATATGTGGATCTTTTGATGTAAATTCTTTCAATAAAGAAAAGTACTTTATCACTTTTATTGATGGTTTTTCACGTTATGAGTATGTCTATTTACTGCATGAGAAATCTTAAGCAGTGGATGCCTTAGAAATTTTTATAAATGAAATGGAAAGGCAATTAGATAGAAATGTGAAAATTGTCAGATCAGATAGAGATGATGAGTATTATGGAAGATATAGTGAAAGTGGACAACATCCTGATCCATTTGCTAAGTTCCTTGAAAGTGTGGTATTTGTGTTCAATACACAATGCCAAGTACACTACAACAAAATGTTGTGTCAAAAAGGCGTAATTAAACCTTAATGGATATGGTTAGGAGCATGTTAAGTAATTCATCTTTACTTGTATCATTATGGACATATGCTTTAAAAACTACCATGTATTTGTTGAACAGGGTTCCTAGTAAGGCAGTTCAAGAGACACCTAGTTTGAGACACCTATATGTTTTGGGTTGTCAGGCAGAAATTAGAATATATAATCCGCAAGAAAAGAAATTGGATGCAAGAACAATTGGTGGATATTTCATTGGCTATCCAGTAAAATCAAAAGGGTATATATTTTATTGTCCTACCCATAGTACATGAATTGTTGAAACTGGAAATGTCAGGTTCATTGAGAATGGTGAAACCAATGGGAGTGAAGCTTCACAAAATGTGGAGATTAAGGAAGTTAGAGTACAAATTCCTTTAACTAGTGCTTCTACTTCAAGAATTGTTGTTCCTTATACTGTTGAACCACATTACAATCAAGAAGAACAACAAATTAATGATCCTAAAGTTAACAATGAACCTATAGTAGAACAATCACAAGAAATAATATTAAGAAGATCTCAAAGAGAAAAGAGATATGCTATTTCAAATGACTATGTGATTTATCTACAAGAGTCAGAAAATGACTTAACATTGATAATGATCCAGTTTCATTTTCAGAAGCCATTAATGGTGATGATTCTGGAAAATGGTTAGATGCTATGAAATATGAGCTTAAATCAATGACACAAAATGGTGTATGGGACCTTGTGGAATTGCCTGAAGGATGCAAGAGAATTGGGTGTAAATTGGTCTTTAAGACTAAGCGTGACTCTCGTGGCAATATTGAACGACACAAGGCTCGACTTGTTGCTAAAGGTTTTACTAAAAGAAATGGGCATTGATTATAAGGAAACATTTTCTCCAATTTCTAAGAAAGATTCTTTCAGGATTATCACGACACTAGTAGCTCATTATGATATTGAGTTGCATCAAATGGATGTTAAAATTGCCTTTTTGAATGGGAATTTAGAGGAAGATATTTATATGGACCAACCAGTGGGGTTCATTGAAGAAGGAAAGGAACACATGGTGTGTAAACTTAAGAAATCAATATATGGACTTAAACAGACTTCCCGACAATGATATCTTAAGTTCAATGATACTATTACGTCCTTTGGATTTAAGGAAAATACTGTTGATCGGTGTATATATCTGAAGGTCAGTGGAAGCAAATTTATATTTCTTATTCTATATGTTGATGACATCTTGCTTGCAACTAATGATCTTGGTCTATTAAGTGAGGCTAAAAAGTTTCTCTCTAACAACTTTGAAATGAAAGATATGAGTGAGACAGACTATGTGATATGAATAGAAATATTTCGTGATAGATCACAATGACTGTTAGGCTTGTCTCAGAAATCATATATTAATAAAGTTTTAGAAAGATTCAGAATGAATAAATGTTCAGCATCTCCCGTTCCAATACAAAAAGGAGACAAATTTAGTCTCATGCAATGTCCAAAGAATGATCTAGAACGGAAACAGATGAAAAATATTCCTTATGCATCTATTGTTGGGAGTCTGATGTATTCTTAAACATGCACAAGGCCCATTTACACCATCACTAGTAAACATTAATAAAATTATGTGTCATTTATGTTACTATTGTTTGCTAACTAGAGAGTAAAAGTGTGAAACATTTCCAATAAACAAGATTGTATTATAGGGATGAGTGGTTAGCCCAATATTTGAAATTGTCCAAAGGACAAAATACTGGATTTGAAATAAGTAACTACTAATTATATGTAACAAAGTAGATACCTGATGCAAAGCCAGGCAACATCAGAATTGGCACATCCAGACTTTGTGCTATTATCAATATCATCATCTATTATCTGGATGCATTCAGTGTCATCAATCTTTTTGCCTTTAGTCTTCTTACAATGATGTTTGAGCTACAAATTATAACTCCAGCAGTGGACAGAATTTTGTATCTATCAACAACCTAATCACATTAAACAAGGAAGTTGCTCTAGCATGTGCTCTTTCAGCTTGGGACAAATCACTATAGATGGATCTTAAGATGAGGAAAAAGTTCCTTGCACTATTTTATATTCCCTTTCCGCTATATCCGTGAACATCAAGGTTTCCAAGTATTCAAATGAAATAGCACTAGAAGACCTACCGGGTTACTCGGAAGAAACTCAGAATCAATAATAAATTTTCCATCAAGCTTGAAAGATGGAAAGAGTCCAAGGGAGGCAACAAGACACAATTTTTAAATTTCTAAACTTTTAAGGACTTCACATTGGATAATGAATCATCTCCAAAGTTGATACCAATATGGAAATCCTGTACCACCACAGCTTCTGATTGATAACTCTTTTCAATCTGGGTCATAAAACCATACAGTTCAATAATTAGATGAGAAAATGGACATCGGAACATTTTAAGAATCTATACTGAAGAAACCTAAAGATAATATGCTACTCCATTTACCTTTAAGAAAACAAGCAAACCTCACATGCCAGTGTTAAATGTATCACACACAATGTTTCCTGGCCTATTTCCGTGCCCAAATTTTGTTTTTGATCAATAATTTGAAAACTTGAAGTCCAATAATTTGAAGTTGGATATCATTTTCTTCAGATATCCACGTGTCTATTAGGTGGGTTGAACGTGCCTACAAAAATAGAATTCAAGGAACTTAAGTTATTGTAAAATATACCATTGTAAGATCTATGATTTTACAATAGCAAAGTCTAATGGTCTCAGGCATATCAGACTATCAGTATGTAAATTGTATAACATCAGTAGTTGCCAAGTGTATCGGCAAATACCCCAATGTATTGCTGAACAGATTTTTTATTGAAATAATATAATGAATTTTCATGAAAAAAAGAGAAGCTACTCCCATGTAGAAAAACATAACGAAAAAACAAAATATAATCAGAGAAAAAAAATACTAGTATTAAATACCCTCGAGGCATTGACTCAACAACAACGACCGGAAGACCCTCAACAATTTCTTTCAAAACTTTAATTAACAGTCAATTCGTACCTTTTCTTTCCCACTCACTCTCGATTTTCTCCCGAAAAATCACCGAACACTCAGTGGCAAACTCGCAATATAAACCCAACACGAAGGCCAATCTTCTCCGCCCCTTCACTTTTATTATTTCCTTTCCCTTTCGCCCATTTTTTCTTTTCCTTTTCTTTATTTTTTCACTTCCTTTTCTCACTCTCTGAATTTTTTTTATGCTTTTTTTTTTCTTCTTCACACTCTCTTTCTCTACCACTCGCTTTCTCTCTCTATCACGCTTTCTCTCTCTTCTCAAACTTCGCTATCAGATCATATCTTCGTCGGAGATTTTCTCATTCCGATTTCCCCGGCTTAGTTCAATCGCCGAAATCCGTGGAGTGTTCCGATCGTGTCGGTTTTCCGTGACCTAAAAGCTTCTTCCGGTGCCGATCGGCGCCGGAGATAGCCGGAGTTCGCCGGAGCCGTCGCTGTGCTCGGTGACGCGGAGTTCGGAAGCATTGCGATGAGGACGACAACGACGGTCCCGTAGTTGCGCGAATTGGAGTTCGATTATGATGGTGGAGGTTTCGAATTTCGACGCGCGTGAAGAATTTGAGGCTTCGGAGCGTGTGAATTCGGGGTTTAGCAAGGGTTTGGGAGGGTTATTGGGTGAATGGAAGGGTTCGGGCACGAGAACGGGTGAATGAGCGAGTGAGTGTGAAATTGGTGTTGGAATTTGGTGGAAGAATAGTTAGTTTCTTCTGAGCGGTTAATTTTGTGTTTCGAGTGATGTCACGCACTGATACGATGACGACTTCGGATCTTAATAGAACTGGTCCCGTGGAAAGAGACATTGAGCAGGTATATTGGTTAGTTCGTGACTACTGTATTCATGTTGAATTGTTTAATATTTATTGATATTTAATACTTAGTATTCAATAGGTTTTTTTAGTTATTTTTTGTTTGAATTTATTTATTTATTTAATTGGATTTTTTTGTCGAATATTTATGGATATTCAAATAGGTTTTTAAATGAGATATTAAATGATGATGATGATGATAGCTTGGTACTATACTGGAAGTCAAGTTGGTTGGTTCATTAAATTGCTTGACTACTAGGTAGGGGTGTTTGTCATCAGCTAAAGTAAGCTTTTTGGGTTTTCTTTTGGCCTTTTCCAGTAATGGGTTTGATTCTGCATTGAATATACGTGTGTTATACAACATGACTTAGAGAAATATTGAAAGGGTCTTACTAAACATTGCCCTTAAAAAGTCATGGGTAGCACAATTTTGTGCATCCCAATAAATATCTTTCTCCTTTTAATTTCTTAACCAATGCGCCAAGGGCATTGATTAACATTTTCCATATTGAAATTCTTTGTAATTTTGCTTATTTGTTTGATCTCTGTAATTATAAATGGTAGGATACGGGTAAAAACTGACGATATTCGGTTCAGCGAGTGGAATTGGAAATGTTGGGTGGCATTAGTATTTAGTAGTAATGCTTGGAAAAGGGAAAAGGTGGTAGTGTGGTGTATGATGCTTGCTTGCAATCTTGTGATTTGGGAAAATGAATGAACATGTGGTGGAATCAGAAAACTGATGCTTTATAAATCTTAACACATGAACATTCTGGTTTCTTGTTAGTGTGGAAGGAGCATTTCACTCATATTGTAGATACTTCAGGGATAAGGACTTGACTTGCAGAAGAGAAATGGTTTTGCGAGTGTTATATTATATATATTATATATTATATATAGGGAGAGGATAAAATATAAGCATTTTCCAATTATATGTGATATATTATCTTTATTTCTAAATGCCATGTCAGGTCTTGTTCGACTTTTTAAAATGTTTTGTTTACAGAAACCCTGGCCTGTTTTTGTATCTGTGAAGTATAGACATTTAGTGAGTTAATAATCAATTTGGTTTTGATAAGTTTTTATTTGTGTTGCTTTGGTCCTTGAAACTTGAAAAAGTGCTTGTCTATACTAATTGGTTAGATGAAGGATAACCTAATAACTAGAGGTACAGGTAGGCCAAGAAAGATTGACATCATTTGATTCATCTAGTTGAACCTGCGTAGTGAAAAGGCTTTGGTTATTGTATCTGACTATCTGGTTATTTATGCTTTGATGAGCTCAATACTGTAGTGGAAAAATTTGATTTTGAAAATTACTAAAGGATCTATTGCTCTTTAATTGATAGTGATATTTAGGTTGTAGCCAAGAGTGAGAGCAAGTGCATCATATTGAATTTTCCTGTCTGCTCGGGTCCTTGCTTGTAGAGATGCTAATAATTAGCAAATCAGGATAAGAAGGAACAGTCTCTGCAGAACTAATGGGTCCATGGTTGTCAAAGATTTTCTTTTTTTCAAAATTTCTAGCTGCTTCTTTTAGGGACTAAATTTTTAGGAGATTTTCTAAATAGTAAGATGTGTGGGATAATAATCTCATCATGGTAACTATAAAGTTTTTTTCAATTTTGATCTAAGTTGATGTGCATTCAGTCTATTGTTGTGTTTTGTGGAATTTGAGACTTCAGGAATACTTTTGTGCTTGCCAAATGTGCTGACTATACTGACTGAGGTTCTTTATTGGTCTTAAGTACAGGCTATTACTGCTTTAAAAAAAGGGGCTTACTTGCTCAAGTATGGAAGGAGAGGGAAGCCCAAGTTTTGTCCCTTTCGGCTTTCCAATGTGAGTTTTGTGCTACTTTTTCTGTACATATAGATTAATCCCTGTGAAAGTGTATTTCACTCTTTTCTTCCTAGTTCCTAAGATATGTGTTTGCCATTACTTTGTCCCTGTATTATTTTGAAAGACAAACTTAGAGCCTCAGTCTCTTTTTTCTTTTAGTTCTGTATTTTCATATTTTACATTTTTACTGTATAAATAGTTGTAACAAGATTTCTCAAAAAGGAAGTAGGGAGAAATATAGTAGATGGTCTTGAAGTTGACAGACGAAGAGTGTTAGTAATTTGTTGAAGAGAGGCCAAAATGTATCCATCCAACAAATTATATTGTGTAAAAGGAGATTTCAGAAGAGCATACCTAAAAAGTTTCAAATAACTACAGAAAGAACTATTAATGGCTTATCTACAGTTATATTATGTTTTTGCAGTATCATTGTGAAATTATGGGAAATCATGGTTGCTATGGCTGATTACAAAGTTTCAATCAACTAATTGAAAATGTTAAAACTTAATATTGCTTTTGCTAAACCATGGGGAACCTTGACTAGTTTAGCAGAAATATAATTTTCGTCACAATAGTATTCATAGTAGAAGATGGGGGAAGGACTTCTCTTAGTCATGAGACTGATTGGATTTGTGTTAGACACCCTTCATGCAAATACTAAAAAATGGAAGCTTTACCTTGCCAAAGGCCATATATATTAAATTTAGAGTTATGCAAATATACTGTTACCTTATTGACTATATCAAGATCTGCTGCATGCTGTGATTATGTGTTATTTATAGAATCTACAGGCTAACATTTCATTGCTCTCTAGCCTCATGCTTGTTTTGTTATTGCTATAGTATTGGCTATGGTTTATTTTGCATTACCTTCAATATGTTATTGGCTTATGTTAGATATATCAGACCATTCACATGGCTTTGCTAAACAGTAAGCTTTTGAGAATTGAGATAATTGAATCATGATGACATACATGGTATCAGAGTTTAGAGCTTCCATGGCCTAGTGCTCATGACTTCTATCCTTGAAACTCATTCTTCTAAATAAAAAAGTTGAATATCAGAGCAGGGTACGTGGGCTTGTGCATTATCCATGCTTTGAGCCTAAAGGACTTTTACGTAGGGTAGTGTGTTACATATAAAAACCGTTCATGAGTCTTCACCTAATTGCTCTTGTCTTTATGTCATTTAGTTCTTGACCATAGTATTAGAGCTTCTGGAACCAAGTGGCTAGGAGTTTGATCCTCACCATTCCCATTCTTCTAAATAGAATCTGAATTTTAGCACAAGGTTGATTGGGCTTGTACATTATACATGCTTCAAGCCCAAAGGGTTTTGCATGGGAGTGTGTTGGAGATATGAAATTGTTTTTTTTTTGGAAGGCGAAATATATATTATATTATTGATTTAGATAAAACAGTACAAGTGGTACTGAACAAAGGAAATACAAAGCACCTCTGGTGCTGCCTCCCAAAATAACCCAAACCAACCCATCAAGAGAACATCACCACATAGGTTAACCAAAGGACTCCGATATGTTAGAGGACCAATGGTTGAAACTAATGTTGAAGCCTTTCTCTCTAGCTTTTAGCCAAGACCAAGCTGTAAACATAGCCTCCTCCATGACTTTAGAGTAATCAAAATGCTTTCCTTGAAAGATCAAGGTATTCCTATGGTGCCATATGGTACTAGTTAGAGCCACCCACCACCCACACCATCTGCTTTGGTTTATATTAACTCCAAATCCTTCACAAAATTGAGCTAAATGGCTTGCTGGGGAAGCTGGAAGAGGTCCTACAGCCCTGACCCATCCCATGGATTCCCACCACAGGGGCATTATCCTTTTGCAATTAAAAAAGATATTTTTTTAATAAAATTGTAGTTAATAAAATTGTAAAATATCAAAGATATTTTTTAGATAGATAAATATCACATTGTTTTGATTTTTTTCTCTTTCAAAAAAAGTAAAATAGGAAAATAAATATCTAAGATACAATGTGATATTTGTCTATTGCGAATATATCTTAAATATTTTACTAGAAAAAAATTTCACATGTCTTCACCTGGTAGGTTATGTTTTTTGGGATAGTTGGTTCATGACAGTTTCCAGTTTTTGCAGTTGTTTTTTCCTTTCCAATAATTGTTTGGTTATCAAAAGTTGAAAGTATTTGATTTGTCTATTGCTTTCAGGATGAATCTATTTTGATATGGTTCTCAGGGAAAGAAGAGAAGCGCCTTAAACTAACTAATGTTTCTAGGATTATATCTGGACAACGCACGGTAAGTATTTTAACATGACTAGGAAATCATTGATACTATTTTGCTGTTTCTGATTTAGCCAACAATGTCATTCCTTATATAAATAAATCATTTATGTATGCATTATTGTGATCTCACAATTTGTTCCTAGTTGATATATATAAATGAGTTGTTATTCTGAATCTTTTCCAATATATAATAACAGTTTATGGAAATTTTTTGATCCTGTTTCCCTTTAGGAGATATGATTTTATTAGAGTATTCTTACTCCATTGTATTAACTTTTACTTACTGTTAGGGAGCTGTCACCAGCTGTAAGGTAGTTACAGTTACTAACTGTAGTTAGTAACTGTCTGGGTTAGTTTACAGTTGAGAGTTAGTTACAGTTGAATCTCTCTATATAAAGAGATAACACTGTTAGTTGTAACTTTGTCTAATCTTTTTCAGATCAATGACAAACACTATTTTACTTTCTCTCAAATGCTATCACAGTATCACAGATCTAGGTTGGGATCTGCAACAAATTTTTTGGGAATTTCCTCACTTTTTTTATCTTTGATAATTTTTTTATCTCTTCAGGAGATTTCAATCTGTTTTTCCCCTCCTCCTCCACCTATCTCTGCCGCGCTCGCGATCAGGATGACTACTCCGGTTACTGCCGGTGGTGGCGGTTGTGATCCTCTGCTAAATGGTGGCCATGCGCTGCCGATTCAACCTTCATCGGCTAACACGAACTTCAATCACATCATTACCAAGAAGCTCGATGCTGTGAATTATCTCTTCTGGGATCGTCTTCTCCAATTCATTCAGAATGTGCAGATTCTGGCGATGTCTGCGACAATTGCTGATCGTGATGCTGGTTGCGTAACTGAAGCTTACCATGCCTGGGAGCAACATGATCAATTGTTGCCCTCGTTGCTTCAATCCGTCGTTTCTGCTTCGATGCTTTGCAAGTTCATAGGCTGCACAAATTCTTGGTCACTATGGGATAGAATTCTCAATTAATTTCATGCTCATACAATGCGAGAGCGAGGCAGCTGCGTACTGATCTTCGCCAAATCTCCTTGAAGGTCAATCTGTTTTTGCAATACAAAACATTGTTGACTCTCTTGCTGCTATTGGTGATCTGATTTCTGTGAAAGAACACAGACATCATTATTGATGAGATTGAAACAGTGCTTCTTGCACATGAATCTCGTAAGAAAAATGTTGCTTCTATCAACATTGCCTCCATTTCTACTGCTCCATTGAATTTCAATTCAGATTCTATTCAAGCTAATCTTGTGTAACAGAATCAAAATCAGCCTCAAAGCCTAATCAAAATCTGATATGAACAGATAAAAAATAATTGCTTGAATTTTCTCTTCTTCCAGTATATCTCTCTTTTGAAAGAAGCGTTCCAATTTATTTATCCAACTATAAGCATCAGATTCCCCATCATATATGGGGATTTTCAATTTTCTCCGTCGTTCTGTTTTTCCTTCACTGGTGTGGTTTTTGGGTGTCTCTTCTTTATTGACGGAACCTTTGGGTGTGTCATCATCTGAATGCTTGGACAAATTTTCCATCATGGCTTCTAGGCGCGCAAAACATGTTTCAAGTAGTTGTCGTTCTGCAACTTGGTTTTGTCGGTCCTCCATTAGCATCTCCAAAATTCTCTCCATTGTGTCTGGATTTTCAGAATTAGATCGAGTTGTCACCATTGTTGGAAACAAGCACTGGATCGGTGCTCTGATACCAAATTGATATGAACAAATAAAAATGGAACAGATTTGAATAGATGAAACATAAATTTTTATAGATAATTTGAGATATTTTATTACACAGGTTTTCGAGAGCCTGTCTCTCCACAATTCAGATTCTTCCTAATTCCAGAGTGACTTTCCCATTCTGGTTTATTTCTATTTATACTACAGGTAATGGACACAATTATTCTGAATGGTTGTGATTGCTCCCAAGGGTCATGCCCCCTTGATTCGCATCTCCTGACCTTGCATCCCTTGGGCGGATCATAACGGTTGGTTGTGACTGTTCCCAAGGGTCATGCCCCCTTGATTCGCATCTCCTGACCTTGCACCCCTTGGGCGGATCATAACGGTTGGTTGTGACTGTTCCCAAGGGTCATGTCTCCCTTGATTCACATCTTCTGACCTTGCACCCTTTGGGTGAATCGTAACTATTGGGTGGTTTACACCTTTTGGGTAGGTTGTAACTGTTGGGTGGTTTGCACCCCTTGGGTGTTGTGTGCCCTGTTGCTGGTGGTCCATGGTTATTGTGTTGTGTGCCCTGCTGGTGGTGGTCCATGGTTATTGTGTTGTGCGCCCTGCTGGTGGTGGTCCATGGTTATTGCTTCTCTTGCTCGCTGTTTGCGGGTATACACCTTGGTGATGTGTGGCTTATGCTTATGCTTATCAGAATTAGTACTCGAATTATTCCCAAAATGATCAAAATCAATATCAACAGTCTTCAATGGTGGCTGTGGTGGTCGTGGTGGCTGCTTTGGTGGCTGTGCAGGTTGTTTTGGTGGCCCTGGTGGTCATAGCTCTATTCAATGCTCCATCTTTTTAAGTATGGGCATGATGCTGGCAATTGTTGGCATAGACCATCTTCCTCTTTCTATAGCACAACTTATCCTATTATGACTCAACCTATGCAGCCTATGCAAGCTGTGTTCAACCAATGCAAGTTCCTTTTGGCACACAGCAACATTATGCACAAGCTCCAGTGCAATATGCTCCCATGCTCAACAATTTTCTGCTCAACCTGTCTTTCCACAGCAGTTACAGCAACAAGCTTACTTAGGCACTGCTCAATCTGTTTTTCCACAACAGTTGCAGCAACAAGGCTACCCGGGAAACTCTTCACAAGCTTCTATGATTGTCAATTATCCTATGACCTATACTTCAGCACTGCCGCAGTCAGCTCCTCCATCATCTACTACTCCTAATCAACCACAAGCTATGATTGCTGGATCCACTAATACTCCATCTAGTAGCTGGTTTCCTGATTCTGGTGCTTCCCTCTTGTGACCTCAAATGTTCAAAACATTCAGCATTGTGTTCCCTTTAAGGGATCTGATCAGGTTATTATAGTAAATGGTCAAGGTTTGCCGATTAAATCTATTAGCTCATCTTCATTTTTATCTCCATTCAATTCTAATGTTACTCTTAATCTTCATAATCTGTTGCATGTTCCTAATATCTCTAAAACTCTGCTAAGTGTAAGTCAGTTTGCAAAAGGCAATTTTGTGTTTTTTGAATTCCATCCTAATGTTTGTTTGGTCAAATCTCATGGATCCGATGAGATACTTCTCAAAGCAAATCTCAGTTCTGATGGTTTGTACAAATTTCCCAGCTTGCTGTCAAGTCCTTCCTTCAATGTCAAGACAAGCTCAATTCTAGTTTACATCATTCTCTTGTAAATTCTGCCTCTGTAAATTCCATTACTTCAAGCACTTGGCACTCTAGGCTAGGCCATCCTAGTGCTGCTGTTCAAAAACTTGTAATGCAACTTTGTAAGATTCCATTTATCAACAAAACTGAGCTTGATTTCTGTTGTTCATGCTGTCTTGGTAAAGCACATAAACTACACTCCCTCTTCTCACACCACTTAAAATCAACTCCTCAAACTAGTGACCTTTGGGGACCAGCTCCCTTTGTTTCATCTACTGGGTATAACTATTATGTTACTTTTGTTGATGCCTATACTAGGTATACCTGGATTTTTCTGCTTAAAGCAAGGTCTGAAACACTGAATATTTTCAAACAGTTTCAAGCAATGGTTGAGAAACAGTTTGGTTTTCCTATTAAAGCGGTTCAAACAGACTGGGGGGTGGGGGAGAGTTTAGACCTTTTACAGCCGTTAGGGATCATTCATTGGGTGATTTTCCCTTGAGAGAAAACATAGACTCATGGTTGAGCTTGGACTTACTCTCTTGGCCCAAGCTCTTCTTCCTCTTACCTATTGGGATCATGCTTTCCTAATCAGTGTTTTTCTTATCAATAGACTCCCTACTTCCTCTCTTAATTTTGATATACCATTTGTCAAATTGTATAAACAGCAGCCCGATTTTCATTTTCTAAGGGTGTTTGGGTGTGCTTGTTTTCCACTCTTAAGACCTTACAACCAAAATAAACTTCAGTTTAGATCTCAAGAGTGTATTTTTCTGGGATATTCACCTGCTCACAAAGGGTACAAGTGTCTTTCAGCAGAAGGCATAATTTACATCTCTAAGGATGTTGTGTTTAATGAGTCCAAATTTCCCTACCCTAGTCTGTTTTCCTCTACTTCTTCCTCACACTCTTCTTTAGAGTCACAATTTCCCACCACTACCATACCTACTGTGTCTGTTCCTCAACCACAAGCACCTATTCCTATTGTTGATTACTCTTCCACACACATGTCTAATTCTCAGTCCAATCAATCGGCTCCTACTTCTCCTAGTGAGATTCATCCTGTACCTAACACAACTTCTATTGCTTCTACTAATTCATCTTCACCAAATTCTGATCTACAAGTATCTCAACCGGAACACAGTTATTCATCCCATTGTTCAAAACACACATCCAATGCAAACTAGGTCTAAGTCTGGAATTTTTCAGCCTCGAATTCATCCTACTCTTCTTCTTGCTCATATGGAGTCTATGTCTGCTAAGCAAGCCTTGACTGGCCCTACATGGTTAGCTGCCATGAAAACTGAGTATGATGCCCTCATCAACAATGGTACTTGGACTCTTTTTTCTCTGCCTCCTACAGAGTTCCTATTGGTTGCAAATGGTTTTTCAGAATTAAAGAGAATCCCGATGATACAGTCAGTAAATACAAAGCCAGATTAGTGGCCAAAGGGTTCCATCAGTAGTATGGAACTGACTATACGGAAACATTCTCACCTGTGATAAGGCCAATAACAGTGAGATTGCTTCTCACCCTTGCTGTCACTTATGGCTGGCAATTGCAACAGTTAGATGTAAATAATGCTTTTCTTAATGGGATTTTGGAAGAAGAGGTGTACATGCAGCAACCTCCTGGTTTTGAGTCTTCCACCAAATCTATGGTCTGCAAGCTTAATAAGGCCATCTATGGTCTTAAACATGCCCCTAGAGCCTGGTTTGATAAACTCAAGGTGCACTTCTGAAGTTTGAATGTAAGTCCAGCAAGTGTGATCCCTCTTTATTTGTCTACTCCAAGGGGTCCTCAACAACCTATATGCTTGTTTATGTAGATGATATCATCATAACAGGGAATAATCCTTCCTTAATCAAGCAACTCATCTCTAAGCTAAATACTTTTTTCTTTCTTAAAGATCTTGGTTCTCTAGACTATTTCTTGGGAATTGAGGTAAAACATCAATCTGATGGATCTATTGTTCTCACTCAAGGAAAATACATTAGAGACTTGCTGGCCTAAACTAATATGACAGAAGCAAAACCTATTTCTTCACCTATGGTTACTGGATGTAAGCTAACTAAAAGTGGATCTGATCCACTCACTGATCCATATATGTTCAGATCTGTTGTAGGTGCACTATAGTATGCAACTATAACCAGACCAGAAATTAGCTTTTCTGTGAATAAAGTCTGTCAGTTCATGAAGGAGCCTCTTGAAGATCACTGGGCTGCAGTTAAAAGGATACTATGGTATCTTAAGGGTACTCTTACATGGGGTCTTCATCTAAGGCCAGCTTCTGCACCTTTCTCCATCAATGCATTCTGTGATGCAGATTGGGCCTCTGATCCTGATGACAGGAGGTCCACTTCTGGTGCTTGTGTCTACTTTGGTCCTAATTTAGTATCCTGGTGGTCAAAGAAACAGTCAGTTGTTGCCCGCTCAAGCACAGAGGCTGAATACAGAAGCTTGGCCTTAGTTAATGCTGAAGTATCCTGGCTTCAATCTCTTTTTATGAACTTCTTGTTCCTCACAAACTTCCTGTTATTCATTGTGTCAACACAAGCATTGTGGCTTTGGCTCATAACCAAGTCCTTCATGCTCGTACAAAGCACATGGAGCTAGACCTATTTTTTGTGAGAGAAAAGGTTCTAAATAAACTACTTCTGGTAGTTTATGTTCCTGCTACTAGTCAGTATGCAGATATTCTTACCAAAGCTTTGTCTCCAAGTAATTTTGAAGTGTTCAGGGCCAAGCTCATACTGTGTGATCCTTCCAATTCTTCTCGGTCTCACCCACCATGAACTTGTGTGTGTGTGTGTGCACTGTTGGTTGTAACTTAGTCTAATCTTTTTCAGATCAATGATAAACACTATTTTACTTTCTCTCAAATTCTATCATGATTTATTGGCTACCGAGGATTAATTTGTTGGGGTCATGGATTTTCTCTTTCCCTTGCTATCATTTATGTAATTTCTAATAGCAACTATTATGCTGTTTCTTTCCAGGAATTTATATACATGCTGATGTACTTTTGTGCTGTCTTTTCTAATAACTTGTCATTTATGTAAAATTACACTACACATGGTCATGTTGTTCCAGTGAGCATGAGCATGGGTTTATTTAATAATTTTAAATATATTCAGAGTTCCTTCTTGACTTTGAACATCTGCAGTGAATTCATCGCAAGAGCATGGGTTCTCTTTTCTATCTCTGTCATGACTGATTAAACATGACCCTTTTTTTTTCAGCCAATCTTTCAAAGATATCCGCGGCCCGAGAAGGAGTACCAGTCATTTTCTCTCATTTACAATGATAGATCATTAGACTTGGTATAAATTTCTATATACCTCTCCACTTCCCCCTCTTCTTGAAAAATGGCCCATAGATGGAGCTTAGGGGAAAAAGAAATATGATTTCCTATGCATCAATTAATTTAATCAATAATCTAGCTACAGTCAACCACAAATTTGTAAAAGGGGTGGTGGGTGGTGGCAGAAATGTGTGGTAGATTCGTAAATAACTTTGGATAGGTTATTTGTTAAATTAACTGATGCTTGGTTAATCAAAAATTGTAGTCACAAACTATTAATGGAAAAATTTTTCCAAGCTGTATTATGGGTCATTTTCCCACTTTTTTTGGGGGTTGTTCTTGGCCTGCTGCTTTGATTGCACAGATTTAATTTATATTATGAGCATTATTGAGGTATTTTGTTTGTAGAAGCTTTATATAATGTTGTGATCTGATTCTAAAATTTTTTTCTACCAGATTTGTAAGGATAAAGATGAAGCTGAGGTTTGGTTCAGTGGATTGAAAGCGTTAATTTCTCGCAGCCATCACCGGAAGTGGAGACCAGAGTCAAGAAGTGACGGTATTCCATCTGAAGCTAATAGTCCTCGAACATACACTAGAAGAAGTTCTCCCTTGAATTCTCCTTTTGGTAGTAACGAAAGCTTGCAAAAGGTATTAATATATAGTGTCTTTTTATTTTCTCCCTGTTTGACTACATTTCAGTTAAAGATGTTTATTCAGAGGATTTTCATTTTAAATATTCAGGACAGTGGGGATCATCTTCGCCTTCATAGCCCATATGAAAGCCCCCCTAAGAATGGTTTGGATAAAGCATTTTCTGATGTGATTTATTATCCTATTCCTCCAATGGGTTTCTTCCGTCCAGATTCTGCCAGTGGTTCGCTCCACTCTGTGTCATCAGGAGGATCAGATAGCATGCATGGTCAAATGAAGACAATGCCTATGGATGCTTTTAGAGTTAGCCTATCAAGTGCTGTTAGCTCATCTAGCCAAGGTTCTGGTCATGATGATGGTGATGCCTTGGGGGATGTTTTCATTTGGGGGGAAGGCATGGGTGATGGTGTATTGGGTGGTGGGGTTCACCAAGTTGGGAGTAATTTTGGTGTCAAAATGGATTCTCTGTTGCCTAAAGCCTTGGAATCAGCAGTAGTTCTTGATGTGCAGAATATTGCTTGTGGTGGGAAACATGCTGCCTTGGTGACCAAACAAGGTGAAGTTTTTTCCTGGGGGGAAGAATCAGGAGGAAGGCTTGGGCATGGAGTTGATTCTGATGTTCCTCATCCAAAGCTTATTGAATCTCTAAGTAATACAAATATTGAACTTGTAGCTTGTGGGGAGTATCATACATGTGCTGTGACACTTTCTGGTGATCTTTATACGTGGGGTGATGGCACTTACAATTATGGTCTTCTGGGGCATGGAAATCAGGTGAGCCACTGGGTCCCAAAAAGAGTAAATGGCCCTTTGGAGGGCATACATGTTTCATCTATTTCTTGTGGTCCATGGCACACTGCTGTTGTTACCTCTTCGGGGCAATTATTTACTTTCGGCGATGGTACATTTGGTGCTCTGGGTCATGGAGACCGAAAAAGTGTTTCCTTGCCTAGGGAAATAGAGTCCCTGAAGGGTCTTCGTACTGTGCAGGCTGCTTGTGGTGTTTGGCATACTGCTGCTGTTGTGGAGGTCATGGTTGGAAATTCAAGTTCCAGCAACTGCTCTTCAGGGAAGCTGTTTACATGGGGTGATGGAGACAAAGGTCGACTTGGGCATGGTGACAAGGAATCAAAACTTGTTCCAACCTGTGTTGTGACTCTTGTTGAACCTAATTGTCAAGTTGCTTGTGGTCATAGTATGACTGTAGCACTTTCTAGATCAGGCCATGTCTATACAATGGGCAGTTGTGTCTATGGCCAGTTAGGAAATACTCAAGCTGATGGGAAGCTACCAATCCGTGTTGAAGGAAAGCTTTCAAAGAGTTTTGTGGAGGAGATAGCTTGTGGTGCATATCATGTTGCAGTTTTAACTTCAAGGACTGAAGTTTTCACGTGGGGGAAGGGTGCAAATGGTCGTTTAGGCCATGGGGATACTAATGATAGAAACACCCCAACATTAGTAGAAGCTCTGAAAGACAAACAAGTAAAAAGTATTGCTTGTGGTACAAATTTCACTGCAGCCATATGCCTGCATAAGTGGGTATCTGGTGTTGACCAGTCCATGTGTTCTGGCTGCCGTGTGCCATTCAATTTCAAAAGGAAACGCCACAATTGTTATAACTGTGGACTTGTTTTTTGTCATTCATGCAGTAATAAGAAATCTGTTAAGGCTTCAATGGCACCAAACCCCAACAAACCTTATCGTGTCTGTGATAATTGTTTTAATAAAATAAGGAAAACTACAGAAACTGATTCTTCATCTCAGTCTTCTATGAGCAGAAGAGGAAGTCTTAATCAGGGGTGGTCACTTGAGTTTAATGGTAAGGATGATAAATTGGATTCCAGATCTCATAATCAACTTGCCAGGTTTTCTTCAATGGAATCCTTGAAACAAGTGGACAGCAGATCTTCAAAGAAAAACAAAAAATTGGAATTCAACAGTAGCCGTGTCTCACCTGCTCCAAATGGTGGTTCCCAGTGGGGAGCAATGAATATTTCTAAATCTTTTAATCCTGGTTTTGGATCATCAAAGAAGTTTTTTTCAGCTTCTGTTCCTGGATCTAGAATTGTTTCCCGGGCAACATCCCCAATATCTAGACGACCTAGTCCACCTCGTTCAACTACTCCAACCCCAACACTGGGGGGACTTTCATCCCCAAAGATGGTTGTGGATGATGCTAAGAGAATCAATGATAACCTCAGTCAGGAGGTTGTTAAATTAAGATCGCAGGTATTTTATCTTATGCTTTCATTGATGGACGGTATTCCCTTGGTGAAATGAATGGAGTTTTTATACCAATTGATATTATGATTTTCTGTTTCTAGCTAAATGCATATTTAATTGGAAGCAACTTCATTATTTTCTGATGGTTGAATTGTATAATAGTTTACAAGCCAGATAATATATAAACGTATGTGCAGAGTTGTAATATTGTCATGTAAATTTTAATTTTTAATTGTTGTTACATTAGAGCATGTGCATGCAACTGTTTCAGAGAGGGCTGGTGATTAGTGGAGCTAGGTCACAAACTATTTAAGATGTGGTTAGCTATGAGCTCAATAAGCTAGGCTCATGAATTCATGAGCTGCGTCTGAGTTGAAAATTGAAATTATGACTCTGTTTAGTAAATGAGCTGAGCTAGAGCTTTTAATGGTTTGGTTCTGATAGAGGTCCATTAGTAGCAGGCCAAGGAGATGGACCTTGGATATGCAGGGTGTTCACTAGAAGAAATAAAGAAAGAAAAATAAAATTAAATAGACTTGGCTAGGACACAGTCTTGTTTGTTATATTTCTTTTTTGGTTTGGATGCGCTGATAGTGGAGAGGATGAGAGGTAGTTATATAGGAGTAAAACAGGAGGCCTATGATTTTTCTTTCTGTTGTTCCATTTGGCTTCTACCTTGGGCAGGGATAGTTTTTCTGTGGTGTATAGCTCTGGGGCAGGAGTTAACAATCTTTTCTATACCTCCACAAGATGTTTTAACTCACTGTCATAGGGTGGAAATAGTTTACTTTTTCTCATGTTTATTTATTTTTCTAAACCACAACCTGGTGAAATCTCTTGACTATCTATTTGTAGTGAGCCTGATGAATTTTTTGTCCCCTATTAGGTGGAAAACCTGACTCGGAAAGCCCAGCTTCAAGAAGTTGAGTTGGAAAGAACAACTAAACAGTTGAAAGAAGCAATAGCAATTGCAAGCGAAGAAACTGCCAAATGCAAAGCAGCAAAGGAAGTGATCAAGTCACTCACTGCGCAGGTAGGAACTCTTACCCCTCAAGCCATTTTTACAAACTATATTCCTATAACAGCTAGAAGTTCTTACTCACGAAGGAAAATATGAAGGACCCAAAATCAAATACATTTTCATGCATTGCATTGGGTATGCACACAAGTAGTGGGTTGGTAACTTTTTTTTCCCCATTTAAAATAAGCTAACTTTATCTAGAAAAACCATATTCAAGAGGATTCTATGCCTATTTATATTTTCTTGAGTTGTTTGATTAGCCCTTGTCTAACTCAACAGGATGAGTAGAAAAGCAACACTAATGGGTGAAAGGTTGTAGATGAAAAAATAAATGTTATTGCTACTATAAATGTGATTTGTTGCCTGTAATTGAGTCTTATTCTAGGCATGTAGTTACCAGCCTAGGTCTATATATTATAATTATCTTTGATCATCAGAAATAATATCTAGAAAATTTTCATTCAAGTACTATGCTTACTTGGAGACCAAGTAGTGTACATATTAAATAAATAACCAGCCTCTGAAAACATGCCTAAACGACCACAAGAATGAGGAAAACCTCATGAAACTGATGCCTATGCATTGATTTGACATAACTATACCAAAGTTTAATATCCTAATGAAATTTACAAAAATAACTCTAGGACTAAAAAGTAATATTAACCGAATTAACTCTTATCGATTTGTACTGGATGTATCAGAACTAGTCTCACTAATCTTACATGTCCTTGTTTCTTGCACTGAATAGTTGAAGGACATGGCTGAGAGGCTACCTGTAGGAGCATCCAGGAATGTCAGATCGCCACCCTCTCTTGCTTCCTTTGGCTTAAATCCTGGTTCCAATGACCTTACTAATGCTTCCTTCGATCGATTGAATATACAAGCAACAAGCCCAGAATCAGACTCAACTGGATCCACTAACCAGATACTTTCAAATGGATCAAGCACCATCACCAACCGGAGTGCAGGTCACATTAAACACAGTCAATCGGATGCAATTAGCAGAAATGGTAACAAAACAAAGGATAATGAGACTGAATGGGTTGAGCAAGATGAACCTGGTGTATATATTACTCTTACCTCCCTACCAGGAGGAGTAATAGATCTTAAAAGAGTTCGCTTCAGGTATAGAATGCTCTATCGTATTAACTTTCTTTTTTTGGTCAACTTACATAACTTGACCTCCAAATTTTGTTGATGCAGAGTAGAGAAATGACAGCAATACAATTTTTCCAACATATTCTCTATTATTGGTTTAAATTCATGTGAGTTCTATCACTGTAGAAATAGAACTACAAGTGAGACCTACATGAATTTCAACCGATTGTGTTGGAAAGAGTGCGTAATGTGTTGGCATTTCTCATGTTGAGTATAATATACATAGGTTGTAATCTTTGACAAGCAATTTCCTAGCTAAATGCTTTATTCTTTAATTTGGTTTATGATGGGAAAAGAAAGCTTTACAAGCAATTCAGATAACTATGTTGCATTTCAAACGTTTAGCCATATTATAATGTGGGTTTAACCCTTTGCATTGGTGAATGCAGTCGGAAGCGGTTTAGTGAGAAACAAGCAGAACAATGGTGGGCAGAGAATCGGGCAAGAGTATATGAACAATACAACGTGCGCATGATTGACAAGTCGACAATTGGTGTTGGGAGTGAGGACATGGCTCATTGATGTGATAATTTGTACATGAGGAGTTTTAACCCGTTTTGGCAGGACTTGAAGCAAGAATTTGCCATCAAATACCTTTGGCTTCCATCCAAGATTAAAAAAACATTAAGGGAAGCAGGGATTGGCATAATAGGAGAGAATAGGGATTTGATTGTGATTTTGTAATTCCACTTTTTTTTTCCATTTTGATTACATTATCCATTTTTTCCCTATATGTAGCTTGTGTGGGGGTTGAGGGTGAGAAATGTAAATTCCTAGTAGGTTATTGGCTCTTGTTTAAAGTAGCTGCAATGTAAATTTCATAAGCAAATGCATTTACTAATTTTTCTTTTACACCAGTTATATAATACCTTCAGCCATGGGATAGATGGCTTTAAGTAGTTAATATAGATAGACTCTGGCAAATGTTATATTTTTCGTGCTCGTACAGTATTTCAAAGCATTATGTTCTGATTCTCATTTGTCTAGCAATATTGTATACTTTGTATGGCGTTCATCTATTAAAGCAAAAAATCAGTGAAGAACCGATTAAATTAGCCCAGAACTACGGTCAGAATTCCAAAAAAGACCAGAATCCAAAAAAAGAGAACTATGGTTTGATTTCTTTTTAAAAGTGGTTTTTTTTTTCTTCCTAAAAATTATTTATTAAAAGACTTTTTTAATATAAAAAATCTTGTGGATTATAAAAGACTTTATAGAAATGTGATGACTATTAAGATTTTTTTAAAAGATTTTTATGATTAGATTTTATATTTTTAATGAATTTATAATATGTATTCATAAGATTTGAAAAGATTTTTAAATTTATAAGATTTAAAAGGATTTTATCAGTTTTTAAAAAATATTTAAAATTACAAGAATTGATTTAAAAGATAACAAATATATGATAAAGTTTGGATAAAAAAAAGTACAATAATATAAATTTTTAATAGTTAATTGATTGTAATTTCGTATCATCCTGTATAATGTTTCAAAATTAGCATCTACTCGTTCCTTTTGAGGTTAAATAATAAGTTCAAAATTATAATATGGGTAATAATGAAAACAAAGATTTGTTTATTGATTCAATTGAAAATTTTGTGAAGAAAATTATAGTTTTTTGCAATATCTATATTGCCTTAAACGAAGAAAGAAAAAATTATATTCAAATTATGTGACCAAAATACTTTGTACGCAGTTGGAGATCTAGAAATTTTTCTTAGTGAGGGCAAAAAATAATTTTTAATATTTTCACAAAAGTAAAATATCACAAGATTCTACAAAACATATAATATCATGATAAAAGAAGAGTGAATAGGCAATTTAGTCCCTGAGATTGTACCCATTTTGCATATTAGTCCCTAACTTAATATTAAATTCAAAATAGTCCTTATCTTTGCAAAAGTGTTGCAAAATAGTCCTTCCGTTAAATTTTAAAGTAACGTCGTTAATGAGGTCAATTTTAATGTCACGTGGACTATACAACGTGACACTAAAGGATGACGTGGCATGACACGTGGACGTGCAGATGTCACGTCATTTGATGATAACAAAACGAGTAAATAGGCAATTTAGTCCCTGACTTTGTACCCCTGTTGTATATTAGTCCCTAACTTAATGAAAAATTTAAAATAGTCCCGATCTTTTGCATAAGTATTGCAAAATAGTCTTTTCGTTAAATTTTAAAGTAATGTTGTTAGTGAGGTCAATTTTAGTGCCACATCATTTGATGATGATAGAATGAGTGGCTTCTTCAAATTTGATAGTTCTAAACCAATTGAGGCATATATACGAAAAAGAACCCACACACACTTGCACAAATAAAAAGAACCAAAAATCCACATCAACAACCTTATCTCTGTAGTCGTCAACACCAATGGGCGAGGTCTGCATAACCATTCTCTTTTCCTCTTTTTTTTTTCTTCAATTACCATCAATATATCATTCCGGGTTCTGATTTTTTTTGTGTGTGTTTAGAATAGGAAGAGAAAAAACCAGAGGAAAACAAAGTGAAGGAGAAAAAAGCAAATGAAGAAGAAAAGAAAGAAGAAGAGAAAAAAATAGAGGAATCTGCGCCGCCAGAAATCGTGCTAGGCACAACCTTTGCAATGCATGGACACTTTAAGCATGATTTTCGACATCTTTTATGTTAGGGACTATTTTGCAACACTTATGCAAAAGATAGGGACTATTTTGAATTTTTCATTAAGTTAGGGACTAATATGCAACAGGGGTACAAAGTCAGGGACTAAATTACCTATTTACTCGTTTTGTTATCATCAAATGACGTGGCATCTTTTAAGAGGCACGTCCATGTGTCATGCCACGTCATCCTTTAGTGCCACGTTGGATAGTCCACGTGACACTAAAATTGACCTCACTAACGGTGTTACTTTAAAATTTAACGGAAGGACTATTTTGCAACACTTTTGCAAAGATAGGGACTATTTTTGAATTTAATATTAAGTTAGGGACTAATATGCAAAATGGGTACAATCTCAAGGACTAAATTGCCTATTCACTCGATAAAAGAAATATAAAGTATTTAAACTTCTACAATTTATTGTCTTTCGCACATTTTCATACTTTGAACATATTTTATAATTTTTTCATTATCAATACTATCAAGTAATTCGAGTTCTTCTTTATCTTTGTCTGAACAAAATTTTTCTGTTTTCTTCCTTATTCTCAATCCTTGGTGATTCAGGTCGATTTTGACCAAATTCAGGATCCAACCGAATCAAATATGATCGGTTTGTTCAGTTCAGTTTTCACAATTTTTTTTTGAAACCCAACCCAATTCAACCCATTGATGAACAATTTGGTTTAGTTCAGGCCAACAGCACTACTAGAAAATAGACTTTTAACATCGGTTATTAAGGACTTTTAACATCAGCTATTAACCGATGTTGAAACTAATGATGTTAAAAGTATCAACGTTAACATCGATTTTTTAAAAACTGATGTTGTTTTATGAAAAAATATCGATTTTTATAAAAACCGATGGTTGTTTTCTTCTCACCACCGATGTTGTCAGTAAACAACAACATCGATTTTTTTAACTTATCATTCAAAGTTTTAAAAAACTCTAAAAATAAGCCAAAGTTATAAACAAAATATACCAGAGACTTAAACAAAAATTTACACAAATTAATATATCACCAAATATACCACTAAGAGTTATAAACAAAATATACCATGCACCAAGAGTACTTATAAACAAAAATTTCCCACAAATGTGTTCAGGATGTTCCAATTCGCACAAAATATACCAGCAAGACTTATAAATAAAAATTTACAGATCAGTAATAGTATAATATAATGTACTTCAATTACGAATAATTCCAAAATAAAACAAAGTTAGAAGTTGCATATGGAACTCAAATATAATTTGAGTTCCAACTTGCAAATTTTGTGATTGTGCAAAAGTCCTCAATCCATTTCCAATTTTCGTAGTCTTCCTCCAATGATTATAAACAATCTTTCACTTTGTAATCTCTTCCAAATTCAGATGGGTGAATCTTGCAGCTTTCATAAATGAGTACATGATACTCGGCACATCCTGAAATTAACATTAATTCATATTAGATATGTATATGGTTTTAAAATTTGATAGAAAGATGAGTGCTTAATTACTCACCAAACTATTACAAGTCACTTTGTACTCAGACAGAAGGACTTCAAAAGTGTCTGAGTTAGAAACTTGGTGGTACAAGTAGTGCCATTTAAGATAAGCTCTTGGTTTAGAGCTGCTTTTGAAGATGGTGAGGAACAAAACACTCTGTCCAAAATGGGTCATGATCATTTGATGATTTCTAATGAGTCCATAGAAATGTTTGAGTTCTGTCCATCTAGCTAGTAGAATTGGGTTCGCCATATCTTGGCTATATGTAATAGAGTGCATGTTGTCATTAGTGTCTAGTAGATTCCAAGTATGCTCTAGTTCATCCTTCCATCTTATAGCAAAGGACCTACTGACTTCATTATAAGGCTACATTTAACAAGCAAACTAATATGAACAAATGTGTTATATCATGTCATGTTTATTTAAGAATAGTCTTGAAATTTCTAACCTGATCCATAATATGAACTGTCTTGAATATTTCCTCTGGTTTTTTTTGCTAATCTTCATCATTGTCTTAGCCATTTCCTTCCAGTTTTTTTTATCTTCATTAATTGTTTCTAAACTCCATTTACAATATTGAAGTTACTATTAAAAATAAATATGCATGCCTACCTACTAGTAGTAAACTAAGACATATGAGTTTGGTCGAGTACATGCCATGGAGTTGAAAGACACATTAGTGCATATACCCATTTTTGAAAACCAGGAATGATATTCCTATTTTGAAAAAAAATTAGGGGCCTAAGGATGTGGCAAAATTCTCACACCAACATAAAGTCCCATTAACAAGCATTTTCATGTTAGTAATACGCACAAAGTCTCATTATCAGTATTTGTATATCCAGAAAATAACACATGTTTTCAGCAACATACACATAAACAAACATTTTCGTGTTAGTAATACACACATTAATAAGAAGCAATACGCACATTAACAAGAATTTTCATGTTAGTAATGCGTTGTACATTTATATAATAGAAGGAACCACACCTAGCTTCTTGCTTACCATCACCATCCAAACTAAACATAGAAACAAACATTTATAGACGACTAACCTTTCATGACCAAGAACGAGAATGAGTAGAGCTGTGAGTGGGAGCGAGAACGAGAGTGCGAGAGTGAGAGCGATTGTGCAACGCCAAAGTGGAATGTGGCGGGTACATAGTGACACAGTGAGCAACACGGTGGGCACGTCGCGTTGTGAGGAGTTGAGTGACTGCGAGAGAGCGAGAGTGAGAGTCACAGAGGGAGAATGGGAGTTGCAACGCCTCAAGGCAGAGAGTGAGAGTGAGACAACGCGAGAACGGTATGAGTGAATGAGATAAAAAAGGGTTTGGGTGCCAGAACCCTTCTTTTATAAAAAAACCCAACAACATCGATTTTTAAACAAAACTGATGTGGTCTAAGCACACACAACACCGATATTTAATGATGACATCTTATTTACAAAAATGCCACCACGTATTTTTTAACATCAATTTTCATCATAACCGATGTTAACAGAACGATGTTAAAAATCAATTTTTTAGTAGTGGGGTTACCCATTTAAAATTGATTTTTTTTTTCTTTGAACTACTATTTTATGTCATGATTAATTCAAATATCCAATACAATTAACACAATATTATCAAATGTCTGAAACTAGTAAAATTGATTCGTTTAATACCATCAACATAATATTCTAAAATAGACTAATACAAATTAAAACAAAATATTATCCAACGAGATTTACTATAATAGTTTGAATCACAACTATTTCCTATAAACTAATTTCTTGCAATAAGCTTTGCTGCAACCAGATTTGCTACAACTAGATTTGTTGTAACCAGATTTGTTGAAACAAATGAACAAAATATCATTAATATTATAAACATGACAGAAAAAATAAATATGAAAAAAAGGTGAAACAAATAATAATGTACCTGAAAGTAATGTCTTAAGAAGTTGCAACACTAATAGTCCCAACACTTGTAGTTCCAACACTTAAAGTCTTAATATTAGTAGTATCTAAAGCCAAAGCAAACAACTCTAAAAATTTTGATCAGTTGGGTTCGGTTTTGATCGGATCTATAAATTTAAACCCATGACTCAACCCGTACATGAACGATTTTGATCGGTTCAATTTGATTTTGACCTAAATACATGAATGATCCAACCCAAACTGTTCGGATTAGTTTCTGGTCAATTCGGGTTCGTGAGTGACCCATACTCGTGAACACCCCTACCACTAATGACAAAAGAGACTATTTATTGGTGTGATTCTAGGAAAATGAACTGTATATTCTTATATAAACGTTGTATGTAATTTAAAATTATATCTTTTGAGATTTATTTAATCAATCTTTCTTTATCTCTTATTTTTATTATCTTTATCTAATATAATATATTAGTATGCTAATATGTTTTAAAAAGATATAACAATCTAATATATTAAAACAATTTAATCTATCTTTTTCTTTACTAGAAGATACATTTAGCTAATCTATATCTAAATAATTATGGATTATTTTTGGGATATTATATGAAACAATGTGTTGTATGGTGTGTTCTTTTTATGTGTTGTTGTAATAATAATGAGAATTGGACTAAATGGTTTGAACTTAAACATGTAATTTTTGTATTGAATGTTTTATGTTTATTTTGATTTTAGGTTAAAAAAAATCTAATGAGAGCAATATATATATTTTTGTGGGGGTAATTTTTTTATATACATTAATAAATAAATAAAAAATCATGGTGGGGGGGAGCAATTGTTCCATAAGACATAACGTGCATCCCTTAATGTTTGTACGGGTGTATTTTATTTTTTGTATTGTATGATTGATTGCTTCCGAATATGTTGTCATACAATGATGTGGGTCTATATTGAGGGTATAAAGCCTCTCATGCAATTATAGAAAGATTATATAAAAAAAATTACTATAGAAAGATTTAAAAATATTATTATATAAACATTATTATAGAAAGATTATATAAAACAGTTTTACACTATTATATAATCACAAAATTACTGTTTGTATTATTTTAAGATAATTATTTTAAAAGTTAACAAACTAAACATATATAATAGGTTACAATCGATTGTGTAAATATTTTTTACACGGTCAATATATAATCTTTTTTCTCTTATCTTATCTTTGTATTTTGTCATTATTTTAATCTTCAAAAACCTTTATATATCGAACAAAAAAAATCTTCAAAATCTATAAATCTAGAATTGATAACTGACCATTTAGAGGTTTGAGAAGTAGGTACAACAGACAATGTTACCTTATTAGTTATTTATTAGTATTGTTTTGCTAGTATGCTCGAAAAAGCATCTAGCTTAGCAACCGAAGATGACAATGGTTGGGACGTTGAAGAGAAAACTATAGGTTTCCTTCAATAGAGTGTCGAATGTTTGTTAGTAGCATTTTAAAGTACCTTGCCATATGCAACTGTTCTGTTGCTACTATGCCACACGAAGGGACGCGTTTGACCGAACAATCTCTCCCTTATGCTATAGTACTTCCTAAGGAACTTGTATAGGAAATTTTGTCGTGGGTTTCGGTGAAGACTCTCATGCGATTTAGATGCATTTTTAAGACTTGGAATTCCCTTGTCTTTCATCCTATATTCGTTAAATTGCACCTTCAAAGATCATCCAAAATCACTCACATCTTGTTAACATTCATGAAAGATATCCCTGACGAATGGCATGCAAGGGCCGCACCATGCTTTATACACGGTTTACATTAGAACCCATCATCCACTATTGAAGGTTGTTGCAACCTTTATAAAGGCATGATATTTGAATCAAAACAAGTAGCCGTGAAAGCCATCAAGCAATTTCATTTTCTACATTCATTTAATTTTGATGTTGAAGAGAATAAGAGTAACAAGTATGTTGTTAAGTGTATAAAATATAGTAATGGATGTCATTGGAGGGCAAAGGCCTCACCGTGCCTTATATGCCATTTACTTGAGAACCCATCATCCACTATTGAAGGTTGTTTCAACCGATTTGACCAGGATTATGATGTCTTGGGTACCTGCAATGGTTTGGTTTGCTTTCATGATTATTCAGTTGGAGGTGAATTTGAAGAAATTTTGGAACCCAGCCACAAGGATCATGTCCAAAGATTCGCCATGCTTTCTCCTTATTTCTCCTTATTTCAAGCAATAATGAAAATGGAGTTTGTGATACCCTCTACCCCAACATGCTTATAAAAGGAAAAATGTATAAAACGTGGAATCTAATTAAATCAATTTTATTCAATAAAATCGTAAGTAAATCCATGTGGGGAAAAGATCCACATTTGCTTTACTATTGTCAAATAAAACTTCTCAGAAACATTTCCAGCTCAAGACAAGGTCGTTCAAGTTTACAAAAGAACTCAAGTTAAGCAGCAGAATAAAAGGAAGTAAAATAATTTTTTCGGAACATCATGCAATTAAAATTAAACCCATGCCCCAATGCCACATTATATCAGAGCATTGTGTCCCGGTGTCCTTCAGCACGAGGTTCATTAAAGGAATTCACCTAGCCATCTGCTCCCGTGAACATAAGATTCGAGATCACCATAGGATCCAAACACAAACAACACACGGAGAGTGAGTTATCACATTTCTAAATAGAATACGGATAAACAAAGACATAAGCAAAACCCGTTATGGAAATATTTATTGCTTAACTTAATACAATCCACGCCACTTCACCACTTTATCATTTAAAATTCATTTTCAATCACCAATACACATGAATCACACACTCGACTTAAGACGTAACAACACTCAAATTTCATAATAAATAATTCACAAGCGTTATGCAACAATTATACTAAGACTTAAGCCTATATGCAATATGGTACCATGTCAGTGAAATCAACACCATGGTGCCCAGGAGTACATAACAAGACACGCCACACAATGGGTATGTCAGGTCATTCTCACTAAGTGAAATCATAAGGTGACTAGTCAGGCTCACTCTGTTTTGTGAGAATGCTTTAGCCATATGAGATTAACATAGGCTTAAAGGAGTACTCAAACCGAGTGTATTTACCTCCAAGGCCTAGACTTCGAAGAATCTGTTAGGGTCTCACCTTTTTTATTCAGATCCAACTCTTAAAACAACTTTTGCACGCAGACACTACTCATGAATGATATAATACCTATGATCTCACACTTGTTTTCAAACACGTTTAACATATTGCGCTACAATTTAACACCTCAGGTTTCTAACTTGGAACCCTACACTTTCCTTTTTAACACCTCACGCAGAAACACTTTTCTCAAGGTCAAAACCAATCAGGTTTTTGTATAATTCACAATTCACAACACAAGTAACATCACATCAAGGATTGATCAAACACTTACTCACAACCATATCCCATGTCCACAATTTAACATCTCACAATGTCACAATCCATCGTCACATGTTCACATATATCTCACAAATTAACACATGCTCAACTTGCCACTTATACTCAATCTCAATCACAATTTCATAATCCCATAATGACATGTCATTACGCAATAGCAACCTTCCAACATTTAAGGAATATAATCATTCACTTATTCATTCGGTTAATAAAAACCACACGTACATGTATAGTAAATGAGTATATCCTTACATTTCCTCCTAAGTTACTATGACCTTTCAAGAGTAAAATTACAAGTACAGAGGATGTACTAGTCCGATTAAGTTCATACTTATCTTGTTTGAAAACTAAGACAATTATCTACAACTATCATGTTGATCACAAAAACTGGTTAGACCGTTAACTATGTCTAAACCTAAGGTAAACATTGGATCATTGCTTAATCCCGACAACTCGACCTATGCTCAGTAATTTGACTCTCTAGGGGGCTATACAACTCCGAATTGGGTGGCACCAATGAAACTTGTTAGCTATCTTCTAGGGCTACAACTTTAATGAAGAGAACAAAACCTAATTCAATAATTTTCTTTGTCAAGTTTAGGATACAAGTTAATTCACTTTGTCAGGAAAATAACACGAGCTTAAAACAACTAATTTTCACTAAGCACGGGCAAGCTCTCATCAAGCACGGTTGTGCTTCTCTAAAAATCTCTATTTTGTGAAGCAAAAGAAGCACAATTTAGACCTCAAAATACACCCAAATTAAAAACGAATAGCACAAAACATGTGATCACATCATGGAGAACAGACCCCTCAATCAATTACAAGAAAACATGCAAAAATTAAGAATTCCCAAATTTATAGGTTTCTAACATTCAAAGTCAAACACTCAATTAAATCATCCAATTTGCATCAGAGCATCAATTGGCCCGTCAAACATGAGCAATTCATAGTTATCATTGTACAAACAAAATTAAAATGCATAAAACACTCCAAAAATAACCTCAATTTGATCATCTAAGGATCCTTACACATGTTTACTCTAACCCCAATTACGATAAACTTATCTCTTACCTCTAAGCGGGCTCACCTGTGTAGTCCGACAACGATAGCTGCGTCTCTAGCGGTTCCCTAAGATTCCTCAAACTTTTCCTCTGGTTGCTCTGTTAGGATTTTCAAGCTTTAAAGAGAATGAAAATGGATTAGAGTCTCAATTTCATTGTCTAGATGATGTATTTAGACATTCTTTATAAGTGAGTTAGTATTTCTAAATTGTCAAATCACATCAAAGCTCTATCCTCTTGAATTAGAAGAAGTGAGAATCTACCTAATACCGAAACTTTATGTTCAAATCACATCAAAGCTCTATCTTCTTTGGCCATTTAAACTCTTATTGCCTTTTTCTTCTAGTTTTGTTGGGATGCTTCTGTTTTAACGTGTGATGAATGTAATTTATTAAGATTGTCACTTTCTATACGTAATATTGAAGGGTTTAATATGGATTTGCTTAGTTTCATGAGTGTTATATGATAGTGAATGACCTTATCAATGTTGTTTTGAGATTATAATTACTGTGTGCAGGGTCAAATTAAAAAACTTGGAACTAGAGAATTATAATTAGCATGCTTGAATTGTGTTGATGTGAATGGATTTGTTTGATTCTAGCTGGTTGGTTGGTACTTGGTAGGCATAAGCATCCATTGGTTGCATGATGGTGTTCATTACTTTAATTGGTGGTGAAGCTAAATATCTCCTTTTAACATGTTTACGTTGGACAGGTTTGCCTTTTCTAGGAAATCCTGTTTTGGCTCCGTAGCTATAATCTAGTGGCCGGTGAGTTTCAACTTTTCCAAGTACTCATGCGAGACGGTTTTGGAGGATGCATGAGCCGTTTCAAGGCCCAAGGATTCAGAATTGTTTCGATCTATATAACATCTACATGAATTCTTTAAAAATAAAAATAAAAATCATGAAATTTTGAGTAACACTGATGGAAAACATGTTTCGATCCACGTAGAGATTTCTTAAGTTTGTAAACCAAGTGTTTACCATTGCTAAAAGAGAAATGTTGTTTTCTCATTCACCTGTTATAGCTACAAATGAAAATAAGTAAATAATGTCAAAATGATACAAAGAAAATCTTTCTTAAATCGAAGAAAAAATGTTTCCGTGCAATTAATTGATTCCTTCCGTGTGAATCTTTAGCAATAAATATTGTTTTATATCTCTCAATGTTGTCCAATAATCTTAGTCTTAGGGTTTCTTAATACCTGCTAAAGTACAACATAAAGAAAATAGTACAGAACAATTGTTTAAGTAACGGAACATCTTTTTGTTCTGTACATTATCTCTCATGAATAATAAACAAACAAAAGAACATCAAATTCACTATTATATATTTTTTAACATTAATTATTTTAATAAATTAATATTATTATATAATAGAATAATAAATTAATTATATTATATTATAATTATATATAATATATATATATACTTTGATAAAAGAAAAGCTTTACACTCATTATATTGGTAATCGTATAAAAATCTTCTGAAAAAGATGGTGATTGTTCAGGCAACATAAGATAAGAACGGTTTTTCAGTCACATAAGTGGGAAGTGAGAAAAAAAAAACATATTGAGTATTTTTATCTTTTACATATATTGTACTTGGACGAAAAGTTATACCATGATTTATTGAGTAACAAAATTTATATTTTTGTTCTGTATTGTTTCATTTCTTTTTGTGTTGTCTTGTAAGCCTTTTTAAAATCAAACGTAGAAAAAATAATTTTGTGTTGTCATGTTCCTTAATTAAATTTATGCAAATCAAATGGACCTCTATGATGTGTTTGAAAACAGGTTGAACAGAAAAATATACGTTTTCAACGCAAAAGGGCCAAAGCAACATGGCTGTTATGTTCTCTTTAACTTGGACACAAACACAACTTACAGACTCATTTAGTCATTTATAATCAATAGCTTTTGCACCATTAGGAAAATAAGCAAGACCCCAAACTCCATTTAGACGTCATAGAATTTATCATATCTTTAGTTGTTTTGGTATCATAAATTAGACTCTCTGTAATTCATGGCTATTGAGAAGATCATTTTCAAATATTAAAGTTTAACTCTTGTAGATACAAATATAATGCTTGTGCCAAAAGTACACATATTAATTATTTAAATAATTTAATAACAAATTTGTTCGGAAACGTTACAATTTAATGACAAATGATTTCATAAGTTTAATGACAAAATCAATTTATAATACTTTTGCAAACTAAATTTAAATTTTTCTTATTTCAATGATCAATTTCTCATCACCTTACATTTTCAGGGATCAAAATAAGTATTTATTCATTTATTTATTTAAATGAGTCTAATTAAAACTCGAGCTTGACTATTTAACTTATTTATAATTTAATTATTTTTATTTTATGAATATTATTATTAACTTTATCAATTTAATATTTAATGCAAAATTAATTATTATTTTATAATCTACAAATAGACATGTGATATGTGAAATTCAAAATTATAAACTTACATTTTCTTGATTTACTGATTAAAAAAGTTAGGCTTAACTAAATTTTAGTCCATATAAAATGAGGGTCTTTTATATCAGATCCTATTTAGATTTCTATCAATTTTTTTTATTTAAGTTTTTATTGATAATTTCTTGATGATGATATCAATATATTATCACATGTTATGTCATCAAATTGATGAGATAAATATATTATATAATCCAAAGTGTTATGTCATTCTGATGACATCACAAAGATTAAATAAAAAAAGTAACATTTACAAGGATTATAATAAATAAAATAATATATTTGTAGGAACTAAAATTAAAAATAATATACTTACACAGACTAAAATAAAGAATCACATATTTGTGTGAACTAAAAATAAAAATTAATATATTTATAAATACTAAAATAAAAAATGATATATTTGCGGGAATAAAAAAACTTACAGAGAGAAATTAATTAAAAATAAAAATTGGTATGAGTAGTTATTATAAATTCCAAAAATACTAAATTATTTTAAAAAATTTATATTTTTAATGTATTTAAATTTAAATTAAAAATCTTATATTTTTTTGGTGAACAAATTATTATAATTTATTCTATGCATGCGAGAGGAAAAAATAAGTAAAGAGTAAATTACAAATTTCATTTGAAATATCATGTTCTTTCCCAAATTTTATAAAATAAAAAAATTAATGATAGAATTTCAAATTAAAAAAACTCAAATATTTGAAACTGATGGTTTTTTTATTTGTTAAAGCTGCCCATTTTTCTGAAGTGCCACGTGTGGAATTCGTGACCGTTCGATACTCATCCACGGCGATGGCGATGATGTTCTCATTGCCCTTAGATTTAGGGCGCTACAGAAACACTCTCACTATATATACCTCAGCGCATCCCCTGAAGATTTCTCTCTTTTTGCTGTGGGAAGAGGAACCCTAGCTAGGGTTTGGAAGAAGCTGATCCGAGAAGATGGTGCAGCGTCTCACCTACCGCAAACGCCACAGCTATGCTACCAAATCCAACCAGCACAGAGTCGTCAAGACTCCCGGTAAACTGTCTTCGCTCGCTTCGCATCGTCGTTTATTCTCACTCATGGCGTGTCGTTTGCGCCGCGAGTGTTCTAAAAATAGACTGTAATGTGCGGTGGCTGGTTGTTGAATGCAGGTGGCAAGCTTGTTTATCAGACCACGAAGAAGAGGGCCAGCGGACCCAAGTGCCCTGTCACTGGAAAGAGGATTCAAGGGGTATGTATGCAAATTTTTCATTTCTCATTTGGTCTTTAACTTTTTGAAAAAAGATCTTATAATGCTGCTTTTGTATGTTATGTGCGTGTTAGTTTGATTGAATTAAATTGGGTAGAAAGTAAATGTGTTTTGGGAAGATTGGTTCATGCTTGTGCTTTTTCTTTCTTTTTTAATGTCATTGGGATTTTGAAATTGTTTAGTGTGTGAATGAACTTTTTGATTGGTTTAATTCGGATAGTTTGCTTGGTTAGAGTGAATTTCTGACGTGTCATGCAATGTAATAGATGTTTTGGTATCAAGTAGTCCAAGGCTAAATGCACACATAAGACTGAAGTTTTTTTTTTTGTCTTGAGGGAAAAAGGCGCCAAAAAGTGCATGGCTTATTAATGAATGGTGTTAACCATGGTTTTAAATTGTGTGGTTGCGATATTGCAAAGAATTTCAACAAATGTGGTCAATGGAACTACAATTGGGGCCGTAGAGTTCCCAAAAACCTTGACATTGAAATTGTGGCTGTGGACTGTTTTTTAAAGCCTTGGTATTATTTGAGTTGGTTTGACAAATAAATTAACTGGTCAAACTTAACATTTGTAGCAAAAGATAAGATTAAGATTATGATGTTCAAAGTTCCTACAACTAGTTTTTTCTTTCTATGTACGGTAAAGGATTATGTAAGTGAATGATGCATGGTATATCATAATGGTTATTAATGAGTGGAAATTGCAGATTCCACATTTAAGGCCAGCAGAGTATAATAGATCAAGGTTACACAGAAACCGAAGGACTGTGAACCGTGCATATGGTGGTGTGTTGTCTGGCAGTGCTGTTAGAGAAAGGTTTGTTTTTCTCAATTTTCTTAGTCTACTATGCTTAATTTTCATTGTGCAAATTAGTGGAGTACCTTGCTTACTTTTGTCTCTGGTTCTGTTAGAATCATTCGAGCTTTCTTGGTTGAAGAGCAAAAGATTGTGAAAAAGGTCTTGAAGATCCAAAAGACAAAGGAAAAACAAGCTTTGAAGGGCTGAGTTTTGAGAAAGAGTGATAAAGATCTTTTTGGAGGGATTTTAGGTTTGGGTGATTATAGTAAAGCATGAAATTTGTTAGAGCTGTTTCTGTGTTAATTTTGTGCTTATTTGGCTTTGTTAAACTCATTCTAGTGCAACTGGTAACTTTGTCGACAACTCCATTATGATACAGTTTTTGTATGTCATGATTTTCTCTTGCTGGATTATTGATTTTATTTCTGCATATTAGTACTTTGCTTGAAAACCTGTTGCAGCTAGAATAACTCTGCTTTTTCACTGCAGTTTTTACTGAACGAACATTGGTTTTGTAGCTTGAAATAACAAGTTCTCTAATACTACTGTTTTTTTTTTGAAAGCACAAACTAAATCTTTTACAGATGCATGGCTAGTTTGAACTTCTTAAAAGGGTAAGATTTTGTTGCACACTCTCCCAACAGAATGAGTAATTTGAATGTGGGAATGAATGAAATGGCATTGCATAATATTAGAAGAGGTGAATCTTTTGGATGAAGATGCCACTGGTATCAGAAAGACTTTTTTTTTTTGCATTTTACAATGGGTGTGTATGGATCCATATATGGCATGCATCATAGGATGAGTTAAATCTGATTTTTCCATTGACCATGATGTTTGACATTGCGTAGGAAACATGTTTTCAAGGTTTAAAGCTTTTGCATCATTTAGTCATATATGTCCATGTTTTTTGTTTCATGTATGGATGTGCATATAAAAAGCTTGATCTGCTCTGCCTTTTGCTCTATTATACGTGGAAATCATTGTATACGTGAGTCAGAATTCAGAATTGTGTTTGGAAACTTAATTCTCCGTGACCATTATTTTATAGAATTGTTTCTAATTAAGCGTGATTTTTTTTTTTGTAATAATGTGATTTTTGTTTTGAATAAAAAATATTAGAAAATTGATTTTAATACACAACAAAAGGATTTTTACTCGATGTGATATGGAAGCTTATATTCAAATTTAATTTTAGATGTGTAATTACCAAAACAACTGTAGTGCATGTTGCTTACGCAATTCTGAATTCTGACTCACGTTTGTTTTCCTTTCTGACATCCAAATATCATACACCGTGAATGATTTGTATGTTAAAATCAGTCAGCCTGAAGGCTTAGGTGTGGATATTTACAATGTGGACATTATTTGGTTCTAACCATGGTTCAAAAACAGATTTAGCTTGTTTAACGTATGACAAATGATATACATACCAATAATAAAATATACCCCCTCGTTTTTTTTTTGTTTTTTTTTTCTTTTTCTTTTTGAAACAAATTTCTTATCTTGTTTCCCTTGCCCCTCTTTTCCTCTACCACCGTACTCCAATCCGTAAGTTTTCTTTTTAATTTTTTTTAAAATGTTATACATAACATTAAAATTAAAATTAAAATTTCTAATGTATATTTAATTTGTATGTAAATTTAAACAATAAATTTTATGATAATTAATTTTGATAAAATTCATATGAATTATTTAATTTGTATATTTTTTATAAATAAAAAATATTTACTATTAAAAAAATTAATTTATTAATAAATTAAAATAATTTTGAATTTAAAAAAAATACTTATGGATTACATAATTTTTGAGTCATACAGATTGCGTATTTACCGATCATACAATTCTTAAGTGTTTTTTTTTAATTTTTTTCAAAAATGTTTAAATTTTTTTAATATATTAAATTTTTTAATAATATATATTTTTTTATAAAAAAATATGCAAATTAAATAATTTATATAAATTATATTAAAATTAATTATAATAAAATTTATTATTTAAATTTACATGCATAGATTATTTAAATTTACATGCATAGATGCGCACATGCATAAATAGATGTACATATATAGATGCGCATATGGATAAGGTTACGAACTAGTTGATCATATCTTTTTATGAACGGACAAAAGGTAAAAATTGTGTATCATATTATTCAGTGAAGTTTATGAATTAGTTGATCATATCCTTTTATGAACGGACAAAAGGTGAAAATTGCGTATCATATTATTTGTTATAATATGCAAACATTGGTTTTTCTTTTTGATTTTTTTTTTCGTCCGGTCTTCTCGGACTATGTTGTTAATTCTATCATGAATTTTATTCCTAGCATTCGGTCTTAATTGATTTCGATGGTGCGATCTCAAAACCCACAGAGCATGAAGGGGAATCAAGCACCTCATTGGTGGTGAGTTAGGGATTTGCGATTTCTTTCATAATTTATAATAATAAGTGGTATTTTTGCTAGAGGAAAAGAGAGAGAAAGGAGAAAATAGATGCAAAGAACTTCATGAATAATGAAAATGAGATGCAAAAACAAGATTAAAGAATTATAAAGATGGGGGAGTTATAGAGTTTAAAGAATCATAATAAAGATATGGTAATAGAATGCTAAAAAAAAAAATGACGTAATATGATTTAAACAAGATGAAGGGGGACAAAAATAAGGTTTATATTATTTTTTATAAAGGATATTTTAGTAATAAAAATATTAAAAATGAGAAAGGGAAGTGTATTAATTTATTAGGGGAGATAAATATATCAAAAGCCTTGTACAAAATAATTGTTTTTATATATATATAAATTTATAATTTATAATAAATAAATATTTGGAATTCTACAAGATTATATTATAATTAAAATTTGTAATATATAAATTGTATATTAGATATGATAGATAATTTATATTGTGATTTATTGTTATTAATAATTATAAATAATTTATTTTTTAAATATTCAAATTAAAGTTAGAATTCAATATTTTGAAAATGATAGATCGGAAGAGATAAGAAATTTAAGCATGTTCTGTTTGAGATGATTTTTAGTTTTAAGTTTTTAATTTTTTAAAAATAAGACTAATTTTTAGTTTTTGTTAATCTTAAACAATTATTGAAAATTATAATTTTTGTACAACTTATGTATTTTTTAATTCCTGTTAAACAAAGTTTATGTAAGCAATCATGATAAAAAAAAAATAGTAATAATTCTTTGAAAACATCCTCTGCAATCCTGTAACTGCCATTGCTCTCTTCTTCCTCTTGCAACCTACTATGTTCATCCTTTTGCCATTGCTGAGATCCTCCTCTCTTTGCCCCATATAGAAAGCCTTGAAGTTTTCAACTGGATACGAGAGACTACAAGTTGTCTACAACAAAGATGAAGTCCCGATAACGGTTATCTAAGGAAGGAGAAAGCATTAGTGCCACCAACTATTCTAATCTGAGATTAATGTAATGATCCACTTTCATTACATGTTTTTTATACTAATACATCCACAGTACTATTAAAGTCGTCCTATGCAAATACTTGAGAAATTTTCATATTTAACACATATTGTGCATGCCTTCACATAATTTACATTACTATAACATAAAATATTAAGCCTTATGTCTTTACAAAACAAAAATATGCAAGTGCATACATTGCCAAAAAGATTCCAATTTAGAGGATAAACAAACTTAAGTATTTATAATTATGTCCTAAGCTGGTCCCCACCATATATACATATATGCAAGAACAAATATGAAAGGGGATTTCATCCCATCTTCAACATCTACATCCGCTTCAATCACAAGTGGCCTCAGAACTAGCAACATCATCACTATCTACTGATGTGCCAACCACACAATCATTGCAGTAACACAACTCAAATACAAACATAAAATGCAAGGTAAGCTTATTTATAAAACAAACATAGATATACAAATGTATAAAAGAAAGATAGGATTTGCTTAAAGGAAAATTAAAATGAACCAACAATCGTAAGGCAAATAACATCATTTGATAACACATACATCAATTTATAATTCAATGTCATATGTATTTACATAATGTAATGTCATGTTGACTAAACTTGATGGAGATTTCTAGTACTTTTGGATGGTTCCATAGGCCCCATTCGATGACATGGTCCCACTCTCTGACTATTTAGGGAGCCCCTTGAGCCAACCCTGTGAAGGAAGTGTGATTTTATTAAATATAGATAAGTGTGGGTATTAACTTATCTCTGTTAGGCTTGCAAGACCTTACATCTATAGAAATTTGTCCACTCGTCTACCACAAAATCCCCCAGTACTAGGTTGAGAGCCCATTAAGCATCCTAAACTTACATGCCTACCAATATGCAATGCCAAAGAGGTATTATGTATGAATGCACATACAATTTTCACCTCACACATCAATACAACATAATTTATATACACATTTACCAAAATCTCAACATATGAGCTCACCTTACTCATAGTCACTGAGTTAGAAATCCATCTAATGGTCTACTAAATCAAGTGGAAATTCTCTACATGGATTTTCCACCATCACCTCAACCAACATCATCACAACTTATTTGAACATACCACATTAAGATAAAACTTTGCTTTCAATCAATCCATAATTAATCATTCATAATGTAGTTATCCTAATAACAATAACACATTTATCTCATCAACACATTTAACACATGACTTATGACATTCACATAAAATCTCACACATAGCTTCAAACCCCATTTTTGAGGTTTCATGTTTAACATGGAGATTTTCACGCTTAGCCTAGTACCCCCGGAACAAAAAACCCCATTTTGTAGATCTCAAGCTCACCCTAAAAATTCCCAAGATTAGCCTTAAGACCTTATCGCTAAAACCATGTTTAGGAGGTCTTAGGCTAGGCCTCAAAATTCCCAGGATTAGCCTTAAGCCCCAGTAGCCTCAAAACTCTCACAATTGACTCAATTGTGCATACAAAGCACTCTAGAAGCATTAGTCCATCGTCTGGAACTCTAATTAGGTATTTGTAGTTTTTTTTATAGCAACAATTAGACTAAAGGACCCAATAAAAAAAAGGGTAAATGACCACTTTAGTCCCTGAATGTGTAAATTAATGACAATTTAGTCCTTGAAAGAATGAAAATTCTGATTTAGTCCCTAGACATGTAAAAAGTGTGACATTATGTCCTTCATACAACTTAATGACAAATTGATCCCTAAACTTTTCAATTGAATTTCAAATTGGTCCTAAAAAATACAAGTTAATGTCAAATTGGAGCTTGAGCATCATAGCTTAATGACAAAATTGAAGTGACAAAAATAACACAAGAAGGGGTTGGGGGTGAATTATGATTTCACAAACCTATAACTTTTTTTTTGAAAAAAAACTTTTAATTTTGATATTGGTTCAGAAAAGGATAGTTCAGAATGAAGAATTGCTCTAAGCTCAGAACGAAAGTTCAAGCAGATTCAGGGAAATATGTTTTATCAGCTTAGAACTTTGTTTCAAAAAGATTGTTCAGTTTCAAAGGTTTAATTGAAAAGGCTCAATTGTTAGTTCCTTTTTAAAAGAGTGTTCAACCTAGTTTCAAAATAGTTATGTGATTTAGCAACTAAAACTAGTGTAGTAAAAAGGAAAGGAGAAAGATGATGCACTGAGATTTTTATATTAGTTCACTCTAACCTTGGGTTATGTCCAATTCTCACCCTTCAAGATGAGATTTCTACTAACACAATCAATAACTATTGAACCAATTAATCACTGGATTTTCACAATCAACCCCACTAGACTTCAATCCTAACCAACAACTAGACCAGTAACACACTGGACTTTAAAACAAAGTTATGTGTCTTACTGCACATAGATAAGTTCTCCTTCACAAAAGGGATTTCACTAAGGAAACATGTTAATCTCATTTCTATCTATGTAAGTTTACAAATCTAGTACAAATGCAAAAGTGGGTCTCTTTCTAAAGGTATTGAAATAACAATGATAGATTTCTCACACAAACATGCAACTCGAGTTTCTCTTTTTGGATAGCTTCAACAATCTTCAACATGCTTCTAAGCCTTTTTAAACCTCTCAAAGTAGTCGTCGGAATGGATCCCATAACATTGACACTTCTTGAGGAATTTTGAAAAAAAAAATGACAGTTGTCCAAACTTGACAGTTATGCAAAACTATTATGAAGTTTTCATTCAAAGGAACACTTCTGACGAGCATTCTGAAGACACATCATACTTAACACATCTGCACAACACAAAGTATTCTGAAGAAGTATAATTGTTGGTGTGTTAGTATTTTGTCCTTGTTTTAGACTGCACTAGGTCTCTATAGTCTTCATTTTGATATTATACATTAGATCTTCTCAATGACATGTCTCAGTTTTCAACTTGTAGCATCTTATAATGCTTTAAACATTTATCTTCTGATGAGCCCTCAAGGTGTGTGGATGCATATGGAAGATGAGATGTATTCAACCTCTATCTTCTAATGAGTCAGCTTCCTTTAGTGACTACATATGGAAGACAAAATGTTTCCTTTAGGTTCAAAGATAGGTCCTTTTAATCTTTATTCTAAAGTTCACTTCTCAGAGTCATTTACTTCATTCTGATGCTGGAAGCTCTTTTAGCCTATGATGATTCTTCTATGTTAGGTCTTGTTGATGTCTTGCATTTTGCCAAGATCAAGTTCTCAGAGAGAAGCTTCACTCTTCATCATGCAAATGGGCTTCATGTAGTCTTTTGAGGCTTTTACTCTTGAGATCATTTCTAAGACAAGCTTTTTGAGCTTGTTCTGAGCACATCATAATGCATGCTCATATATGATTTTCATAGATGTTTAGAAATAAAACACTTAGCAGAAATGTTAGTCATCACACAAATTCCATAGTCCTTACAATTTACATTACTAATGGTTTCTCATAATTAAAACCAAGGATGTTGCTTCAACAAAATTGATCCCATGAAACTAATGATTGGATGTAACTGTCATACTTACACATTTAGAGACTAAATTAAAATTGTTGTTCTTTTAAGGATTAAATTGTCACGTTTTACACTAGGGACAAAAATTGTCATTTAAAAAAAAAGTTTAAGGACCCAATTAAAAGAAAAAAAATTGAGGACCTAATTAAAAATTCGATAGATATATAGGGACCCACAAATTAATTTAACATTTACTTTAGCTAGCAACATTTAAATTGTAACATTATTTTAGTTAAACTATTAATTTGGTCCGAATAATTGACATTTGATCCCTATAATTGACATTCACTTAGGAATCAATTCTTGTATGAAAAGGGACTAAAACATACATTCTTTTGAAAAAGATCTAATTAGTAAGAGTATATTTGGTTTTATGATAGAAATTATGAGAATTGATTTTGACTTTAGTCAAACTTAATTTTTTTTGAATATAAATGTTTGTTTTTTGTTATTAATATAAAATTGATTTTGTCTCAAAACCTCAATTTGACTAAAAGTAATAAAAAATAACATGTATTAATATGTTTGAATGAGTGTTTGTAAAATTGATTTTAAATAAAATTCATTTTTATTTAAATTGATTTTCAAGTGAAATAATTTTTGTTTAGACTTTTTATCATAAAAGTAAGTTTGTTGTCACCCATAGAGACTTAATAATTAATTTTCTTAATTCTTTTGGAGCAATTGTCGAAAATGAATTTATTTATTCATATATTAGCTACGTGCGAAATCTAATTAAATCAATTTTATTCAATAAAATCGTAAGTAAGTCCACGTGGATAAAAGGTCCACATTTGGTTCATTGCTACCAAATAAAACTTCTTAGAAACATTTTCGACTCAAAACAAGGTCGTTCAAGTTTACAAAAGAACTAAAGTTAAGCAACATAATAAAATAAAGTAAAATAACATGTTCAGAACATCATGCAATTAAAATAGAAACCCATGCCCCAATGTCACATCATATCAGAGCATTGTGTCTCAGCATCTTCCAGCACGAGGTTCCCTAAAGTAATCCATCAAGCCATCTGCTCCCATGAACTCAAGGTTTGAGATCATCATAGGATCCAAACACAAACAACACACGGGAAGTGAATCATCACATTCCTCAATGAATAAAGATAAATGGAAGCATACAATTATGATATAAATATAACAATAATATAATTATAACAACAATATAGGTATAACAAGGCTCAACTTGACAAAGTTCGCATCATTTCAACACTCAACAAGTAACATCACTTCTCCTAGAATTTAATCACAAATCACATTTCATGCCTTCACGATTAATTACATATTCAAGACAACACATCTCAAATACAATACCACATCTCACACTTATATAATTCATTACACACCATCACATAACTAGTCACAATGATAATTACACATGTGTTATGAATAGATACACTAAGACTCAATCTTACATGCAATGTGATACCATGTTAGTGAAAAATCTCGTCGGACACCTAAGAGTACATGACAAGATAGACCACACACTGGTAAGTCATGTCACTCTCACTAAGTAAAATCATAGGGAGATCAGTTAGGGTCATGTTGTTTTGCAAGGATGCTCCACCCATGTGCGATCGACACATGCTTAAAGAAGCACTCAAATCAGGTGTACTTACCCCAAGGCCTAGACTCCAAAGAGTCCATCAGGGCCTCTCCCTGCTGATTCAGGTCCAACCCAGAAGATATTTTAACAGCAGACTTTATCTATGAACTATACAAAACACACAACTCCTCAATTGTTCTTAAAATAATTTTAAATCGTTGCGCCTCAAAGTGATTCAAATCGTCAGGTTTTCACAGTGGATCCCATCATAATGCTCATTGCGTATTAACTCATCACCCTTAAAGGGTCTTATAATTGTGTGATTGTATAGTTCATAACTCACAACTCAATGCATACAAAATCTCAATACACATGTATCTTAGAATTCAACACATACTTAATTTATCACATACACCCAATCTCAATCACAATGCTATAATCCCAATATAACATGTTATCAAACCTCATGAATTATATAAACATCACACAATATTAATATTTACTTGGCACAAAACATATATATTTTAAATCAAACTATATTATTTTGAATTAAAAAGAGTTAATAAATAATTAAACTAAAAATGTATTGAAAGTATTATATCGTTGAATCTTAATATATTAATTTCATTCAATTTAATTTTATTATTTGAACTATTAATTCCTAATTTATTGTAACAAATCATACACATATATGTGTTGTAATCACCAACACATAATAAGCTTATGAAACCAAAACATGACAAAGAACGTTTCCAACAATCTAATTCTCACACTAATCTAGTAAATCTTGTCTAAAACACAAGTGAATTATACATAAATGATTCTCACAACATGGGGAGTAAAATACCTCAAACAATTTCACATAATCATATCAAAATCATAGGTTCAAAAACACGAAAACACCAAGAGTACTCAATTTTGTCAACCAATTCGCATTAGGGCATCAATTGACCCATCAAACATAACAATCTCATGATTATAATCATAAAGGCAGATATAGTAAACATTCCAAAATAAATCTCAATTTGATCCTCTAAGGATCCATACACATGTTCATTCTAATCCCAATTGCGATAAACTCATCCTTTACCTTTAAGCGGGCTCATGTGTGTAGTTCGATAGTGATAACAGTGTCTCTAGTGGTTTCCTAAGATTCCTTAAGTTTTTTCTCTGGTTTCTTTGCTAGGGTTTCCAAGCGTTAGAGAGAAGGAGAAGAGATTGAAGCCTCAATTTCACTGTCTCTGTGTGAAGGGCATATCTCTCTATATACAGACATTAATTCATAAATCCCAACAGTGGGAATATGCACATATGAGTTCCAAATGTAGTGTCTTAATTTTAGGATGATCCAATGGTTAAAAAGTTTGGTATCATAGTTTTACTGGAACAGGTTTGGATGTATGCGGGAAAAAGAGAGGGTTTTGATAGAGGAATAAGGGAGAACGAATTTGAGAGGAAGATAAAGTGTAGAAATGTATCATGAGTGTAAAAAGTAACCTAATATATCTTTATTTATAGCCAGAATACTTTAAGCCTATTATTTACTCTATTTTTCTTTATTTTATTATTTTATAAAAAAGAACTCTATTTTATTCTTTCATTAAATAAATAACCAAATAAAACATCAATTTATTTTCACAAAGCTTGCTCTACAGGAAGCATCTAATTTGTCTGGTTCACATTTCAAATTCAAACATGGGTACCTATCTGTCTTTGATTCTTACATATATATGTTGATTTTGTTGGTTTTTTCTTTGTTTTCTTTTGGAGATATATTTCAACATAAATTGTGAAGAAAAAGAAAAGAAAAAATATACCTTCACAAAGATATATAGACATTTGAATTTGTGAATGAAACTAGGCATGGGTTTGATGCATTTTATTTAACTCTATATGTATGTTGTATTTGGGTAGGTATGAACATGAACTCATTCAGACAATTGGATTGGAGTCTAGAGTGCAAGAGGGGAACTCACTTTTGGATGTTGGATCCAATCAAGGAGTAAGTATGGTGGGGATTTATGGTATCGGGGTTATAGGTTAGACTGCTATCGCGTGTGCAGTGTACAATTTGATTGCTGATCAATTTGAAGGTCAATGTTTCCTTGGTGATATTAGAGAAAAATCAATGAAGCATGGCTTAGTACAACTTCAGGAGACAATACTTTCTGAAATGGTTGGGGGAGAAGAGTATCAAGTTTGGGAGTATTAATAGGGGAATGGCAATACTAAAAAGCATGCTTCAATGAAAGAAAGTTCTATTGATTCTTGATGATATTGATAGATTGGAGCAATTAAAGGCACCTGCTGGTGATCATTCTTGGTATGGTCATGGCAGCAAAATCATTGTCACAACAACGAATAAGCATTTTTTATGTGTACATGGCGTTGAAAGAAGATATGAAGCAAAATGATTAGATGATAAAGAAGCTCTTGAGTTGTTTAGTTGGCATGCTTTCGAAAGCAATGAGGTTAGTCCTAGTTACATGTGTTGTGAACCAATTTAAACAATTTAATTGTAATTGTTAGTAGTTACTTTTCTGTTATAAAAGTTAGTTATATCTAACTAACTTTGTTAGTTGTTATAAAATAGAAAGGTGTGAATAACAAAGATAGAACGAGTGTGCATCTTTTGTGCAAAAGCCTAAATCTTCTCTCTTTCTCTCCATAACTTGTTCCAGTGTGTGTGAGTTCCTGCTATCAATAGCTCCAACAAATTGGTATGTAGAGCCTAGGTTCAAGTGCAAATTCGTGTAGCTGTGAAAGAAAAGTAAAGATCACAACAAGGAGCAACAATGGCAGGCAACAATGGTGTTCCGAGAAACCTTCTAATTCTTGGTGGCAAGAATTGGGATCGATGGGTAGCGCAGATGAGAGTCTTGTTTAGATTTCAAGAAGTGATTGGAATTTTTGAAACTGGAATTAAAGAACCAGGTGCATGTTCTACTGAATCACAAAGAGTATAACACAAAGAAGCAATCAGAAGGGATGTGAAAACACTATTCTTGATCCATCAGTGTGTAGATCCCAACATATTTGAGAAGATTCAAGCATCATCTTCAGCAAAGGAGGCATGGGACATCCTTGCAAAGTGTTACACAGGTGGAGATAAGGTGAGAAAGGTGAGACTTCGATCTTTGAGAAGACAATACAACTTACTGCAAATGGAAGCCAGTGAAAGAATTATAGATTACTTTCACTAGAGTATTGAATCTTGCCAATCAGATGAAGAGTTGTGGTGAGAAGATCTTAAACCAAATGATCATAGAGAAAATCATGCAGACCATGATCCCAAGCTTTGAACATATTGTAGTTGCTATCAAAGAATCCAAAGATGTTGAAAGCATGAAAATTGAAGAATTGCAAAGTTCATTAGAAGCCCAAGAATTGAGGTTGATCGAAAGAGGGAGTGTGAAACCAACAAAACATGCTCTGTAGACCAAACCTCTAAGAAAGGTAGCAATGATAAAAAGAAATGGAAGAAAGGAAAGGGAAAATTTCAGAAGGGTAATTGGAATTCGAGCTAAGATAAATTCAAGAGTGAAGATAGAGCATAAACCTCTCAAAAAGGTACTGCAAGATTCTCCAACAGCAAAGATGGAAAGAAAGGATTTGATAAAAGGAAGATTCAATGTTACAATTGTGAGAAGAGGGGCCACTATGCGGATGAGTGCTAGCACAGGAAAGGGAAACAGGTCAGAAACAACGAAGAAGAAGCCAACGTGGCTCAAGATGGAGATTTTGACTCTGATCCAGTATTGCTAATGGTGACTACCAGTGGTGGAGATCTTCATTCTGAGACTTGGTACTTAGATATTGGATGTTTAAATCATATGACATGTCATAAAGACTTGTTAAATGATCTTGATACAAGTAAGAAAACTCAAATTAAACTTGCAGATAACAGAGCTCTAGCAGCAGAAGGTATGGGAAATATTGTGATAAAGAAAAAGGATGGGAAAGCTACATTGATAGAGGATGTACTGTTTATACCAGGAATGAAATGCAACTTGATGAGTCTTGGCCAATTGATAGAGAAAGGATTCTCAATCATCATAAAACATGATTACCTTGAGTTGTATGATCAACATCAGAGATTGGTGCTCAAGTCTCCATGGTCTAAGAACATAACCTTTCAAACTACAATTCGACCAGTTGAGGTGAAGTGTCTAACTGCAACTGAGGAGAACAAGAAGAGCTGGCTATGGCATCTCAAGTTTGGTTACTTGAACTTTAGAAGCCTTAATCAATAAGGGTCTAAAGATATGTTGATAGGATTGGCAAGAATTGTTGTACTAGAAAGGATGTGTGAGTCATGCATGATAGGCAAACAATCTAGACTTAATTTTAATTCCTATTTGCCTATGAGACCTACCGACTTGTTACATGTCATTCATTCTGATGTATGTGGTCCAATGGAAGTGCATTCCTTGGGTGGAAATATGTATTTTGTGACTTTTGTGGATGAGTTTAGCATAAGGATGTGGTTGTATTTGATCAAGCACAAAAGTGAGGTCTTTTCAACTCTAGAGAAATTCCAAGAAATGGCTGAGAGCCATAGTGGCAAGCAAATCAAGATCTTGAGGACTGATGGTGGATGAGAGTATACCTCAAAAGAATTTGAAGCTCATTGTACAAAACTTGGCATTCAACATGAAGTAACATCACCCTACACTCCTCAACACAATGGTCTTGTGGAGAGTAGAAATAGAACAATGTTGAACATGTGTAGAAGTATGCTTAAACATAAGGGTTTGCCAAAATCCTTTTGGGGCGAAATAGTGGCTACAACAACCTACTTGCTAAATAGGTGCCCTACCAAGAGACTTATGCAAAGGGTGCCTGAAGAATATTGGACAGGAAGAAAACCAATTGTGAGTCATTTGAAAATTTTCGATTCCTTGTGCTACAAACATATAGCAAATGCTAGAAGGAACAAACTGCAGGACAAAAGCGAGTCCATGATTTTGGTTGGTTATCATGACACTGGTGCTTATAGACTTTACAACCCTTCAAAGAAAAGAATTGAGGTCAATAGAGATGTATTAGTCTATGAAAATGAATCCTGGAATTGGGAACAACAGAATAGTAGAGTTGGAAACTTAATTATTGTCTCTAATGAGAATAAAAATAGTGAGCAAGATGATGTTCATGAGACTAATGCAGACTTTAAAGGTGCAGATAGTGGGCCAATGCCTATTTAGAGACTGTAGGATAATAAGCATAACTCACAGAAAGAAGGGAGATGAATGCACACTTTTTATTGAATAATAATCTGTTTAAATAGAGATTTTTGTAACTGAAAGAAATCATAAAAGCAATAACTGACTTCCAAAACAATAGCCACTAACATAACAACTACTAAGTAACAAAAAAAGTAAAATAAACAGTCCTAAAGACTCGATCAAACAACTAGCAGAAAACAAATTAATAGGAAACTATTGATACACACATTCAACACTCCTCCTTGTATCAGTGGTTGGCAAGTCCAAGTTTCTCTCTCAGTAACTCAAATCTGCTTCTTGGAAGTGCTTTGGTGAAGATATTTGGAAGCTGGTCTTTAGTCTTGCAATACTTCAAGCACACTGTACCATCCTTCTGTACATCTCTAAGAAAAAATAATTTGATGCTAAAATGCTTTGTTTTTCCATGAGAAATTGGATTTTTAGAGATGGCTATGTCTGCCTGGTTGTCCACCATTACTTCAGTAGTTGTATCTTGCTCCAAGTGAAAATCAGTTAGCATTTTCCTTAGCCATAAGGCTTGATTAATAGCTGTTGTGACTGCTATAAATTCTGCTTCAGCGGTTGACTGTGCGACAATTTCTTGTTTTTTGGAACACCAAGAGAACATCCTTGATCCAAAACTAAAACAGTAGCCTGAGGTGATTTTCATGTCATCTAGAGACCCTGCCCAATCACTATCAGAATAGCCTTGCAACTTGAAATCTTGTGATTGACTGAACTTCATTCCATAATTTAAAGTCTCCTTGACATACCTCAACACCCTTTTTGCTGCTTTAAAGTGAGATTCTTTAGCACAATTCATAAATCTTGAAAGTACACTCACAACATACAATATATCTGGTCTTGTTGTTGTGAGATACATTAAGCAACCAATTAAGCTTCTGTAGAGTGCTTCTTCCACTTGTTCTGAACCATCATCCTTGCATAACTTCTCATTTTGACACATAGTAGTGTTCATGCCTTTACAGTTCTCCATGTTGAATTTCTTCAGGATCTCCTCTGCATACTTTCTCTGATAGACGAAGATATCACCTTCATTCTGCTTAACCTCCATACCAAGGAAATAGGACATTTCTCCTAGGTCTGTCATCTCAAAGACTTGCATCATATCATCCTTGAACTGTTGAATAAGTTCTACATTGCTGCCAGTGACTAAGAGATCATCAACATACAAAGAGATCACAATGAAGTTAGCTTGATCAGCTTTGATGTATAAAGTGGATACACTAAGACTTTTAACAAAGCCTAGTTTTGATAAGTACTTATCAATCCTACTGTACTAGGCTCTTGGGGCCTGTTTCAAACCATACAAAGCCTTCTTTAATAGATAGACTTTGTCCTCATGTCCTTTCACAAGGAAACCTTCAGGTTGCTCAACATAGATTTCTTCCTCCATAAATCCATTTAAGAAAGCTGACTTGACATCAATTTGGCAGATTTTCCATCCCTTTTGTGTTGCAATAGCTAGCAACATCCTAATGGTATCCTGCCTTGCAATCGGAGCAAAAGTATCAAAGAAATCTACTCCAAAAATTTGAGCATACCCCTTTACTACTAACCTTGCTTTATGTTTATTGATTGAGCCATCCGCATTCAGCTTTGTTCTAAACACCCACTTCACACCTATGACTTTTCTATGTTTAGGCCTTTCAACGAGTTCCCAAGCCTGATTTTTATCAATCATGACAAGCTCCTCCTGCATTGCAGCACTCCATTTTGGATCCTTCTTTGCATCCCAATATCTTGCAGGTTCTAGAACTGCTACATTGCATCTTTCATAAATATCTGAGAGCAATCTAGTGCCTCTCACGGGTGCATCATCAATTAACTCATCTTGATTTTGCAAAGGATCAACTATCAGCATCTTTTTAGTATCATTCCAGCTCTATTTCTCATTCTCCATGAAGTATACATCCCTGCTTATCAGAATTTTCCTTATGTGAGGTTGGAAAACTCTATAAGCTTTAGATACTAAACTATATCCCACAAAGATACCAGGTTCAGCTTTCTTGCCTAGCTTGTCTCTCTTTATCTGTGGCACATAAGTAAAACTCAAGCATCCAAATACTTAAAATTTTTCAAGGAAGGTTTATAACCATACCAAGTCTCAAAAGGAGTCTTCCCGTTTACTGCTTTGGTAGAAAGTCGATTTAGCAAGAATACTGCAGTGTTTGTAGCTTCTGCCCAATATTCCTTAGGTAACCCTTTCTCATGAAGCATACATCTGACCATTTCCATTATCGTTCGATTCTTTCTTTCACTAACCCCATTTTGTTAAGGGGTGTAAGGAGTTGTTAGTTGATGCTCAATGCCTGCTTCCTCACAAAACATGGTGAATTATGCTGAAGTGTACTCCTTGCCGTTATCAGACCTCAAAGCTTGAATCATGCAGCCACTTTGCTTTTCAATCCACTGCTTAAATATCCAAAATACACCTGCAACTTCTGACTTAGACTTGAGAAAGTAAATCCAACACATTCTAGTGAAATCATCTATAAAGATGATGTAATATTTACTTTTTTTAAGCGAAGTAGTCCTTTGAGGTTCGGCCAAATCTGTGTGAATCAATTGCAGCTTCTCTGTTGCTCTCCAGGTTGATTGTTTGAAGGGTAATCTTGCTTGCTTGCCATATTGGCATGCTTGACAGCATGGTAATTTAGAATCTAAGTGAGGTAAGCCATGAACCAACTCCTTTCGTTTCATGTTCAACACAGTTGCATGATGAAAATGGTCTAATCTTTTGTGCCAAGCTTCTGTACTATTTACAGTAGCTGGATAGGCTGCTTGCTCCTCCTTCAGTGGGTTAAATGAGAAAATTTTGCCTCTCATTTTGATACTGAAAATTTCCTTGTCATTGACATCTTTAATCAAACAGTGCTTATTTTCAAAGATGACTTTAAAACCCTTCTCAACCAATTGTCCCACACTCAACAAGTTTTGATCAATGTCAGCTACATACAAAACATCATAAATTAATTTTGTACCTGTGCAACTTTCAATGGCTACAGTTCTTTTTCCTTCAATAGTGATAAGATCACCATTTCCAATTCTAACTTTTGATACTTGTGATCTGTCCAAATCTCTGAAAAGCTCTTGATCGTGGGTCATGTGGTTGGTACAACCACTATCCACTAGCCAACATTCAGTTGAGCTACTGCTTGTAAAACAAGTTGCTACAAGCAATTGCTCTTCCTCTTGTTGATCTGCAACTTGAGCCTCATTCTTTTGTTGAAGATTGCTTTTGAAAATTCTCACATGATGCCCCAACTTGTTGCACTTTTCACACTTAACATCGGGCCTTCTCCAACATTTGAAAGGGGGATGACCCATTCTGCCACAGCGCTTGCAAGGAGGAAATCCTTTGTTGTTGTCTCCATTATTGTTGCTAGTGTTAGCCACTGCACTTGTGTGTTGAAATTCTTCTTCTTGCATTTCTTCCACTTGATTTTCTCTCCTTGGTTAATTTGCAATTTAGCTTGTAATGCTCCTTCCACAGAACCATCAGCCCTCATTCTTCTTCTTTGCTTTTGGGCTTGCAAAGCATTTACAAGTTCTACCAAGGTAAGTTTTGACAGATCCTTAGTATTCTCCAAGGATGTAATAATAGCCTCAAATCTTTCAGGGACAGTCACTGGTATTTTTTTAACTATTCTTGAATCGGAAAATTCAGAACCAAGCAATCTTACTTTGTTAGCAATGCTAAGAAGCTTGTTAGCATACTCTTTAATTGTTTCAGACTCCTTCATTTTTTGCATCTCAAATTCTCTAACCAGATTCAGGGCTTGCATGCCCTTAATCCTTTCATCTCCTTTATATTCATTCTTGAGGAAACTCCATATTTCACATGCTGATTTGATGGTCATTATTCAAGTGAAAATTTCTTTTGAGACAACAGCAAACAAAGAAGCTCTTGTCTTTGACTTTCTTGCTTTCCTCTCCTTTTGATTTTTTATTTGAGCCATTGTTGGATTGGTTGGTAAAGGAAGAACTTTGTAGTCTTCCTCAACAGCTTCCCAGAGATCATTTGCCTCCAGATGTGCCTCCATTCTTGCTGCCCAGATTTGATAATTATCACCATCAAACACAGGTGGTGCTAGTGATGTGTACGGTGTTTCAAAATCCATCAATTTGATGAATTGAAGCAAGGTGTTTTGGCTTTTTGTGGTGGGTTTCACTCGGTTCACTCATAGGTCCCTCTTAAGAAGAAGACTTTTGATACCAATTTGTAGGATAATAAACGTAACTCAGAGAATGAAGGGAGATGAATGCACACTTTTTATTGAATAATAATCTGTTTAAATAGAGATTTTTGTAACTGAAAGAAATCATAAAAGCAATAACTGACTTCCTAAACAATAGCCACTAACATGACAGCTACTAAGTAACAAAAAAATAAAATAAACAGTCCTAAAGACTCGGTCAAATAGCTAGCAGATAACAAATTAATAGGCAACTGCTACTATACATGTTTAACACAGACCACAAAGACAAATCCCTTCAAGGTTCCAAAACTTTGAAATGCTCCCAGATAATGCAGTTACTGATGATGGTGACTTGAAATACTTTGCATTGCTAACTGACATTGAGTCAATTAATTTCATTGAAGTAGTAAAGGAGTTGACTTGGAAGAATGCTATGCTAGAGGAATTGAAAGCTATTGAGAAGAACAAAACATGGGAATTGACTGAGCTACCTCCCAATAAGAAACCCATCGCTGTAAAGTGGGTATTCGAGTTGAAGTTGAACTCTGATGGGTCAATAACAAAGCATAAAGCAAGATTGGTGGCTAAAGGTTTTTTTGTAGAAGCCTAGAGTGGACTACAAAGAAGTATTTGCCCTAGTTTCCAAGATTGAAATAATAAGGCTGGTGATTTCCATAGCTAGGAGAAGTAATTGGTCCTTTTACCATCTTGATGTGAAGTCAAAATTTCTAAATGGCCCACTTGGTGAAGAAATATTTGTAATACAACCCCCTGGTTTTGAGCAGAAAGGGAAATATAAGGTCTACAAGTTGAATAAGACTTTGTACGACTTAAAGCAAGCACCTAAATGCTATAATAAGAGGATTGCCTCATTTTTTTACTAAGCATGAGTACGCTAAATGCTCTATTGAATATGGAGTCTATGTGAAGTCAGGAAAGAACTTAAGTCTAGTGATCATTTGTCTTTATGTTGACGATCTACTAATGACTGGAAATGACTCAACTAAGATTGAAAGGTTTAAAGTGTTGATGAAATCTGAATTTGAGATGACAAACCTAAGGTAATTGACCTACTTCCTAGGGATATAGTTTATAACCACAGAAGAAGGGATCATGATGCAACAAAAGAAGTACATTGCTGATGTATTGAAATGGTTTAATATGGAAAACTTCAATCCAACTGCTACACCTGCACAGACCAACCCTAAATGGGAGAGCAGTTATGAACGTGAAGTAGTGGATTCAACATTGTTCACACAAATTGTTGGATCCTTGAGATATCTCTGCAATAGTAGGCCTGATATATGCAATGCAGTTGGTTTGATCAATAGGTTTATGCATGAACCTAAGCAAGTTCATATGAAAACTACTAAAAGAGTCCTAAAGTACTTGAAGGGAACTCAAAACTTTGGAGTATTGTTCCCTAATGAAGCAAAACAGGAAGATGAGAACTGATTGGCCATTTAGACTTTGATTGGTAGGGAGACAAAATTGATAGAAGGAGTACTACTGGTTATATCTTTAAGTTTTCTGGTGCACCAATCTCTTGGTGCTCCAAGAAACAACCAGTGGTAGCATTGTCCTCTTGTGAAGCAGAATATATAGTTGGAGCATTTATTGCATGGCAAACTATTTGGCTCAACTCATTGCTGAAAGAAATCAGAGTTGAAGTGAAGAAACCTTTGAAGCTCCTAATAGACAATAAGTCTGCCATGAACTTGGCAAAAAAATCATTCTCACATGGAAGAAACAAACACATAGAGGCAAAGTTTCATTTTCTAATATAGAAGGTGAATTTAGGACTCATTGAAGTGGTGCATTGTCCAACAGATTTACAAATTGTTGATGTTTTGACTAAGCCAATTAAAGTTGATAGATTTGAGCTGTTGAGGAAAAAATTGGGAGTAGTAGAGTGTTAAAATTGAAGGGGAATGTTGTGAACATATTTAAACAATTAAATTGTAATTGTTAGTTACTTTTCTATTTTAAAAGTTAGTTATATCTAACTAACTTTTGTTATAAAATAGAAAGGTGTGAATAATAGAGATACAGTGAGTGTGCATCTTTTGTGCAAAAGCGTAAATCTTCTCTCTCTCTCTCTCCATAACTTGTTTGAGTGTGTGTGAGTTCCTGTTATCAATAGCTCCAACAACATGGATATCTCTAAGCGTGTAGTACATTATTCCAATGGTTGGCTTTGGAAATAATAGGTTCTAACTTAAATGGTAAAACAATGTCTGAATGACAAGCAACATTAGATACCATTGAAAGAATTCCAGATGAAGATATTATGGAAAAACTAAAAGTTAGCTATGAGGGTTTGAAAGGAAATGAGAAGGGAATTTTCCTTGACATCACTTGTTTCTTTAGAGGCTACGATTTGAAAGATGTTGTGAGTTTTTTGCTCCAAGGTCGTGGTTTCTCACTAGAGTATGTTATTCGAGTGGTGATCGATAAATCTCTAATAAAGATTGATCAATACGGTTTTGTGAGAATGCATAAATTGGTAGAGAACATGGGAAGAGAAATTGTTAGGCAGTGATGAGAATCCTGAAATTGGCCAAATACAGGCTAAAGGCCCAAGTGGAGAAGGGCGAAGGCCCAAGTGGAGAAGGATAAAGCCCCCGAGTGGAGAAGGATGAAGACCCAAGTGGAGAAGGATGAAGGCCCAGAGGCAGAGACACTATCAAGACTATTAATTGTTGCTGAAGGCCCAGATTAATTTGAAGGCCCAAGTTAAATATGTTTTTTAGTTATAATTTTTATTTATTGTAGTTTTGGCCCAACCTATTTAGAAGGCCCATGTCTATTTTTATCTTTTTGTTCAGATACACTATAAGTATTGGTTTTTTATTTTCAATAAAGAAAGACTTTTGGCATTTTGATAAAATGTGGTGAGAGTTTCTCTCCGGGTTCCTTGTTGAACCAATTATCAGACTTATCAAGGTAATCATTGTGGCGTCTATCCTGACTTATCTTCCTTCACTGGAAGTGGCGTCATCCAAAACCTCCGTAGCCTGTATCAAACGATCCGCTCCTACTCAGGTTCACATCATCTGGTATCAGAGCTTCGGCTCTTGATACAGGTTCTATCCTATCCTGTTATTTTTCTTTGTAATTTGTCCAGGTTCGTGTTTTGTCCTTGTTCTGTTATTTGTTTTCTTGTTTGCGTCTTGTTGCGTTCTTGTTTGTGTCTTTGTTTTGTTCTTGTTCTTGTTTCTTGTGTCTTTTAGACTTTGTGTCAAAAAAAAAAATCTTTTTGAGTTTTATTTCAAGTTAAAAAAAAAGTTGCAGAAATTTGAAAAAAAAGAGAAGAAAACAAGAAAAAAGAAAGAAAAGAAAAGAAAGTGGGGTGTTTGATCTTTGAACACGAAATTGAGGAAGTTAGAGGCTTTTTTTTGGCAGAAAATCGTGTACCAAATCCCCTTATCTAGATTCTCCTCTGAATTCTAAGCGTTTTGATATATAGTGGGCCTCAAACGGACAACCGTAGCAAAAGTTATGAGCATTTGAAGTTTACTTGTCATATCTGTTATCTTATCTGCTATCCTATCTATTATCTTATTTGTTATCATATCTTTTATCCAAATTAAATCTAATTTGTTATCCAAATCTGATCTGTTATCCAAATCAAATCAAATCAAAATTTGTTATCCAAATCAAATCAAGTCTAATCTGTTATCCAAATCAAATCCAATCTGCTATCGAAATCAAGTCTAATCTGTTAACCAAAATCAAATCTGATTTGTCATCAAAATTAAATTTGCTACACAGTCTGTGATAATTAAACTGTCTTTCCTGTTATATACCTTGTGTGTCTAATTTGATTCATCCAGGAACTTAAGAGGGAGTGAGTGGTAAAAGGCAAGAGTGGAAACATCACACAAAAGCCTATATTGAGAGCATCAAACACGAGTGAACTACCATCAAAGAGAGAAACACGTGAGTAGAGTGTGGTGAGGTCCTGAATTTTATTTTTTAAATTTACTGCAAAATTCTTTGTTCCTTAATCATGGCAAGAGCTGGTGACAATGGTGGTGTATATCATCAATTGGACGAATCTCAGCGCTTATTTCTGGACGCGTGGACTACACAAATGCAACGTTTGTTGAATCGTAACAAAGAAGAGCCCTACAAACGAATAGCCAAATCTTCCTCGTTTACTCTTAAACCTCTATCCCCTGGAAAAGTGTGTGATGACCAAATCAGAATGAGAGAAAAGAGAGAACAAGAGAAAGAAAATAGTGAGGCACCACAAAGGAATATGAAAAAGAAGAGTGATACACCCGAGGAAAAGAGTGATACACAAGAGAGAGAGTGATAATTCTAATCAGTTAACTATTTATGTTTCTCCTAGTGTTCAACCCTTATTGCAGGAATTTAAAGAAGTCTTTCACAAGGAAATTTCTAATGGACTGCCACCTTTAAGAAGCATAGAACATCAAGTTGATCTCCTTCTAGAAGCTTTATTGCCTAACAAGCCAACTTACAACAGCAAGCCCCAAGAGACTCAGCATAAGGATGCACAGGTCAAAGTTGAGTATATGAAAAGATTGTATGACAAAGTGAAGGTGCAAATTGCAAAGAAGAATGAAAGTTATACTAAGCAAGCCAACAAGAAAAGGAAGGAAGTGGTACTTGAACCTGGTGATGATCCTGGACATTTGAGGGCAAATGTTTTCCAAGAAGGAGGGAATGATGAGAATCCTGAAATTGGCCAAATACAGGCTAAAGGCCCAAGTGGAGAAGGGCGAAGGCCCAAGTGGAGAAGGATAAAGCCCCCGAGTGGAGAAGGATGAAGGCCCAAGTGGAGAAGGATGAAGGCCCAGAGGCAGAGACACTATCAAGACTATTAATTGTTGCTGAAGACCCAGATTAATTTGAAGGCCCAAGTTAAATATGTTTTTTAGTTATAATTTTTATTTATTGTAGTTTTGGCCCAACTTATTTAGAAGGCCCATGCCTATTTTTATCTTTTTGTTCAGATACACTATAAGTATTGGTTTTTTATTTTCAATAAAGAAAAACTTTTGGCATTTTTATAAAATGTGGTGAGAGTTTCTCTCCGGGTTCCTTGTTGAACCAATTATCAGACTTATCAAGGTAATCCTTGTGGTGTCTACCCTGACTTATCTTCCTTCACTGGAAGTGGCGTCATCCAAAACCTCCGTAGCCTGTATCAAATGATCCGCTCCTACTCAGGTTCACATCAGGCAGGATCACCATCAGAACCTAGAAAACGTAGTAGATTATGGCTTTATGAGAATATTGTTGATGTTTTAGAAAATGACAAGGTATGTGCTAATAATGTTTTTCTTTTTGCACTTAGAGAAAACTGTTTTGACAAGTGTGTTCTAGAGGGCATGATTCTCAACTTCTTTTTGAATTTTGTGTTTATACTTGGATAATTTGCTTCATAACTTTGAAACTTCTCTAAATATGTGCATGATATATTGATATTCCCAACAAGTAACATTTAACTTCTTGTTATTATTCTTTTGGCTTAAAAGGGAACTGATACAATTGAAGTAATCATGCTACACTTGCCGAAGAATAAGGAAGTTCGATGGAATGGAAGCGAGCTCAAGAAGATGACAAACCTAAAATTACTATCTATTGAAAATGCTCACTTTTCCAGAGGCCCCGAGCATCTCCCAAGTAGTTTGAGAGTGCCGAAGTGGTGGGGATATCCTTCACCGTCTTTGCCACCTGAATTTGATCCAAGGAGGCTTGATATGTTAGACCTGTCTAAGACTTGCAACATATTAAGCAAACAACTCAAAATCATGGTATGCACAATTGATATCTTTCTTGAAATCTTTTGTTTGTCTTATATATTTATATTTATAAACTGCATTTGGAAATTTCCAAAACTAATTAGTTTTTAATTTTGGCTTACCAGAATTTCGAGTCTTTGAGTGAAATGGTTTTAAGAGGTTGCACATTCATAAAACAAGCACCTGACATGTCCGGAGCCCAAAATTTAACGACGTTGTGCCTTGACAACTGCAAGAATTAGTAGAAGTTCATGATTCCATCAGGCTTCTTGATAAAATTACATGGTTCAGTGCTATTGGATGCATCAATCTAAGGATTCTTCCTCACAACTTCAAGTTAACATCACTTGAATATCTGTCTCTCACAAAATGCTCTAGTCTCCAATGTTTGCCAAACATATTAGAGGAAATGAAACATGTAAAAAATCTTGATTTGTCTGGAACTGCTATTGAAGAATTTCCATTGTCATTTAGGAAACTCACTGGGCTTAAATATCTAGTGCTGGACAAGTGCAAGATGCTTAATAAGATCTCAACAAGTATTTTGATGTTACCGAAACTCAAGAGATTGATGGCTGTACAATGTGGACGGTATGTAAATTTGATCCTTGGTAAAAGTGAAGGACAAGTAAGGTTAAGTTCATCTAAGTCTTTGAGAGATGTTAGATTAAACTACAATGATTTGGCACCTGCCAGCTTCCCCAATGTAGAATTCTTAGTCCTAACTGGCAATGCTTTCAAAGTTCTTCCTGAATGCATTAGCCAATGTCGCTTTCTAAAGAATCTAGTTTTGGACAATTGCAAGGAACTTTAAGAAATCAGGGGTTCCTCCAAACATAAAATATCTCTCGGGAATAAACTGTTGATCATTGTGTTACGAACCGAAACTAAGCTACTCTATGCTAAGCTACACTAAGCTGGTATTTCATAATTCTTTTCTTCTTCTTTACTTATGGTTGAGTACATTATTTATAATATGAGACTAGGTCCTGTTGAACAAGTGGCCTCAGATATCTTAAGAAGGGGGGGGGGGGGGTTGAATTAAGATATCACAAACTATTCCCCAATTAAAAATTCTACTTTGATGTTAACCCAAGTCCCAAGATTCTTTTAAAATGAATTCCTAAATAATAATTCAAATTAAACTTACTGAATAGAAACAATAAGCAACAATAAATAAAAGAGTTTAAGGGAAGAGAAAGTGCAAACACAGTTTTTGTATTGGTTCAGCAAAGTCCGTTGCCTATGTCCAGTCCCCAAGAAACCCGCTTGGGAGTTCCACTATCTCACAAATCCTTTACACCTTCTGAAACACACAAGGACAACCCTTCCTTTGAGCTCAGATGCTTTACAACAAGAGACTCACAGTCTCTTAGCCCTTTTTCAGAAGTAAGAAGAAGAAGAAGAAATGATCTCTCTTGAAAGAGACAGATGTTACAATGAAGCCCTCAATTCCTTATTGAATAACACAAGTGTTTGGCCAAGGAATTTTTGAAGATAAGAGATTTTTTGTTTAAGAGGATTATGCCTTTTGTGAACAGTGAAAACTCTGAAGAAAATTAATGCCCAAATCACCTATTTAAATGTCTTTGATGACCATTCAAAAATCCAATGAAAAGTTGTGACTGTTGGCAGATTTTCTCGAAAATCCTCTCTGGTAATCAATTACAGCATTGGCGTAATCGATTACACAGTTATTTTTATTCAAAATTCAAATGTCCAACATTCAAAAGCTCTAGTAATCGATTACATATGATGTGTAATCGATTACACACTTACAAAATCATTTTTAACCGTTTTAAAGCATTGGTAATCGATTACATAGTTTTGGTAATTGATTACAGCTTTGAAAACTTTGAAAACAACTTTGAAAACATTTCCAGAAAGCTTTGTGGCCACTGTGGAAGCAATGTCTTCCAAGGTTATTTTGATGATGCCAAAGAATCAAGAGTTAAGCAAATTCCAAAAATTCAAGAATCAAGTTTCAAGAATCAAGATTCAAGATTCAAGATTCAAGAACCAAGTTTCAAGAATCAAGAATAATCAAGATCAAGATTCAAGACTCAAGATTCAAGAATCAAGAGAAGACTCAATCAAGATAAGTACTAAAAAAGTTTTTCAAAACATTGAGTAGCACAAGAAGTTTTCACAAAATCATTACCAAAGAGTTTTTCTCTCTGGTAATCGATTACCAGAAGATAGTAATCGATTACCAGTGTTTTAAAATGTTAAGATTTCAAATTTCAAGAGTTACAACTTATGTTTAAACAGTTTTAAAGTATTTTAAACTTGTGTAATCGATTACACAATGCTTGTAATTGATTACCAGAGCTTCTAAACGTTTTAATTTTCAAAATTCAAAATGAAGAGTCACATCTGTTGATGTGTAATCGATTACACCTTAATGGTAATCGATTACCAGTGACTGATTTCAAAAAATACATTTCCAAAAGTCACAATTCTTTTGATTCTTCCCTTCCCCTTAAGCAAAAGATTTCAAAGGACTAACCACCTGAGATATCTTTTGTTTCCCCTTACAAAGATTCAAAGGACTAACTGCCTGAGAATTCTTTGTTCCAACACATTGGAGGGTACATCCTTTGTGGTACAAGTATAGGGTACATCTACTTGGGGATTGTTATACTGAGAACAAGAGATGGTACATCTCTTGTTAATCAGTTCAAGTGGAGGGTACATCCACTTGGTTATTCAAAAAGAACAAGGGAGGGTACATACCTTGTGGATCTTTGGTTTGTAAAGGATTTTACAAGGTTGAAAGAAATCTCAAGAATCACAGGTTGCTTGGGAACTGGATGTAGGCACGATTTGTGATCGAACCAGTATAAATCTTGTGTTTGTCTTCTTCTTCCCTACACTCTTTAATTTCTGTTGTGTACTTTTAATTATTGCTTTTACTTTTGGTTAAGTTTCTATTTATGTTCTTTACTTTCTTGACTTAGTAGTAAAAGCCTAATTGAATCTAGTAACATTAAGAAGGGTAGATTTTTAATTAGTCAAGACATTCATAATTAATTCAACCCCCCTTCTTAATTATTCTGAGGCCACTTGATCCAACAACCACTGGTAATCGATTACAATCTCTGGTAATCGGTTACCAGAGAGTAAAATGCTTGAAAAAGTTTTTGTTAAGATAGAAACTCACTTGGCCAATCATTTGTGCATTTCAAAAACTTTTCTAAGAGTCTATCTTAATTCTTATCTTAAGATCTTTGCTTTGCTTGACATCTTGTTTTCTTTATCCTTGAAATTCATCTTGAATGATCTTTGAAATTCCTTGGCATCATCAAAATAATTCTTGAAGCTTTGCTTCTACAGGTCCAAGTGTTGTTGCACGATAGCTAAAACAAAATAACCAAATGGGTGGGTAGTGGGATAGAATTCTGTTATAACAGATTCTGGTAGGTTCGTATGGCACTTGTTCTCTTGGGCCTACTATATGCTTGTGTAGTATTGCTATCATTACCCACCGCTTCAAAACAACCTTGTCCTCAAGGTTGGACAATAAAAACAAGCGAAAACAGGGGTGAGTTTAGAAAACAAGAGGTATGTTAGGGAAGTTACTTTGTTTGTGGGCCTAACAATATTAATGTCTGAATCAGTAAAGCGTGTGTGTGACCCGTGCCACGGAATGGAATGGCCAAGGAGAGGAATGGGTGTGTGACCCACGCCGTGGAGCAATCAAGGGAGGTGTTAAAGACCGTGGCGGAGATGATGGTGGAGGCGGTGGCTTCGGAGGTGGTAGTGGATGTGGCGGCGGTCGTTGACGCTGGTGACGAACGGAGCAAAGCGGAGTCTCAGTAGCGAAGAGAATCCAAATCCAATGCGGACGAATCTGGTGCGCGACGGCAGCGTCCCTTAGCAGGAAGATGTCATTGTTGTAGGGGATCGTGCGGTAACTGCGAGTGTTGGTGCAGAGCGGCAGAGGACACAACTGGATGGACAGGAAGTGGCGGTTGAGGTCGGCATGATGGTGCTGCCACACGCTGACGGGGAAGTCGATGGTGCTGGAATCAATTCCAATGACAGGACTATCTCGTTGTCCATCCATGGGAGGAGGCACGTGAGAGCGAGGCAGAGGAGCTGGCGGTGGCGATGGTGGTTGCGGTGAAGGAGGAAACGGTGGCGGCGGCGGCGGCGGCGGTGGTTGTGCTGAAGGAGGAAACGTTGGCGGCAGCGGTGGTGGAGGCTGTATCGAAGAAGGAAACAGGGGGCGTTGGCGGGAGATCATGGTATCTAGCTTCAGGCTAATGAGATCTATTTTGAAGAGCATGGAAGTGCGGAGCGCGTCTAAATGAAGGTGAGATGCATGGAGATCGGAGTCCACTATGGCGAGATTGGTCATGGCTGCCTCGAGCCGGTCCAGGCTGGCGTCGAGAGGTTCAACATCTGCCATTGAAGAACGGCAGAGAAGGGCAGGTCAGACCAATTGATATGAACCGAAACTAAGTTACTCTATGCTAAGCTACACTAAGCTGGTATTTCATAATTCTTCTCTTCTTCTTTACTTCTGGTGGAGTACATTATTTATAATATGAGACTAGGTCCGAGTGTAGTTGCACGATAGCTAAAACAGAATAACCAAATGGGTGGGGTAGTGGGATAGAATTCTGTTATAACAGATTCTGGTAGATTCGTATGGCACTTGTTCTCTTGGGCCTACTATATGCTTGTGTAGTATTGCTATCACATTGTCTCATGAGTCTCAAAGCATGTTATTGAAGCACGTAAGGTTTCTTACTCTTTTCATTAGTAGTAAATTACATGACCCTCCCTAAGATTTTGTGAAATTACACTAACCTCTTCCTTACAATTACTTCCCTTACAAAAGGATATGGTTTAATGTTTTTTAAACAATTAAGGGGGTTATTGTAATGTATATGAGGTGTCCGTATAATGTTTTCGTAGATTAATGTAAGGGTAGAAGAAAGGAATTTTATGCATTTTCCAAAACCTCGGGGTTAGTGCAATTTAATCTTTTATTAATCTCACAGTGATTATCACAGTGTATCACAAAGACTATGGCTCACAATTTGCAGCATTGTAGCTCCTCCAGATGTTAAAATCCTAATGTGGAGCATTTGCCAAAATGCTTTGCCAACTTTTGAATATCTTTTCAGGAGGAAGCTTGTAAATATCTGCCCCATTTGTGGAAAAGAACCTGAAACCGTCGAACATGTGTTCCTGTTTTATCCGTGGGCACGACCCCTTTGGTTTGGATGTGATTTCTAGTGGTGCATTGATTCCAATACAGTTCAAATCTTCCAACTTTGGCTTTGGCAGAAACTCGTGGAGATTCAAAGGGTATGTCCAGAAAATGCCAACCAAGTATCTGCTCATGTGGGAAGTATTTGTTGAGCTATTTGGAAAGGAAGCAATGAATTTATTCTTGAAGGAAAACCTGTCAATCCGTTGATTTTAAGGCAGGGCATATGTGTATATGATGTGAATGAAGAGGGCTGGAATTTTCAATTTTTAACAAGATATGTAGCTTAAAAATTGGGGTGTAAAAAGATGTCATATCACCCTTGAATTTTTTATTTATTATTTGAATGACTTTTTTCTAATGATAAAGTGGGATTATTTTTAAAGATACTCAAAATAATGTGGTGCAATATGAGATTATGGACAAAGGATAAATCATGTATATCATATTGTTGTTGCTGGTGTAGCAGTGAGGATCATTGGTTGGCAGTATGTAAGGTGATTTTCTTTATGGGTTATGGGTACCAACTTGAAGTGCTATTGGAGTGTATTTGATTAAGTTTTTACCAAGAGATGATCGCTTAGAGCAACACGAAAATTTCTTACCTGTGTTAAGATCTTCGACTTGAGATGAGGCAAAAGGCTAGAGAGGAGAAGGGGATACTGAAAAAGAGAATCCTTGACTACCAATTGATGCTTCATGAATGGATATACATAAGTAATTTACACTTGAAGAATGAGTTCCAAGTAAGAAAAAGGAAGAGGTATTTGTTTGACTTTAAAACTTGTACTACTTAACAATAAATCAATAATATAATGTTATGATATATTTTTTATTTCAATAGGTTCAAGAAACTTAAATGCTAAGGTTGATAAGAAGAGAAAATCTATCATAATTGGGAGAGGTAAAGGAAGAGATAAAAATGTTAGAGCATTTGATGTTTAGAGCAAGAGGGAGAACTAAGTGACATTGATTTCGGAGATGATGAATCAGAGCATAACACTAGGGTGTAGAATGTAGGAAGTAGGAAGCAATTATTTGCATTTTGTCATATTAGGATATGTTTAGATAAAACATTGGCATAAGTACTTATAGGAAAAGAAAATGACATGAAAAAATATAATAAATTTTCCTATAAACTAAAATTAGTTAATTAGTTAATGTATAAGGTTCACGTAATGACATAAAGTCTTATTGCGTTTATATATGAAAAAATAATTTATTTAATGGGAAAATCATGTTTGATTTTCACTGCAAAACTCCTTTGGACCAACCGCAATCACACATAATAAACGAGATCAATCTCTAATCTAATAGATTGGGAATCCATATCGTGATTGGGAATCCATATCGTCTCTAACTCAGGACAAAAAAAATTAACTTATGCATAAGCTTTTGAAGAAGCTAGTAAGACTGTAAGAGAAAGCTTCTACTAATATGAGTGGTAACTTCTCAAAGATACTACATGAGTAACCCAAACTCATCAACCTCATCCCATAATCAAAAACCCGAATTACAACTCTATTAACTGAGTGTAATTAATGATGAAATTAGTATGCTTCATCATTTTTATATATTTAATAAATCACAAAAATTTATTCTATATAATTATACGATAATTAATCCAATGTTTGTCAACAATTGAGATCATGAGGGGCCAGAGTATGTTTCAGAATCTGAACTTGAATCTGAGGTCTCATCACTGTCTTCCTCGTCCAAAGTTTCTGTCAATAAGGGCCACGAAGAACATTCTAAATTATCATCAAGATCATACATCTTCCTTTTGCCTGCTAATCTATTTTCTGAGTTGTTGTGCCATTGGATCTCTCTCTTATTGTTTGTTCTTCCGGGTAATCTTGCAACATTCAATGAAATTGATTTTAGTTAAAATTGATTTTGAATCGAAAGAAGCAGAAAAAACAGTAAATTGAGTTTACCTGCATTCTTGCTGAACTTGAACCCTGTAACCCATATTGAACTCTGGGTGGACTTGGTTCCAGTTTCTACGGTGAGAATCGGATGCGGTCCGAGTCTGCTTAACGAAGCGAATAGACGACGACATGTCGTTTTGAAGGGTACATGGACACTCTCTGGTGAGTGAATCGAATGAGTGAGGCTTGGAGGCAAAAAGAGAGGCACTTGTGGGTGTAGTTATATGAGTAGGGATGAAGTTATGAATGATAGGATCACGCAGTAAGTTAGGCCACAGCTCAGAGGCCGTGACACGGCGAGGTTTTATAATGCGAGGGATGAATTCATGAGGGATACGACGGACAGGTCTCTCACACATGCTTATTCCACAACACAAAATGGGTTAGTGAGGATGGTTTCTGGTTCTTAGATCACACAGACTGCCAAAATTTTAAGGGGATTTGGGGCTTTTGAAGTTGGAATGCAATTCTAATCTCTTACCCACCTGGTTGGTCTTATATGATGAATCACGGATATATGTTCTTTGAAATGTTATTCTGCGGACACGTATTCGACACCAAACCTTAATGAACACTTTAATGAACACTTTTTGTTAGATTTCTTATTGAAAAGTTAATTTTTTGATGGCTTAAACATTCAAACTGTGACATTTGTATAATTAATATACTTAAAAAACATAAAAAATTAATTTAAAAAAGATGAATATATCCATCAATTTAAATATTTGACATATTTCATTTAATTAAATTTTTTTATTTATGTATACGCATCTTTATGTCTTATATTTTTAGACATTAATTGTATATAATGATGTTAAAATTTGTGCGTCATACGCCTTATATACTTTGATACCAAAAGTCCTTGATGATAAGTATGATGTCCAATTTTTGGTTTAAAAATAAAGTTATAATTAAAAATACTATTTTATCTTAGAATGAGTTCATCTGATGCAAGAGAATCAATTGAGTGTTAAAAAGAAACTCTACGTCCAATTAATTTGATTATAATGGGACAATAATGTGCACATACACGTCATGTATGTTTCGTTGTGTGCTTGACCAAAGTGATCGAATTAGAATCAATATACTATGGACTACAGACTTTGTGTGCGTGGAGCCGCAGTTACAAGTAAGTCTGGGTTCCGTTGCAATTTTTAAAATAAGTGATTATATTTTGATAATAAAAAATTTTAAATACTCAATTAATAATTTTTTCACCATATTATATTATCAATTAAATCAATTAATTAATTATTATTTATTTTTTTCTCTCTCTAGATAATTTATGATTATTCAGAAATCATTTTTCTTTCAAAATCGAATTGTTTACTTATAACATACATGTCGTAGTATTCGTAACATGGATTACAGACTCTGTGTGCGGAGTCTTACTCCGGAGCCGCAGTTATAACATGGACCCTACTTCTGTTGCAAGATCTCTTTGTTTACTTATCATTACACATGAGTAACGTGATCATTTGATCTAATATTCCCGTATTATACAGATTTATTTAAATACAGAAATATAATTCTAATATGTAAGAAATATATTAAACATAATTTGTATCAATTTATAATTTATTATAAATAATATTTTAAAAATGTATATACATAGGTTTGAGTGGTATCAAATTCAGTTTCCTTATATGAAGTGGTTTGAATCTTTTAAATGAAAAACGTGATTATAAAAAAAGATTTTATTAAAGATAATTAAGAAGATTTTTCAATAAAAATTAGTTATGAGTAAAACTCAAAGCAGTGTCATGATGATAAAAAAATTCTTATAATTAAAATATAAAATATGTTAAATATTGTAATTTTAATATATTTTGCAGATTTCTTATTTTGCAGAATAATAAGAAATTAAGAATAATGGTAAGTGGTAACACGTTCTTGACAATAATAATATATCTTTTAATAATAAATTATATAATTAGCACGTTCATGACAAAATAATGGTAAGGTTTTTAGTTATTTTTGTCATTCTCGTTCAAGTTTCTACGATATTTTGTTAATCTTCAGTTTTATCAATAATTTCAATAAATAATATGTTAAATTCACATGTTAAATAATTTACTTTACACAAAATGGTGTCAATAATTCTTCATATATTAATATTTACATGTTTTCATTTAGACACATATAGTTAATGTTGAAATTTTTTTATATCATGATATTGACTTAGAATATTTACTAAGTTTATTAATAATTAATTTCCGCTGAAAAATGTGATTGATAATTTCTAATGGGATCTCTCATATTCCAACCAGGTTAATGATGCATTTGAGTAAGCTTCAAGCCTAACTTTTGATTAATTGAATAAGTTTGACCTACGTGTACGTATTTTTCAACTTAAATTTTGCCAAATTGTCATTTTATTTTAACAAAAAGTTCATTAAGGTAGAGAAAAATAAATTATTAAGAAAAATTTATATAATAGTATTTACTATTTAGAATCTATTATGAGTCATTTTACTTATTGAGATTAGTTGTGAAGCAATGCATATTAATATATAAACCAAATCAAACAAACATTATCTTAGTTAAACATAAAAAATGTTCCACAAAATTTCTAATATTACATTTTGAAAATTTAATATTTATTATATTTTTCAATCCCATTATTTTATTCATTTTATATAAAGTAAAGTGAATTAATGTATTTGATATATAAAATATCATAAAAATTATTATATTATTTATAGATATTTTAATATTTTTTATAAAGTATTCTTACAATTTTATGGATCTCACACTAATTTATGTAAACTTTTAAATTCAACAACCAAGGAGATCTAATTAATCAGTCTTTGATTTTTATATATGGATAAAAAAATAGATGTAATTGTATTGATGCCTCTATGAAAACATAACTTGTTTTCTCTCATCTCATGTTGTTTTAAAACTTCCACATTGCTTCCAAAATTCTTTCTACAAACATTTGAGTTCACAAGTTGTCTCGAGTTACAAATTAAAAAGGTTCACAGTCCTAACATAGTCCCTGCTTGTTAGGAGCTACAAAAACAAATGGCTTCTAATTTATGTAAATTGGACCAAGTATAATACTTGGTTGTAGAATAACTAGGGTGCATCACAAGGACAAAGAGGAAGTATCCCAAAGCATATTAGGCTTCCATGCATCGCCAATATTGAATGGAAACCCAATGGATCGCACTGTCTCCAATTGTTGGTCACCAACACGAGGTACCACATTCACATTAGGAATCTTCCCCAACGCATTGTCATCGTGGTTGCCGAAGTTTCCTTGCATGTTGTCACGTAGTAATGGTATTTGGTAGCCATTACCATGCTCTTGTAACCCACCAAAGTTTGTGGTTATTGTTCCCTCAGAGGTCTTACTAAAATCTCCAAGCACAGAAGATGATGTACTCAGTAGCAAGGAAGAAGCATCCGTTGAAGATTTAGCACTGGTTGTTGAGGTTTCAAGAGATGAGAATATCACGCCACTGCTAATTAGGTCTCCATTTGAAAAGGGTAACCGATCTGAGGGTTTGTAGAGCATTAATGGATTAATAAGTGGTTTGTTGTAAGAGGCTACAACATCTAAAGGACAAGGAGTTGTACTAGTAGTGGTTGAGTGTTGTGATTCATTATGATTGAAAGTATAAAACTGGCTGGCTAAGCTAGTTTTCTTTGTGAATGGCATGTTTGCTTGGCAAAGTTGGTTGCCATCTCTATGATCAGAAGTAGTTGTGGTTTCAGGTAAGGGAGAGACCCAAGAGTGAGATAGAGCTCTTTGAGCTGTAGCATTGGTTTTCTTGAAGATCCTGCAGATTGCCCAGGATTCCTGCATGTTCAAAAACGAGATAATGTCAGCAATTGCAAGTCATATATATATTGATATTTGCAACCTGAAAAATGATGGTATCATGCCATTTTTTATAATTACATCCCTTGTAAAATGGGTTTGTAGGTTCAGTTTCTCTTTCATTTCATTTCTGCTCTATTTTTTCCTTATATCTCCCTTCATTTCATTTCCTCTATTAAATTATTTGTCCACATTTATCAGTTTTGCTTTTATTTTTATTTTTTTATATCTCTCTTCCTTCTACTTATATAGTCCAAATTGAAGTATACTTTTCCTTGGAAATATCAAAGCTCAACTATCATGAAAATGAAAGTATAATTATTATAAACGTACATCCACTTTTTTTCATTTCATTTTTATTTTTTTCTTTATAGAGATAAAGAAAAGAGAAGAGTGAGTAGAAAGAAAAGAAACAAAATAATAAATATGATAATTAATATAATGAAGAAAGAAAAGAGAGGAAAAAAGGAGTATATTTTGAGTATAAAAATTAGGACATAAAAAGGGTTTTTTTTTTTAAATATAAGTTGGGTAAGGAAAACATTGTTTTGAGAAATTTTACTCACGTTAGCAGGAATAGTCTTGTCCATGTACTTCTTGGGGTCTGAGGATGGGTGAGTGAGAGAAGGTAGTCTAAATTCGTGCATCATCCAATCAGTTTTGATCCCTTTTGCAGCTCTTCCTTTGTAAAATACTAGAGATTTCTTGAGGCCAATACACTTAGAGCCCTCCGAGGAATAGATAGGGCGATCAGTCCCTGTAGCTTTCCAGAACCCAGCTCCTGTTACCCTATTTGGCCTTGCACTGTTCCTGTACTTTCTGTCTCTGGGGCAGAAGAAATACCACTCTTTCTCCCCAGTGGTGGCCATTTCTACACATCAAAAGCATAGAAAAAATGACTAGTTTGTTTGAAACTAAGTACCAAAAAGGGTACTATAGTTTATAAGAAACCTGACTATCTACTAGCAGGATAAGGTAGCTTAACACATTGATCATTCATTACAAATTATTAAATATAATAAATTTGTTGAATTTTACAATAATTTTTTTAAAAGTCACAAACAATTATTTCTAATTAATTGATAGTGTAAAATTATTTTATCCTCTCAGTTTATAATCATTAAACTCATAATTTAGTTATACATAAATCAAGTAAGCGTGTGTGTTGCTTACTTGAAAGATCCCAAGGATCGTACTTGTAGATATCTAGCTGCTTGATGAGCTCAATAGAGAGTGGCCTCTGCTGAATCTTTCTCTTCAGGTAGAATCCAACAAGCTCCTCATCAGTTGGATGAAACCTAAAACCCGGTAGCATAACCTCATCTAGTTTCTCACCATCATGATTTCTCTCTTCCATGTCTTAAACTGTTTAATTTCTTCTAGAACAAAGCCTAATCTTCTGTTCAATGAAAGAAAAGAGAAAAAGAGAGAGACCCTTGTTTTGCCTCCTCAAGATTTAACAAAAACCAGTGAAAAGAAAAGAAAATAAACAAGAGTGGAAGGTGGTTTTCAAAGAGATGTCTGGTCTAAGGCTTTGAAGTAATTAACCCTAAAAGAAGTGTACTATGAGGTGCTGTTTGAAAAGAGTTGAAAAACAAAGGTGTGAGTGAAGTTCACTCAATGTGAAGAAGCAACTACATATATATATGATTCCTGAGAAGGGATCTGCCTCCGAAGGTTCAGCCGTCTTTTGTGGTGAGGTTTATAGGAGTGTGTGTTTTGCGTGGTTTGGTTTATTGGTTTGGCTGCTATATACAGAAGAAGAAGAAGAAGCAAAGGGAAAGGCTCTTTAAAAAGAGAACGAAGTACTACACCAAGAAACAAAATCTAAGTCATGAAAGATTTTGTGACTTTTATCAGAAAGAACCATTTTTTTCTGTGATTTGTTTATGACCAAAAAAGGTGGAATCTCAAGAAACCACCAAACTAGCAGCATATAGGGATTAAGATCAATTACCCTTAATTTCAACCGATTAACCTCATGAATGTTTTGGCTTATCTGCTACAAGCCAAGACAAAGAAAAGTTCCAAGAAAATGATAGTATTTTATTGCCTTGTGTTTGAAACTTTTGAAAATTGATTTGGAAACGTGGGCCAGAACCAGATTCCAAACATTGCTCAAATATAGAATTCAACAAAAGATTCTAGTTAGACCCACTTAGCATTATATTAATGGTTTCAAGGCTCCTCAGAGTCCGAGAATCCCGTTTCTATTCCATTCCCCAGAGCTTCTATTCCACTGGTTTTGTCAGGATGAAAAGGTTTAATACTAAGCATTAATTAATTGTTTCGTTAATTAATGTCAAATTGCAGATAACAACAGCGGACGTGTGATCAAAGTCTAATGTGGTTGAGGGGACCGCTAGCTTTTAATTATCCACAAGGAAATATATTAGTCTATTACAATTATAGAGAAAAAAAATTATTATAAAATAATTATTTTTAATTTTTGAATGTAATATTAGTTAACTATTTTTTTCAGTTATATAATTTATAATATTAATGGTAGACAATAAAATATATAAATAAATAAATAATGATATAATTTTAATTTTATAAAATTATTATTCTTTTTTATTTATTTATTATTTTTCTTTACCAAGTGTAAAATAACTTAGCACAACTTTTCCCTCCTTCTAGAAGAAAAAAATTATCTCATGATAATTATCATTTTAATTTTTCAATATAACACTAATTAGATTTTTTTACTTATATCCTTAAAATATTAATAATATGAAAAAAAATAAAAAATGAGTTAAAGATTATAAGATTAATTTTATAAAATTGTTATTATTTTTTATTTATTTATTAAATTTTATTGGTTTGTATAAAACAATTTAGAGGGAGGAAGTATTATTTTGGGACAAAGTAATATTAATTAACAAATTCTACCAACGAAAGATTACATATACCATTTTCTTAGCTATGTTATGTTAATATTGATAACTATGAAATTTGAGTTTAATTGATAATCAATTTTGATTAAGAATGATTAGAATTTATTTCTTTTATTGTTGTTTTTTTAATGAAATAATGAGATATTTAATATCATGTTAATTTTTTACCAACAGGATTCAAAAGAAGTAAATTACAAGTGCTTTGGAGGAAAATTGATGCAAAAAGAAAAAGCTTTGAAGAAAAAGTTGAAGATGAGACAACTCGCTTAGCACACAAGCAGACTTAGCACATCTCCTCACGCGCTTAGCGCGAAATTCCGTGCTAAGTACGTGAACGCCTCGCTAAATTGAGAGGGGCGCGCTTAGCGTGAGGTCGCATGAATTTTAAGCTACCATAGGCCTATAAAAAGAGTAGGAAGCAAATGAGAAACATATCGAGACTCAGAGCTCTCTAATGAATACATCCAAAGCCCTAAGTATCTCTAATAGGAGAAACTCTCCTTCTATAGTCGTTCCCCTCTTCTCTTCTTTTATTCATCCCTCTTCTTCTTTTATCCACATCAGCCCCTCTCATGGCAATGATAAGCTAAACCCCCATTGTTGGGAGCCTAGCAGCCAAATGCCCTTGTAATGTAATCTTTCCTTATTATCTATTTAATGCAATATCAATTTTTATTGTTTCTTTCCTGTGTTTTATTGTTATTGAATGGTCTGATCATCCATGCATCTGATTAGGGATTATGCATTGAGAAGTGTTTAATTTCCAAAGAATTGGAAAAGGAAATCTAAACAAATCATTGCTAGGGATAAAGTGGTATTGTTTAGCCTATGCATATATCTCTAAACTTCATGCAATATACTGTTTTATCAGAGAGATTTGGAAGAGAAAATAAATAAATTAGGCTCTTCATCGTGAAGGGTCAGGGTTGAGTATCATAGTAGATGTGGGTGAAAATTGGAATAGTATTAAATAGAGAAACACATTAATATTGCATCAAGGGTAGTTGGTGTCAACGGAATTAAATGTCACAACAAATTGTATGGGATTGCACATTTATTTGTAACAATTTCTCTCTTAATTAGGATAATTAGCTATAATTGTATATATGGCAGTTTAGCTATTTATTGGGCTGAAAATCAGCTTGACATATTGTAATTAAAGTGTATTTATATGAGAAATTTCTATGAGGAGCAGCAGTTTTTTGGCCTAACCTTTTCTGAGTTTAACATGGTATCAGCCTAGGTTTCGATCCAAGACCCTAGTCTGCACTTCTTTCCTTGTTTTTTCCCAATCCAACTCTCATTGCCTTCCAGTCTTTCTTTGCCTTTAGTTTCTTGTAATTCTGCTATTGTTGATTACCAAGTGTGGCATAAGCGTCTTGGACATCCAAACGCAAATGTACTTCATGACTTGCTCAAATCTAATTATCTTGGAAATAAACACAATTCATCTCTCAATGTTGTTCACTTTGATTGTATTCCTTGTAAACTTGGTAAAAGTAAAATTCTGCCTTTTCCAACACATCAGTCTAATGTAACACAACCTTTTGAAATCATCCACAGTGATGTTTGGGGGGTGGCACCGGTTATATCTCATGCTCATTATAAATATTTCATAACTTTTATTGATGATTATAGTCGCTTCACTTGGGTCTATTTTCTGCGATCAAAAGATGAAATCTTTTCCACTTTCAAATTTTTCCATGCTTTTGTTCAGACCCAATTTTTGTCAAAAATAAAAATCTTTTGCTCTGATAATGGGGGAGAATACATGTCACACTCATTTCAGGAATTCTTGCAATCCAATGGCATTGTATCCCAAAGGTCATGCCCCTCAACTCCACAACAAAATGGGGTAGCGGAAAGAAAAAATCGCCATTTGCTTGATGTTGTCCGCACCCTTTTGCTGGAGTCTCATGTGCCATCACGTTTTTGGTGTGAAGCCCTTTCCACTGCAGTTCATCTTATCAACCGATTGCCATCTCCATCAATAGGTAATGAATCCCCTTTCAATCGGTTATATGGTCATCCACCCAATTACTCAAATCTTCGTATCTTTGGTCATGTGTGTTATGTCCATCTTCCTCCAAGAGAACGCACCAAGCTCACTGCACAATCTGTTGAATATGCCTTTCTTGGATATTCTCCTCATCAAAAGGGTTTTCTATGTTATGATCCTACCATCCGTAGGATTCGAGTATCTAGAAATGTCATTTTCCAAGAAAATGTATACTTTTTTGCATCACATCCTGACCTTACCTCTCCTCCAATTTCTGTTTTGCCATTGTTTTCTAACTCTCATGCAAGAGAACCATCTCCTAAACCTCTCTTGACCTACAGCAGACGTAGCACTGCAAACCAAAATCAACAGACAGAACCTCAAGGGCCCCTTCGAGATAATTCCTTGGCTGCTGATCCAGTAGAAGAACCAGAACCAGCTCCTCCAAGACGCAGCTCACGCATTATTAAGCCCCCAGACAGGTATATCCATTTCATGACAGCCTCATTATCCTCTATTCCTATCCCTTCCTCTTATAGCCAGGCCATGAAGAATGCTTGTTGGCAGAAAGCTATTGAAACTGAACTTCTAGCATTGGAAGAAAATCAAACATGGGATATAGTCCTGTGTCCCACATCTGTTAAGCCTTTAAGTAGCAAGTTTGTGTTCTCTATAAAGCTGCGTTCGGATGGATCCATAGATCGCTACAAAGCTCATTTAGTTGTGCTTGGAAATAAGCAACAATATGGACTGGACTATGATGAGACTTTTGCACCGGTCGCCAAGATGACAACTGTGTGCACTATTCTTGCTCTTGCTGCCTCACAATCTTGGCCACTACATCAAATGGATGTGAAAAACGTATTCCTTCATGGTGACCTTAAGGAGGAAGTTTACATCAAGCTTCCTAATGGTATGCCTACCCCTTCACCTAATATTGTTTGCAAATTGAAACGCTCTTTATATGGATTAAAACAGGCACCAAGAGTATGGTTTGAAAAGTTTCACTCGACACTACTTGTTTTTGAATTCACTCAAAGTCAGTATGATCCCTTTCTTTTCCTACAAAGGACTCCTAAAGGCATCGTGGTGCTTCTTGTTTATGTGGATGACATTGTGGTCACTGGTTCAGATCAAGATGTTGTTTCTAGAATAAAAAATCAATTGCATTCAACCTTTCAGATGAAAGACTTAGGCCATCTCACTTATTTCTTGGGTTTAGAGGTGCATTATCATCACCAAGGCATTTCTTTATGTCAACACAAGTATATTCAAGACTTGGTTCAACTAGCTGGACTCCCAAATGCCACCCCTGTTGACACTCCCATGGAAGTTAATGTTAAATATCGGAGAGATGAAGGTGAACTTCTTGATGATCCCACTCACTATCGCAAGCTCGTGGGAAGTCTAATCTATCTAACTATCACTCGTCCAAATATTTCTTTTGTTGTCCACACCGTGAGTAAGTTCATGCAATCTCCGAGGCATTTGCATCTTTCAGCAGTAAAACGGATCATTAGATACCTCCTTGGCACCCCAAAGCATGGTCTGTTTTTTCCTACTGATTCCGCCATACAACTCCAAGCATACAATGATGCTGATTGGGCTGGTTGTCCAGACACAAGAAAATCTACTACTGGCTGGTGTATGTTCCTAGGGAATGCTCCTATTTCATGGAAATGTAAGAAACAAGATTCAGTCTCAAAGTCCTCCACTGAAGCAGAATATCACGCGATGTCTGCCGCTTGTTCCGAAATAATATGGTTGCGTGGTCTCCTCACAGAGCTTGGATTCTCTCAAGCACAACCAACTCCGCTGCATGCTGACAACACCAGTGCCATACAGATTGCAGCAAATCCAGTTTACCATGAACGGACTAAACATATTGAGGTTGACTGTCACTCTATTCGCGATGCCTGTGATCGAAGAGTCATCAGTCTACCACACATCTCAACTTCCATTCAAATAGCTGACATTTTCACTAAAACATTAACACGTTAGCGACACAATTTTCTACTTAGCAAATTGATGCTAGTCGATTTCCGGGCATCAATTTGAGGGGGGATGTCAACGGAATTAAATGTCACAGCAAATTGTATGGGATTGCACGTTTATTTGTAACAATTTCTCTCTTAATTAGGATAATTAGTTGTAATTGTATATATGGCAGTTTAGCTATTTATTGGGCTGAAAATCAGGATAATTAGCTGTAATTGTGTATATGGCAGTTTAGCTATTTATTGGGCTGAAAATCAGCTTGACAGATTGTAATTAAAGTGTATTTATATGAGAAATTTCTATGAGGAGCAGCCGTTTTTTGGCCTAACCTTTTCTGAGTTTAACAATTGGGCATGCTAGGCCCCAATATATTTAATTCTGAAATCATCTTTTGCATTCAAATTATTATTTATTTTTCTTGTCATTTTATCTTTTACTTTTTCCTTTTTAATATTTCACTTTCAATTCCTTATCTTTTGCTTGAAAATTAAGTTTGGATCAATTTAAATACAAATAAAGTTTATGTAGATTCGACACTCGGACTCCCGAATACTCTAGTACTTGAGACAAATTGGTGCATTTGTCAATGAGTTAAGAGATATACTTTAACCCTATAAAGAAAAAGTTACATTTTTATACTATTTTTGCTATTCAGATTTATAATTAATTTATTTTGAAAACAAATATTTTTTGTTAACTTTTAATAAAAGATATTTAAGGAAATTATTATTTTATGATGAATTAATATGTTGATATTATACTAAATGAGTCAAATAGGATATTTTTTTTTGCAATGAGTATAAAATTCAATAGGCTATACAAAACTTTATACACATGATACTATTTTGTTGCCATGTATCAGCATTCCTTGTGCTGATGTTGGTCCTTTAATTTACTGCAATAAAATTCATTAGCTTTCAGGAAAAAAAACTACAAACAATGACTGAACTTGGGTTAGGATGAAGGCATGAAGCAATATGAATTAACAAATTTAATCATATTTTATTCATATAATATTAATTTATCACTAAAGTGGGCTTAGTCCCCTCACCTTCAATCAAAATATATATATATATATATATATATATATATATATATATATATATATATCACCAAATTTATTAGCGTGAATCTAGTGATAGAGATTAAAGTAGATGCATGATAACTTAGATTTGATTAAAAAATTAATATAATTTATCAAAATTTAGAACCAATCAATAGACAAATCTTAAACCAATCAACAAACACAAACTAATATAGGATTATTGGTCCAATTAGGTGTAACTAGTTAGCAACACACTCATTTAATGGAAAGGACTTAAGTTTGATTTTTACATAATATATTCTTGAAGAAGAATAATAATCTTTTAAGTGTGATTAAATTTCAGAAAGAAAGAATTAATTTTATAGTCCCAATGAAAAATCAGATACTCTAATTATAATGGCTAAAAAAGCTAATGGGATTATTGTTTCTTTATCCAAAAGAATAGAGGAGTAGGCCGGATTTCTCAATTTCTTGCTTTTAGGGGAATCAAATAGGTTTCAATGGAACTAGTAGTCTAAATTTCCTTCAATACCCCCACTTTCTGTTAGTCACATATACAGATTTTCTGAAATTTTTTTGGCAATCAACATGGTCAAAATGTGTCTACTGGTTGGATGTCAAGTGTCGTACCACTAATTAATGTGAAGTTCACTGAGTCAAATGACAAACTTGGGACTCCAAATTCAGAGAAGCTCCCAAAAATTTAGCCCATATTTGCCTGTTCCTTGACCTAGGGTTTGCTTCCCAAGCGTGTAACCAAAGTTACCCCTTCCAAACCCAAGCATCTATATATCTCTTTCTACGCGAAATACTCGGTCTATAAATAAAGTTCCATAGTCCAATTAGTAACTTTTCATGAATAGAATTATTAAATTGATTAAAGCCATCATATTGTTGCTCCAATGTCGCAGCTTTTGGCCTCTCTTATTGCCATTACAGTCACGGTTGTAATTTCTCGCGAACCTTTATGGTAAAAAATTGTGATAGAATAAGTGACTTAATTGCAATTGCAACTGTAACCTATGGGAAATTCAAATTTTTTGACATTACGACATGTAATTATGGTTGTGGAATGATTTTTAAAACCCAACTCAAAATAAGTTGTGAAAATGAATGTGCATTAGATTAAAAATTTAAAATGACATTTTTGTTAATGATGTTTTCTGTTTCGGTGAAATTGCCATTTTTTTTTTGTTTTTGCCTCTAAGTTTTAAAATTATTACTTTTTGTCTCTGCATTTTTTAAGTATCTAAACTTTCCTTCCACAATATCTAACTTTGTTAAGTTAATTTCAGTTAATGATCTGTCTAAAAAGGGAAAGAAATTCAAGTGTTTTCTAACTAGGTAGGGTATCTATTAAAAATATCATCAATTAACTGTATTGTAATTTAACAAATTAAGTTAGACAAGGGGACTAAAGGTTAGGCAGTAAAAAAAATGTAAGGAAAAAAAGTGAGGGTTTTAAAAATTAAGGACAAAAGCCAATAATTGTCAATTTTACAGAGACCATCATTAACCCATAAATTAATTATTTTTCATCCTTAATTATTCAATGAAAGGAAATTATTGAATTTCCTAATTTATAAAATCAATATAAACGTCTAAAAAAATCAATATAAATTTCATTAATCAACATTAAACAAGATAAAATAATGCAAATCACAAATAAGTAGTTCTTGTGTTAATAAATCATTTTTATACTTTACAAATTAAAAATGTTTAAATGCACGTGCTTTTATATTTTATTGTATATTTCAATATAAAATTATAGCCCTTTATCCATTAAATAATATTTTTAACTATTTTTTAATATACATGGGTTACTTGTTGATATTTTTTATTAACTATTTTGGTCTTATAAAAATTCACGATTTTGATTTTATTTCAAATGAGTTCCTAAAAAATATTTTTGTTATCACCAAATGAATTATTTCATCCATCCAAAATTTGAATAATTGCTTTTAATTCCTATATAGCATTGATTTTGTGACAGACAAATAACATTTATTTTAGGGTTTAAAAATTTGGAAGTCATGTATTGGCATGACACAACTCCAACCCTCCACCCTCCACCACTAGGTTGATCTCTTAGTGGGTTATGTCCAAGTAATATATAAGAAAGAAAAATAATTTAATTTATTATTTTTTTAGTCCTTAAATTTTTTAAAATTTTATTTTTAATTTCTGAAACTTTTTTATTTATTTTTAGTCCTTTAACTTTTTTAGTCTCACCTTTTAGTTCTTTAATATTTTTTTTCGTCTTTACTTTTAGTTCTTAAAAAAATTAAAAATAAAGATGAAAAAAAATTAAAAGACTAAAGATGAAATAAAAATTAAGGAACTAAAATTAAAAATTTTAACAACTTTAGGAATTTTAGTAATTTTAGTTCCTTAATTTTATAAGATTCTAGCGTTAAAACAGTCAAGTATTCTTGAGGCACATTGAAAGTTCAACAAGTTTCCAACTTGATCATTACTTTGATGTTAGTAAAAAACATGAAGCAACTATCTTTAAGAGCACGCCCAGTCAATTACTGTAATAATACTACTCATAACTCCATTTAACATCCTCTAAAGAGAGCACGTGGAAGCAAGCTGCCAGCCAAGTTATTACAAGAGTCAAGAGTGGTGGTAATGTGAGACACAGCACATTTACACACCCCACACCACACCATAGGCTTCGATTGAATTGGAGATAAGAAAGAGATCAAAGTAAAATGGAGCGAGATTTTATCATGTCCTAGCTAGAATGAGATATTATAGAATTAATTGTTGGGATTTAATGCTAAATACATGAATTCAATCAATCAACCTAATTTTATTCTAACAGACAATCGTCAATCCTAATCACATGCTTTCTATTTATGTAAAGAGAAATTAATGTACAAGATGAATAAAATCTTTTTGTGTTCCCATACTTAAAATCATGATAAAAATTAGATTCGAAAGCCAACCTGGATTAATCATAACGGAATGATGATGATGAAATGTTGATCAGAAAATTGATTTTATGACCTTTCAAGTGTAGAGAACCCTTCTTTTCTTTCTCTGAATTTTCTCTTCTGCCCGAGATAAAGAGAAAAAAATGTACGTGTTGCGTTGCTCTCTATAAATGGGACCATAACCCTTTATATTGGTAACTGCCATCAGTTACCTCAAATTTGATAATTATAATTTAGTTCTTCATCAAATTATAATATCACTGGTATCTGCACAATTATCATTTCATGACGTAGATGCCCTTAGCCATACTTTTATATTGATTAGACCACTTTAATATTTTGACTAATTATATAATGGTCCTAACTCATTCAATTATGTGATATATATATATATATATATATATATATATATATATATATATATATATATATATATATATGACCCAAAATGGCTAACAATCTCCCACTGGTCAAATATATATATCCTTACAATCCTTATGAATGTGTTAGACTTTATGAGCTCAAAATTTGCCATTATGCCTTGAACATATTCCAAAAATCTTGTCCATTGATTACATTCGCATGTAAAACCAAAGCAGTTTTCATTGTATCAATCACAACTAAACTCATCAATGATCACTAATGCTAACAAAATCAAATGACATAGACCCATCATGAAATGTGTAGCATGAAAATTACGTGAAGGTGGTTTGTACACGTCTATTTTCAACTAGTCCTACTTTACCTCAATGAGATCATTTAATAACCTTAATGTACAAAGTATAATAACTGAATAATAAACCATATTTACATATATAACCAAATACATTCAAAAGTCAATGTATGCATACATAAAATCTAACATAGAACATAAAATACATAAAAGTGACTCTCGCCCACTAAATCAAAGATTCCTCGAACTGTAAATCACCCATGTGAGCAACATGCTCATGAAAGACCTTGGGTGGAAGTCCTTTAGTAAGAGGATCTGCTATCATGGAGTTTGTCCCTAAGTGCTCTATGGAAATTTATCCACTCTGTACTCTTTCCTTAACAACTAGGAACTTGATGTCAATGTGCTTCGACTTGGTCGAGCTCCTATTGTTGTTAGAATACAATATAACTGATTTGTCGTCACAATATAACTTAAGTGGTCTTTCAATTCCTTTCACAATTTGCAACCCTGTGACAAAAATTTTCAGTCATATTCCCTGATTTGATGCCTCATAGCATGCCACAAATTCTACCGCCATAGTGGATGAAGTAGTAAGGGTTTGCTTGGCATTGCACCAAGAAACCGCACCACCGACTAACATGATAATGTAACCTGAAGTGGATCTCAAACTATCTAGGCATCCTGCAAAATCTGAGTCAGAATACCCAGTGATCTCCATCTGATCTGACCTCTTGTATGTGAGCATATAGTACTTTGTTCTCTTCAAATACCTCATAACCCTTTTGGATGTTTTCCAATGATCCATTCATGAATTGCTTAAATATCTGCCTAATACCCCAACTATGTATGCTATATTCGGACGCGTACATACTTGGGCATACATCAAACTCCCTACAGCTGGTGCATAGGGAATCTTTTGCATTTCTTGAATTTCCAAATTTCCTTTTGGGCACTGTTTGAGACTAAACTTGTCTCCCTGAGCAACTGGAGTATCCCCGGATTTACATTCCTACATGTCAAACCTTTTAAGTACCTTTTCGATATAGCTCTTTTGTGATAAACCTAGAATACCCCGAAATCAATCTCGGTGTATCTGAATTCCTAATACAAAGGAGGCGTCACCAAGATCTTTCATTTCGAAGTTTTTTGATAGAAATCTCTTGATTTCATGCAACATGCCTATATCATTAGTGGCAAGCAGTATGTCATCAACATATAAGACCAGGAAAATGTACTTACTCCCACTGAATTTGTGATACACACAATCATCAACAAGATTCATCTCGAAACCAAATGAGAGAATTACTTGATGAAATTTGTGGTACCATTGACGAGATGTTTGTTTTAGCCCATAAATGGATTTTTTCAGTTTGCAAACCATATTCTTTGGATCTCCTAACACAAAGTTTTTTGGTTGCACCATATAAATTGTCTCATCAATGTTGCCATTGAAAAACGCCGTCTTAACATCCATTTGATGAAGCTCCAAATCATAATGTGCAACAAGAGCCATGATTGTCCTAAAAGAGTCTTTCGATGAAATTGGAGAGAAAGTATCTTTAAAGTCAATCCTTTCCTTTTGGGTATAGCCCTTCGCCACAAGATGAGTCTTATACATTTCCTTATTACCATTGGAATCCCGCTTGGTCTTAAATATCCATTTGCAACCAATGGGTTTCACACCTTCTGGTAATGGGACAAGTTCCCAAACTTTTTTGTCTTGCATGGACTTATACTCCGCATTCATTGCTTCAATCCACTTTTCTGAGTTGGAATCTTGCCTGGCTTGATGGAAGTTGACTGGGTCATCTTCCATCATACCATTATTTTCCTCATGTTCCTGGAGAAATACCACATAATCATCTGGAATAACACTTCTCCTTTCTCTTGTAGATCTTCGCAAAGGTACTGGCTCATGAAGCATAAGTTCTTGAGGATCTTGAGTTTGTTCTTCATGAACGACTAAATTATCTTGAGTGGGGGATTCAATAACAATATCTTGTAGAGGTTCTGAATTTGCTTTATCAAAAGCAACTGTATGAATCGTTCTGGAATTGTTACTGATTCTTCCTCTAAGACAAAGTCTTTAACCTTATTCTTCCCCTCAAACTCAATATCCTCAAAGAATGTGGCGGTTCTCGTCTCAAAAATTGTTTTTAATTTGGGATCATAAAATTTATTACCCCTGGATCTTTCAGAATAACCAATAAAGTAGTTGCTCACTGTTCGAGAGTCCAATTTCCTTTCATTTGGCTTATAAGGCCTTGCCTCATATGGATTTCCCCATACATGAAAATGTTTTAGACTAGGCTTTTGCCCAACCCAAAGCTCATAAGGTGTTTTGGCAACTGCCTTAGTTGACACTCTATTTAGAATGTAAGCTGCAATCTTTAGTGTCTCTCCCCAGAGTGACTCTGGTAAGTTAGAATGACAAATCATGTTTCTTACTATATCCTTAAGAGTTTTGTTTCGTCTTTCAGCCACACCATTCATGCTAGGTGACCCCGGCAAGGTGTACTGTGGGACGATTCCACATTCCTCTAGGTACCTGGAAAAAGACCCCAGACGTTGTTCACCTGAACCGTCATATTTGCCATAGTATTCACCACCACGGTCAGATTTGACACACTTTATTCTTTTGTTGAGTTGATTTTCAACTTCAACTTTAAATGTTTTGAACACATCCAGAGATTGTGACTTTTCATGTATAAGAAACAAGTATGCATATCTAGAGTAACCGTCTATGAATGATATAAAATATTGTTAACCATTCCACGAAGGTGTATGAAATGGCCCACAAATGTTTGTATGTATCAATTCCAAGACGTCTGTAGCCCTATATGCACTTAATTTCTTGTTTTTGGTTTGTTTACCTTTAATGCATTCAACACAAACATCAAAGCTTGTGAAATCAATGGAATCCAAGATTCTGTTTGACACAAGTCATTCAATTCTGTTCTTAGAAATGTGACCTAAGCGCTTGTGCCATAATGCTCCTGAGTTTGTATTATCAATTCTACGCTTAGTACCATGCAATTTTGTATTAAAGGATTCACCATAGGAAGCTACAATATCAAGTAAATATAGATTATCATTAACCAAGAGTGAACCAGTTCCAACAATATCTGAATTAAAAGACAACCTGAACACATTGTTTTTAAATGAACACAAATAACCCAATTTGTCCAAATAAGAAACTGAAACCAAATTCCGTCTAAATGATAGTACAACAAAAGTGTCTTTCAAATCCAAATAAAAACCAGTACATAATAATAATCTAAAGTGCCTTATAGCTTCCACTTCCACCGATTTACCATCTCCAACATAGATCCATCTTTCAGAATCAATTGGCTTCTGGTAGCTTAGGCAACCCTGCATTGAAACACTGATGTTAGTAGTGACACCAGAATCTAACCACCAAGTGATTCTAGGTACTAAAGCTAAATTGACCTCAGAACAAACCATAGTAAGAAACATACCCTTCTTTGCACGCCAAGCATGATATTTGGTACATTTCTTCTTTACATGTCCAGGCTTACTGCAAAAGAAACAATTGTCACCTTGATTTTGTTTCTTTTGTGCTGGACCCTTAGCGGCTTCATTCTTAGGCTCCTCAGTTCTTTTCCTTTTGCCCTTGTCTTTAGAGGTACTCACAACATGAGCACTTTCAGTTCTTTCTTGCTTTTTCCTCTTCTTTCACACAGTATGAAATGAGCTCATTAAGAGACCATTTCTTCCTTCTGACAGTTATAAGATATCTTAAACTAACTAAACTCTGAAGGTAGAGAAATCAACACTAAATGAATAAGCAAGTCTTCTAATAGCTCAAGCTTTAGTGCCCTTAATTTTGAAGCAGTATTTGACATTACCATAATGCATTCACTGACATTTCCTTTGCCTTGATACTTCAAGGAAATCAAGTTCTGAATGAGAGTACTTGTTTCCACTTTATCGCTTTTTGCAAAGCGCTTTTCAATTTCAGCAAGGAATTCTTTGGCACTAGTTATATCATCTGAAACAGTGCCCCTAAAGACCTCAGGAATGCCACGCTTAATGATCATAAGACTCATGCGATTTGAGTGATCCCACTTCTCATGAATTTTACTCTGTTTAGAGGTACTGGAATTCGTGGGAGAAAGGAGTTTCTCAATCCTTAATGCAAGGTCTAGATCCATGTAGGCAAGAACAATTTGCATGTTCTCTTTCCAGTCCTTAAAATTTGCACCATTAAGAACTGTAACCGAATTCAGATTAGTAGATATAGAAGCAACAACTGAAAAGATCAAAACAAAAATACAATAAGCTCACACAACAGTCATCAATGCATTTAAATAATGGTATATCTCATCTTAAGATATCTAGAGCACCGTTAATATCAAGTCTTTGGACAATGGTATTAATTGCTAGTGATATCCTTGTTGTAATGTTTAAACATTGATAATAAAAGCATGTCAAATAATAAACCCATCTTTTGATGTGACTTATCATTCACATGCAAAACATGATCATTATCACATGTTTAACATCACAGGTGTGTACGTAACTTAGTTAAATGGTAACTTTCCTTTGGGTCAATCACCATTCATATAAATAATTACACACGTTAACATTTAACATTTCTCATGAACAATCTACATAAGAGAGGTCACTTTGGTGATATCTTGATTCAATTAGCTCATTTAAATGCTAAATAATTAAAATGATATATCATAACTAAATTTTGAATATTGATGCACTAAATCCAAAATTAAAACGTTTCAGTAAATTATTTTAACTTTATTTATTTATTTTAAATTATAGAGGCCCATGATTATTATTGTAATATACTGCAACGGCCTCTAAAGTAAGAACAAACACGTAAATGATGCATTTAAATTTATACCAAATGCTTTATATCATTGTTCATTCCACAGTAATGTTGTAATCTTATTTGTTTCCTCAAAAACACTCTATCTATGTGTATGTTGTCCAAACATCATACATGAAAGTATGGGTGGCTCTTATATCAAATGTTGGGATTTAATTCCAAATATAGGGATTCAATCAATCAGCCGAATTTCATTCTAGCAGACAATCATCAATCCTAACCACATGCTTTCTATTCTATTCATGTAGAGAGAAATTACTTTAAAGAGATGAATAGAACCCTTTTGTGTTCCCATACTCAAAATCACGATAAAAACTAGATGCGAAAGCGTACCTAGATTAGCCATAATGCAATGATGATGATGAAAGGTTGATCAGAAAATTGGTTTTATGACCTTCCAATTGTAGAGAGTCTTTCTTTTCTTTCTCTGAATTTTCTTTCTGACCGGGATATAGAGAAAAAATTGTACGCGTTGAGTTCCTCTCTACAAATAGGGAACATAACCCCTTATATGGGTAACTGGCATAAGTTATCCCAAATTTGATCATTATCATTTGACCCTTCATCAAATTATAATATCACTGGTATCTACACAATTATCCTTTCATGACATATATGTCATTAGCCATACTTTTATATTGATTAGACCACTTTAATATTCTTGGCTAATTATATAATGGCCCTAACTCATTCAATTATGTGATATATATATATATATATATATATATATATATATATATATATATATATATATATATATATATATATATATATATATATATATATATATATATATATATATATATATATATATATATATATCTATATCTATGTATGTATGTATGTATTTTATTGCTCAAAACTTCAATTTTTCGTCCTCTAATTTGAGGAAATTAGATGAAACCAAAATTAATTATTTTGTCATTATAATTATGAATTTACAGCTAAACCCTTTGAGCCACATTTATGTTGGATCAAGTGGCCTCGGAATAATTAAGAAGGGGGGGGGGGGTTGAATTAATTATTAATATACTTTGACTAATTAAAATTTATCCTTCTTAATGTTACTAGATTCAATTAGGCTTTTACTACTAAGTTAAGAAAGTAAAGAACAGGAATTGAAACTTAACAAAAAGTAAAAGCGAAAATTAAAATGCACAGCGGAAATTAAAGAGTGTAGGGAAGAAGAACACAAACACAAGAATTTTATACTGGTTCAGCAACAACTCGTGCCTACATTCAGTCCCCAAGTGACCTGTGGTCCTTGAGATTTCTTTTCAACCTTGTAAAAGCCTTTACAAGCAAAGATCCACAAGGGATGTATCCTCCCTTGTTCTCTTTGAACAACCAAGTGGATGTACCCTCCACTTGAACTGATCCACAAGAGATGTACCCTCTCTTGTTCTCAGTTACAACAACCCAAGTAGATGTACCCTCTACTTGTACCACAAAGGATGTACACTCCAATGTGTTAAAACAAAGTTCTCAGGCAATTAGTCCTTTGAAACTTTGTGAAGGGGAAACAAAAGATATCTCAAGCGGTTAGTCCATTGAAATCTTTTGTTTAAGGGAAAGGGAAGAATCAAAAGAATTCTCAGACTGTGTCATTTTGAATTCTTTGAAAAGGGAGAAGTGAGACACAAAAGAATTCAGGCGGTTAGTCCTTCATTCTTTTGGAAAAGGGAGAAGAGATACACAAAAAGAATTCAGGCGGTTAGTCCTTGGCGAATTCTTTTTGGCAAAGGGAGAAGAGAATGAAAAAGAAGAGTAGCACAAGTTTTTGATCAATGAACTTTTCTTGAAAGAGAAAGTACTGAACAAAAACTTTTAGAAAGATGAAGAGAAATGAATTAGAAAGTTATGTTGAAAGAGATGAAAGAAAATATTGAAAGATTGATTAAAAGAGATGATTATGATCAATAATTTTGTTTCATGTCGAGGTCACATATTTATAATTTCTTGATGACTCAAGTCAAAACTTGTAATTCTTGGCAATTCCTTTAAAACTAATTACTTAAAAAGTTATGACTTTTGAAAGAATCTTCAGAAACAAGTCACTTGAAGAATTGTGACTTTTAGAAATTAATTTTTCGAAAATAGTCACTGGTAATCGATTACCATTAAGGTGTAATCGATTACACATCAACAGATGTGACTCTTTGATGTAAGCTCCATTGGAGCTTGTAGGCCTAGGATCTTCTTCATCAATGGATTCCTTTACTTCTTGGAAGATAAATGGCAGCGAAATGGAGAAGGAAGAGAGAGAGGAGACGCCACTTCAAGGAGAAGATGAGTCTAGAAGAAGCTCACCACCATAAGAGGCCATGGATAAGAGCTTGGAGGAAGAAGGAGATGAATGAAGGGAGAGGGAGAGAAGAGCACGAAATTTTGTGCTCTAAAAGAGCTCTGAAATCTGAAGTTAATATTCAAATGATCAAAGTTGAAAAAAATGCACACACATGACCTCTATTTATAGCCTAAGTGTCACACAAAATTGGAGGGAAATTTGAATTTCAATTCAAATTTCACTTGAATTTGAAATTGAATTTGTGGAGCCAAAATTTGGAGCCAAAATTTCACTAATTATGATTAGTGAATTTTAGTTATGGTTCAGCCCACTAATCGAAGATCAATTCCAAGATTCTCTACTAAGTGTGCTTAGGTGTCATGAGGCATGTAAAGCATGAAGGACATGCACAAAGTGTAACTATATGATGTGGCAATGGGGTGTAGTAAGCAAATGCTCACCTCCCCCTCTAAAATTTAATTGGATTGGGCTTCTACCAATTCAATTAAATTTATTTCCAACCACACACATCAAATATTCACTTAGTGCATGTGAAATTACAAAACTACCCCTAATACAAAAACTAGTCTAGGTGCCCTAAAATACAAGGGCTGAAAAATCTTATATTTCTAGGGTACCCTACCTACAATATGGAGCCCTAAATACAAGGATCAAATATAATGACATCCCAGTCTAATATGTACAAAGAGAATTGGACCCAAACTTGGCCCATGGGCTCAGAAATCTACCCTGAGGTTCATGAGAACCCTAGGGCCTTCTTCAGCAGCTCTAGCTCAATCCTCTTGGAACCTCTTGCTCATGGCTCTAGTGACTGGTCCCTTCCTAGGGAGGATTGCATCACTCTTCATTTTGAATTTTGAAAATCTTAACGTTTTAAAATACTGGTAATCGATTACATGATTATGATAATCGATTACAGATTTGTAAATCAGTTTGAAAAACAATGATGGCTACTGGTAATCGATTACCAGAGAGTAAAACTCTTTGGTAAAAAATTTTGTGAAAACTTCTTGTGCTACTCAATGTTTTGAAAAACTTTTTAATACTTATCTTGACTGAGTCTTCTTCTTGATTCTTGAATCTTGAATCTTGAGTCTTGAATCTTGATCTTGATTATTCTTGATTCTTGAAACTTGATTCTTGAGTCTTGAATCTTGATTCTTAAATCTTTGCTTAACTCTTTATTCTTTGGCATCATCAAAATAATCTTGGAAGGCATTGCTTCCACAATTTAAATGTCAGAGTTTACTTCATATAAAGAAATATTAAAATACTTATAAATAACATAATAATTTAATATTTCTAACCCATATAAAAAAAATAAACCCCAATAATAAAGTAATTAAGTCTAGCAGTAAAGGACTAGTAAATAAATAAGTTCAAACTCCACCAAAAACATATAATCACACTGTCACACTCCTTCACCTTCCCCTTCAGCTAAGCAGACCTTAACAACTTCACCTTCGCTGAAAACAGAGCCTTTTGTCACCACACCGAAACGGATCTTGACGACAGAGAAGAGCTAATGGTCATGCGTCAAATGTGAGAAGGAAGAGGGAATTGTGATTCATGAGTGAAGAGGAAATAGTGTTTTATGAGAGAACAGAGGGAAATTGAGGTCGTAAGAGAGGAAAGTGAAAGGGAATAAAAAATGAAATGAGCCCTACCTCTATTGGATCTTTATCTTTTAAGAAGTTCAATTTAGTCATTTATCTTTTTTTTGTTCATTTTAGTCCTTTATTTTTTTTAAAAGTTTATTTAGTCATTTATCTTATTTTTTTTGGTTCAGTTCAATCATTTATCTTATTCATTTTTGTTTAGTTTGATCTTTCAGTCTATTTAAGAATGATGTCATTAATCATTTAAATACTTTTTTATTCAGTTTTCTCCCTTTCCCTCCACCTCATTTTTAATAAAAAAGTTCATTCTTAAATTCTTAAATGATTAACGACATCAATCTTCAATGGATCAAGAAAGATGCTATCACGATGCTCTTCTCCCTTCAAAAACCGGCTCAAAGGAAAAGATTGGGGTTTCTCTTTAAAACTCGTTATTTATAAGGCCAAACTTAAGTGACTTTCAGCACATGCAGGCCACGATCGTGGTGAAAAGCTCATAAAAGTCCACTCTAGGTCGTGCTGAAAGAAATATGACCATCCTCAAAAACTTCGCAGAAAATCCATGTTGGGTTGTGGTCAAGCCAGTGTAGCCGTGATGATGACCACGACTGTGGTCCGTTAACAGTGGTCATGGTCAGGGTGTTAGAGACTCATTTCAGCCATAACATGTAATTTCTGACTCTATTTCCACTCTTTAGCTACTAAGTACTTGTGTTGCACAAACTATCACCAGAACGTGAGTTTTTTCAATAGAATATACCAAAAATGCATTATTATGGCTAGAAAACTAATGTATAAACAAGTTCAAAAGCTTGTTTATCAACCACATCAACTTGGAGCCACTTGCATCTCTAATCAAAATTCTAAGACAGTATTAGAGCTATCTCATAGAGACTGATGATTTTTCTGCCAAAGATGATTTCGATTCTAAGGAAGACTATCACTGCGGCACAAAGAAGTAAGTTCTGCAACCACGAAGAATGACAACTAAGATATTGTTTTTGACAATTTCAATCTTGATAAGATGCCTTTGGATCTTATAGTTCAAATCATACCAGAAACTAATGGCTTCACCACCAAGATCAGCAAAATCACATGCCTTTGGATGCTGGAGTTTCCACCATCATCTGAGTCTGTTTCCATACAATTCTAATCCGCTTGGAATGTTAGAGTTTTCAATTTCTAGTTCTATGCATATGATTTCAATATCACAAATGTTGTTAAAAAGGAAGGAGTTTGAAGAATTGTTGCCAAGTATTGTCATGTCATCATCACGCCACAACAATCGCAATCACCACTAAAAGTGATGCTAAACGTGAAATTGTCGAAGTCCTCTAAAGGTAGTCCTAGCATTTGCATAATTGTTTTAGATTTGGGGGAGACTTTAGAGAAGGAATCACGAGAAACGAACGAATAGATCAACAATCTATTTGGTTCTGGTTGTGATTCTGGACAAATTGAAAATTTGAAGCCATGATTTCATTGAGCTTCTTCGCTGTTTTCGAAAACCCAAAACGCCCTTACTGGTGATGTCGTCCTCATTGATCCTTCCAAGTTTAGGGTTTACATGAGGCTTCAATTTTCAATTAGGGTTTTGTCTATCGTTCTTCAAAGGTTTTTTCTTCGTGGAGCTTCCTTGCAAGTGCAGAGTCATTATTGATAATTGGCAATTGCTTGGTGCCTACTCGTTTAGGCTTCAATGCTGTTGAGATGCATTAGATTCTTTGATTAATTTGGGCTACTAATGTTTTTTTTTTGGAAATTGCTATTCCCACACCACTTTTTTACTTATGCACCCCCTTCTTATTTTTAGGTTCGCATTTCTCATTTGTAAAAGTTCTCTCACATTTGTTTCTAAAATCAGATTTTTAACTTATACATAAGTTAATTTAGTTTATGGAAAAGTTTATTTTATTTTATTTTCTATTTTTCTTCTTATAGAGATGTTTATATAAACATGCCCAAAAACTCATTCTCTTTTGTTTCCTTTCCAAATAAAAAAAAAATATTCTACTCCATAAGCATCCCATATTCCCAATCATAGATGGTTTTAGAGTGTCTTTGGAAACCCATTTGATTGGCCTAAGAGGTTTTTCGATTTTCCAATGTACAAATGTCAAAACAATATCAGTGTTAAATTAGCATTGAACGTGAATTTAGTATAAGGGAATTGATAGATGGGGGAAATGATAAAATATGTTTTTAGTCATATTCTTTCACTAAAATTTAGTATTACTCATCATACTTTAATTTTGACCAATTTGGTCCCTAAACTTAAGAAAAATAATGATTTTCATCCCATCACATATCATTTTGACTTTGAGGAGTGATGAAAATCATTGTTTTTTATAAAATTCAAGGACCAAATTGATCAATGTTGAAGTTTGAAGACTAAAATCAAGTTTTACTTAAAATACATGAACTAAAAACATATTTTGTTCAAAAAATAATGCATTTATTATAAATTAAATTAATTTATTGATCCTCTAATTTATTTTTTAGGTTCAATTTGATCATTTAATTTTTAAAATCAATTTGATTTGATCTTGTTGTCAAAATTGGGTCAACGATGTTAAGAAATTGTACATTATAGCTACTTAAAACCGCTTAGTGACGGTTTAAACCACCACAAAACGCACATTTAAATAGTAGGACCAACTTTAGACGATAAGACTACTCAAATTAATTTAGACGACGAGAGTAAATTGAAAAGATTTTAAAAATTAGAAGATCAAATTGAACTTAAAAGAAATTAGAGGACTAAGTCAAATCAATTTTAAAAATTAAAGGAACACATTAAACCTAAAAAAAATGAAGAACCAAATCAAACATAAAAAATAAATTAGAGAACCAATAAACTAATTTAACTTTTATTCTATTCCGTTTTGTTCTCCTCTACTCCGTTCAACATTGGATATCCAAATGAAGCCCTAGTTCTTGTCAACCTGGGCCTGCTGAAAATTTTAAAGTGCATAGCATATTTTACCTGTCGTGGTAAATTATTATTACTTACTTCACTGTCCCAAACAGCAATCTGATTATGTCTTACAACAGGGAAAGGAGCACAGATAAACAACGAAATGGATTTGTATTATATACTGTACATGATGCTCCACATCCATGCAAAGGATAAAATTTTCCATCAAGTTGCCTGCAACAATTCTCTGATATCGTACCCTTGAAGCTATATATACAAACAGAGGAAGAAGCATTCTTAGTACTGAAAAAAAGTTGATTGTAAAAACTAACAGGATCTGCATATTGGTACCACTGTACCAGTAAACCATACTAAGCAAACACATACATAGTGTTATAGTTAATACCTGCAGAAAAGTAAGAAGTAATATAACTCCTGAATTCCAAAAAGAATGGATAGTGATGGGAGTGAGAAGGTTGTGAGTTTGAGCATATGAAAACCCCAAAGCAGTCCCTACACGTGTCACAAATTTCTGTTATTTTCTTCAGTGGATGGAGGAACAATTGCATCTTTCAAGAGCAAGTAGATTTTTCTATTTCTACAAATACTTACAAAAGTATCATTGTTTTCACTTTATTTTCTATATTCAAATACTTGTGTAGGAAATAATGAAAATGACAGAAAATATGTAAATAAAACAACAAAACAATTACATTTTTGTAATTATTCGTGAAAATAGAACTGAACACAGAAACATTTTCTTAAGTCAAACAAACCTATTTTCTTTTTTTTATTTCCCCTTGTTCAAATTAAATCATAGTATATTCAGTGTCTACCCAAACATTATACTCCCTCCATCCCTAATTATAAATCCTTTTCAAAAATTTGTTTGTCCCTTTTTATGAAATCCTTTTCTAATTTCTAGATGCATCAATTTTTTTCCTACATATCCTTAATTATTCTCTCTCCAAACATTAATGAGAAACAATTAGATGGATAAAGAGATAAGAAAAGGGTAATCTTGGAATTATGGTACAAATAATTGGCCGATTTAATGTGATTAACTAAATTAACTACTTTTCTTAAGGGGTGTGAATCAGTTGAAATGATCTTATAATTAGGGACCGAGGTAGTATTAGAAAACTTCATTCTAAAACATGTTATCATGTATTTACACGATACCTAGAACAAACAACTGGGGGAATTCTCCAGGAGTGAGATGTGCAAGGGCAAACAAAGCAGCACTAATGACAACAGCAACTGGCGTAGGAACCCTACAGTGAGAGTGATGAATGAGAAATGTTGTACCAGTAAGTAACAATCAATTCACAAAACATACTTAAACAAACAAGTTTGGGCATCCATGATGCATCTCAGTAAGCTAAATCTACTAATTTTGCACACAAATATATTCACTGATATAGATTAAAATTTACATAGAATAAGTTCAAGTTTTGATCTAGCCTAACATTGCTAGTCCAAATAACTCAGACCAACACACTACTAGTTTACGCATTAAAAATGAAATAAAAAACAAAATATGACCTTATGATAATACTGTTCTTAGAACTGTTCAGAATCCATGAGTAATCATTTTTCCTCAAGATCACTAATCAATAAATAGTAAAATACACACCACAATAAATTTTCCCCAATTGAAGATCCAATGATGGCAATGAAGAATATAAAGCATGTTTCAAACATATATTAAAATAGTTAACTATATGGTTTTGTTTGGGATTTGATTATATCGGGTTTAGTTATCTTATATATATATATATATATATTAACAGGGCTTTGACATTTTCAGGCCACCTAGGCAAGAACTAAGAAAATCCAGAGAGTAAAACTGAATCAAATTTTAGTAGGCAGTGAAATGATGAAACTATCAGTCAGTTTCAAAATCTTTTCTTCTCACTTGACATTGCTATTTCTCTTCTCCCTTTCCAATTATCCCTCTTGGCTCTTGCACAGTCTATATCTAGAGTCAGGGCATAAATCAGACAATTCTTCACATATTTTTACTATAATAACATACAGTACAGCAGTCTCATTTAAGAAACCTCCGTATGCTTTTATATAAAGTATAGACAGTATTTTGAAAAGCTTAAGTTTGTGTATAAACAAGTAGTGCTGCTAGTGCATTAGTTGGAGTTTTAGGACTACAAGTTGGTAAGTTGGACCTTAAAAATATCTAAGACCAACCATCCCCAGTTCCCAATGTATATGCTATATAAAATCTCTAAACTTTCATATATTAAAGCTCACCAAATTGATTGAAGAACTACCACCTAAATTATGAGTCCTAAGACACCAATCTGGACGGAAACTTAACTGGAAGGAAAAATAACAACTACCTACCACAATGCAAACTTCACTAGTTCACTATGCATCCTAATCAACTTCTACTTCGTTCAAGGATAAGCTAACCACAACATAGCTGAAGCTGCACTTGTTGAAACCTTCTCTGTTCAATTATCTAGTCGATGAATATCTAATTCAAAAAGAAAAATAGAAAAAGTTTTACTTTCAAGGCAAGTGGCAGTTTCTTTAACAATATATTTTATTATGATATATGGAAATAATGAATGCAAAAAGGAAAAAAAAAGCTTGATCAATAAATGTCATGGAAATAAATGGAAAGGAAAAAACATGAGGCAAATATACCACTTAGTGAGGGAAGTCATAAAAAATCCTCGAAATACAGTCTCCTCAAGGAGTGGAGCAAGAACACCTGTGATGCCCACCAAGCAGGCAGTGCTACAAGGAAAATAAATGCAATCAATCACTTACTTGAGAATCTGGGATACAGAACCTAGATGGAAACTTTAAAAAAAAAAAAAAATCCATTGATAGAAGGCTACAATTTAAAATTTCAGTCCACAACAGCAATTGTCAACACAATGTTGTGGTTTTAGATAACTATGCAACTGCAATTTGGCTGCATAAGCCATATTTTACTGCAATTTCTGTAATCAAAGCATAACTGAAGTCACAACTGCAATTTAAAATACGGGAACAGAATATCTTAAATTACCTGAGATTTGAAGATCCAATTAACGGAAGCAAGCGAACAAGAGCATCAGTCTGAAAAGTAGTTCATAGAAGCATATAAGAGATATCCACAATATTATAAATCCGTAAAAACTAAACCCTGTTATATAAGCCAGTCTTTAACAGAACAAAGTAATTACTCTTATCAAGACAGATTTGTGCTGCTAAGGTACACAAGGATAGTTGATTCATACTCATCATTAGATAAAGCTAATCTGATCTGCCACTAGTTAGCTAGGATGATCAATACCATAATGGCTAGTTGGAAACATACTATAAACAGCTGTGATGTAATTCTAAGATCAGTGGTTCAATACAAATTCAATTTGAAAATCAGTGACCCTAAATTGCCTCCTCCCATACTACAAAGAAAATAGTTTAACAAATAGAAACTAAGAATTACATCTGCATCTGCCTGTAAAATTTCAAAAATAGAACATGAACCTCTCTTTGTGGGGTTTCTCCATTGAAGAAAGACACAGCAACTCCGGTCAATGAAATGGCAAGTATGGCACCAGCAAGTCCAACTCCAGCCCACAAAAGCCAACCCTTTTGAAGATTGAAAGGCTCCCTCAAATCTGTAACAATGTTTTTACCATTGAATGGAAAAAGGCATCAGTGTGTACATATTTAATTCTTCAAAATATAAGTCAATTGCAAACTAAACACATGATTAAAATGAGATTTAAACTGACATGATGCAACAACAAGACAGAGAGACAGCATATTTATCAAGGCACAAACTGGTTCGTATTGGTAGCAGTGAACTTAATTAAATTATTAATACTTTCATAAGTCTTAAGTCATGATACCAGTCATTAATATAAACATTGAATAATAACTCTTGGATGAGAATTGTCTATAAGCGCAATCAATCAACAGCTCTAGATGTATTAAAATAATAATAAAGTCTGTATTGAAATTCATGCTGAAGTTATCTTAATATTATTTTCAGCTCTAGATTGACCGTGCCTATAGGCAGTAGGCACTACACTCACAGCCTCACGCAAGTATTGCTCACATTAGAAACCTTTTGCATGTATCCAAGATATAATTGAAAGGTTCTTAAAGTATAATACCATATTTGAAGAAGTCTTCAGGAAGTGGTTGGAAAGTGTTGGCAACACTATATATGATTCCAAGTACAACAGCAGTAGTGATGCTGCCAAGACAATAATAGGAGAAAATAAGAAAGTAATCCAAAACTTTATGTACTTTGTCTTAAACACCCGAAAGAAAATTGGAATAATTGTAGGTACAGACAGTAGAAAGGTCAAAGGTGTTTCATACTTCTATCGTTTATAGATGGATCTAGTTGCCTCCATACTTCCCAACATAAGGCAACTAGTTAACAAGACAGATATCTGAAGTTTAAAGCTGTTGGAAAAAATAATAGTTAATGCACGTAGGAAATAGTATGCTCATATATCACATGATAAAAGCATTTAGTGTTTGAGTATTAAAGTCTAGGGAGTTGCAGTCTATTAATATTATCCTAGGAAATAGTCTCCATTAAGTCTATCAAGAGCCTATATATGTGGATGATATGCAGAACCTCCCTCTCTAAAATCCCCCTTCTAAAATTCAACAAAAGCAAATGTCATAGAGTAAGCATAAGATAGTAAATGACTGCCTAAAAACTTATTGCATATCAGTCACTTCCATGAACATCATGTGATATTGCTATATAAATTGTGGCTTCACATATTCACAAGAGAATGACTCGTAAAGAACAAATCAGAACCAAAAAGTGGAAGCTGTTTCACAGTTTACCAACCAACTTCCAGAATTACAAAGCTAAGAGTCCAAATTAATTGCGTACCTCTGATCAAGTAAGAGTATCTCTGCCTTGTCATCTAAACTTAGCACATCAGGTTTGATCCCGAGATATGGTAAGGCAATTGCTTCAGTCAAACCTGCCAACACAAAACTGCCAGGGAATAAATTAATGGCCCAACATAGAAATCAATTATAGCATGCAAACCATTTGACAGTATACATAAGAAGTCTCTAGATGACATCTTCCTCAGTAGATTTGCATTATTTCAAGTCTGATATGAAATCACAACAGCTATTCAAAACACACCCGAATCCACAGGCAAGAGAGGTCAATGAAACTGTTTGCCATTCCCAAGGCACCTCCCATCGCCTGAGAATAGGCCATCCCGATTCCTGAAAAAGAAAAAAAGAACAATACAAGTAATTTATACAATATTATTTATATAGAATTTGATTAGAATGTACTGATGTTATAAAAGTTGTTTACATTGTCATTTAATAGTAAATTGTCATGTATTGTAAGATGGTAAGATTACTCACTAATGTAATAATTACATAAAAAGTCATATATTTAGGGTGATTTCTAATTGATTGACAGTATAAAAATCTCTATAGACTGTATGAAATTAAATTCTTTCAACAGCTATTTGCTAAGGGAAACATAAAGACCCTAAAGACATCACATCAGTGGCACATTATCATATATTATTGTAAACAAAAACAAACAGCATAAAGACCTCTAACTCATCGGTGCCACTGAAAAACACTCAAATCCACTCATGCAAAGGGAACCATACTATCATAGTAAATTTGGTTATTGAATTAACCAAAAGCCTAATCACCAAATACCCACATTAAAAATACATTTTCTTATTCATTTTTTAACCTGTCACAACTCACAAGTTGCATACAAAGTTATAAACATTTCATCAAACAACAATTCCCACCATAGTTTATAAAAGGAAATTCAGGGGTAATTGTGCAGGAAACAAAACTAAATTAATATATAATATAAGAAAAGCTGAGAAATTGCCTTGGAGTCAGATTTGTCTTCAGTGTTAAAGAAGCAAACTGAAGGAAGAACCCTTTTGGAACCCAAACTCAAGTGGCGCTGGAGAGACGGGTTTCTATGGAGAAATGCGTGGCTTTGCTTTGAAATGGTTTTGAACGAAGACCAACAAAGCTTGTGGGAACTGAAGAGGGTGCAAGGTGATGGTGAATGCAGAGAAGAAGCAATAAACATTAAATTTAAAACCATTATGAGAGGTGGAGAGTTTGGAACTTGGAATAGTGTTTGCAAAAGAAGTACTTTGAGTTTTTTTAGTCCTTTTGATGATGTGCACTCGAGCAGGAGGCAGAGTAGCCAGGAGATAAGGCTCGTCAGTGTCACAACACTTCGGCTTTATTAGTTGAAGTGTTGAACTTGGAGTCTTGAAGTTGAAGTACTTGAAAAAATGTTGGATGGAATAATGATTTATATTTTTATCCTCAGCCATTTGTTTTTTGTTTGAAGTGTTAGTCAATTTTTTTTTATATACAACAGTAGCATTGAGATTTAAATTTAGGATTTCACCTCATACATAATACTTCAAACCCCTCGCCATTACACGATCCCAGTGATAAGTGTCAGCCAATTTAAATATAAGTAAAATTAATTAATTTTTTTATGAATTAAATAAAAATAAATATCATTTAACTTTATTATTCATAGTTTAAAAATATACTTTTCTTTTTATAGTATTATTCATCAAAACATGCCAACGTGGTATCAAGAATAATAAAAAACATTAAAAATAAAATCTCAATAAATTGAAAGATATTTTAGAAATAATATCATTAAAATAGGGAAAGTAATTAAAACTTGTTTATATTTTGGTCCACAATCAATGAATATTTTTCTTATATTTGAGTACAAGGTAAGTATTAATATAAAAGAGTTTAATGTAAGTGAAAATCGTTTTCGGTATATCCAGAGGACATTTGACTAACTGAATAGTCAAACACCCAAATGAAGCCTTAATCTCAAGATTGAATTATTGGAAAGTATTTGGATATTCGGTTGGCTAAATACCTTGTTAGAAGAGTTGATATGAGACACAAATTTCCACACCATTAAACACCAAAATATGATTTGGGGTATTCGAATGGCTAAATAACTAGACACATTCAGCCATGGCCAAATACCTTAGGCAATTCAACATATGACAAGTTGTAAGCACATTATAATCAAGATTATTCATGCAATCATCATCATAACAATTATTAAAATTAGATTACCTAAAATGGTAACCATGTACAAAGGCCTATGATTACCAATATTGATTCCTCCTCTACTCAACCTTTGAAATTTGATTTTTTTTTATATACTAATCAACCATCGGCATAGTTACCAATATTTTCGTTATTTTCATTCATTCAATCTCTTTCTTAGTGTAATTTTTGTTACCATATGACTGTAATTTGTTTATATTTTTTCTCATAGGATATTACTTAGATGCCAAAATATTTTTATCAGAGGTTCATAAATAATCTTCCTAAAATTGCATGGCTCATAGATCCAGAAGGAATCAATTTAAAATATATTTAACCAAACATAAGTAATGGTTGTTTTGAATATGAGACACACTATTTTGAAGTTCTACAAAATGGATTTTGGTGCTTGGTTACTCTTGAAGTACAAAGAGGAATGACTTTTCAAAATGAAAATCTTTGATTTGGAATTGGAAGAAATCACTTACATAAGAACTCACATAAACATATTCTTGTGTGACATGTTTGACCAAGTATTTTTGGATATAAAACATAATCCAATATGTTTGTCATTTTATTTTCAAACACATTCTATTCATTGTATGATTCTTATGATATAATATAAAGGGACAATTGCAAACTGATTTTGATGAATCAAAGTGGTCTAATATTCCCCTGATTTTGGATACCATTGATCCCCAAGAGGTATGTTTTCAATTTTTTATTTTATTGAATTGATACCCAAGAGATTTTTTCATGTATTGAATTGTATGCAAACATCCAACTACATACACTTCCCACCCCAAAACCTCAATCAGTATCTCATGAACCTCAATATCATCCCCAATCCCATTATTCACATACATCCGATGCAACCCAAGACACTTTTGCTTTAACTCAACCACAACAAAATTTATTTGAATCAAACACATTTTCTTTTACTTAACTTCTTTCTGCATCATTTTCCACCAACTTGTTAGACTCACAAACATTTGATGCTGCTAAGGATCAACCTCACCCATATTTGAGTACCCCTACAATAGAGCCTACTTCATTAACCCAACCAAATGAGTCTGAGTTTATAGCAGTCTGGCTTACCTAACGAAGAACTCGATTCCTTTATTGAGGATGAAGATGACGTTCTATGCAATCAACCCCAGGAAGATGATGAGGAAGAAGATGAACTTGTTTCACCAATAAAAACCGCCCCACCATACTACATACCACCACACATGCATAATTTTAAAGATTCTGAATACGGCCATAGCTTGGATTACGAAGAAGTTGAACATTCGGTGTGGACTCACTTTGAAGGGATGCGTTTTCTAACAAAAAAAGAAGTACAACATGCTTTGCAGCTATATCATGTGAGCAAATGAGCTAACTACAAGATACAATTATCGAACCCAACAAAGCTAATTGTCATTTATAATGACAATAGTTGTGCTTGGAGGTCTAAGGCATCATACATTCTTGCAAGTAAGCAGTGGGAAATAAGAAAGCTCTATGAACCCCACACATTTTCAAATCCATCAATCTCACAAGATCGTGCAAAGTTGTCGTATCTACTCATCAATATAAGCATCCACACATTGATTGAAAACAATCCATCAACTTCAGTGTCATCCTTGATATCACACATCAAAAGGCCATTGAAAACATCTATGAGAACTAGGAATGATCGTTTCACGATTTACTGAGATTGTTTCAAGCTATGCAACAATTTCTTCCTAGTATGGTCGTAGAGAAGGAAACACTGCCAATGCCACCACATGGAGGTCAAATAGTAGACCATTTTGTGAAATTCCATCATCTTTTTTGGAGTTTCAGAATGTGTATCGATGGGTTTCAATATTGCAAGCCCATGGTTTAGGTCGATGAAACATGGTTATATGGTAAGTGTAAGGGGATCCTCCTTGTGGTAGTTGCACAAGATGACAACAACAAAATCATTCCAATAGCCTTTGTCGTTGTCAAGAGTGAAACAACGGAAGAATGACTTTTCTTCCTCCAAAATTTAAAAAGGCATGTCACCTTACAACATGGTCTGTTTTGATTTCAGACTTTCAAAATATTGAAATTGTATGTTTATAATTATTCATCATATCCAAGGAAAAAGCCTACGTTCAATCACTGCTATAACATTTTGAGGGAGGAAGTAGATGGTCATCGAGCAATTAATTGGCTCAATGAGATTCCGCAAGAAAAATGGACTCTTGCATGGGATGGTAGTTGACGATGGGACACATGACCACCAATCTTGTTGAGTCGATTAATTCGATACTCAAAAAATCAAGAAATCTTCCAATAAGTGCGCTAGTAAAATCAGCATATCTAAGGTGTAACACATTGTTCAATAAAAGAGGGAGAAAAGTCACAACAATGGTTACATTTGGCCAAGTTTATATGCAAGTACTAAACAAGGTCATCGAAGACGCACAGAGAAAGGCAAACGCTCACATTGTTCTTGAGTTCGATCGATGTGACACACTGTTCTTGGTCCATGAGATAATAAACTTGAGAGAGGATCAATCCACTAGAAATTTCACAGTCAGGTTGGATGAAAAGTGATGTAACTATGACAAATTCCAAAGATTGTGCATGTCTTGTTCTCATGTTGTTGGTGCTTGTAAGCCCACTCATCATGAGTACATGAACTACATATATCCTGTGTATACATTGGAAAGTATCTCCAAGGTATACAAATGATTGTTTGGAGGATTGCACAACAAAGCATATTGGCCACTGTGTCTCAAGCCAATGATTTACGCCAACCCAGACAAGAAAAGAAATTCTAAGGGTCGTCCTATCTTCTCTCATATCCACTCTGAAATGGATATCCGAAAAACATGTCAAACAAAGCGATGTTCCATATGTCACATCCTAGACCATTAAAAAAAATTGCCTCCACCGTGTAGGCTCAAACCAACAACATTAAATTTATGTTATATTCTTTGTATTTTAAAATTTTTTTGTATTGTTTCAAAATTTAAATATTTTGTTCTATTGTTGATATATATATATATATATATATATATATATATATATATATATATATATATATATATATATATATATTGTAATTTAAATATTTTAGTTCAATTCAACGTTTTGGTTACATATTTTTTAAATTTCAAATATGTATTTTAATAATCAAATAAAATAAAAATGCAAAGGAATGAAAACACTCTATATTTCTTTTTTATAGTTTTAGTATCAAAATATTTTATAGTTTTTATGCGAATAATGAAACTACACTACACTACTCATAGAGTCATGGTCAATCAATCAATTATTACACCAAAAGAACTTTAATAGAGTCATATGAAATGTATGTTAGGGTGTGCTATTGTCCAATCTTTTTTATTTTAAAAATGTAAAAGTAATTGAATACTAAATATTGTTATTTTTAACTAAAAAAATTTTAAATCAACTTTATTTCATTTTAGTAAAATATTTTAAATAAATCTATTTAATAATTGGAATACGAATTAGAAAATAAAATATAAGAAGGGATTGTTTAACATAATGTGTGTAAGTGTTGCCAATACTTTACCTATTATTTTACATCCTTAAGTATTATTTAAAATAAAGAATCATAATTTATTTTATAGTTAATTATATATAAAAAGATTGTGTGTGTGTGTGTGTGTGTGTTTTATCTTATATTTAATTAGTTATATAAAAATATTTTGCTAGTATAATATGCATATTATAACTTTTTTTATCCATATACATATTAGAATTTTAGTCACATTATTTTATATAGAATGAATATAACAAAGAAAATATTTTTAATTCATAAATCTTACACTTCTTTCCTTAAAGAAACTTGGTGAATGATGTTGCTTTAACTTTTGCTTCTATTTCTATTGACCTTTTGTGCTTAAATATGTCTATGATATTAAAATTAAGCGAACCTAAAAGTAATAAATAAACCAAGATAAAACAAAAAAAAAGAGAACTAATTAAATTTCATATATAATGAATAATTACACTTTTTACGCATGAATAATTACAATTGAGAACCATTAGATTTGCCTAAAGTTTGCAGGCATGTAGATAGTAAATGAATTTTCAAATGAAAGCTATTTAAGACTAGATAATCAATAGAAAAAACAAAGACTAGAGTGATCATCGATCAAAGGGTTTACAAAGGGTACTTCGGTACTTATTCACACCAATAACAAATGCTACCAATATGAATGTTATTAAAGTACCTGAATAGTGTAAAGGATAAAACTGAGTCTTTTGAAAACTATTAAAAACTTTTTTGAAACAGATGCCAATGGACGAAGGATTTCGTCCAAGGGGTTCGAAACTAATTTTCTTAGAAAACCAGTTCACAAAACTTGGATAAGATAGTGTAGAAGTGACTTAAAAAAAAGAATAAGTTATGTAAAAGCAGTAATGAAAACACAAAAGGTTTTATACTGGTTTACCCCAACTCTTGGGCTACTTCCAATTCTCCTTCAAACCTTGAAGGGTCCTACTAATCAAATCTTTGATTACAACCAAGTATTTTCTATGTCACTTCTGGCTATAACGAGTACTCTCTAAGCCACTCCTGGCACTACACTTAATCTCTCTCTAAGATTAAGAACCAAATATTCTTTGTCACTGAGCCACTCCTGGCTTTCAGAAACAATATATGTTTGATGGAAAATGTATTCTAATAACTCAAAGAGTGTTTACACAATAGGCTCGAATACAATTAAACTCGTTGACTAAGTAGAGCTTAGATTCACTCAATTTGCTCAACTTTCTTTCATCCAATGGATTGACAGCGTTACAACACTTATTTGTTTTGTCTCAGAATATTTTCTTTGTAATTTGGCAACCTTAACATGAACAACTTTAGGCTTTATATAACTTCAGTGCTTTGATCCGTCTTTGATCCGTTGAGAGATCCTAGCTAGTCATTGTCTAATAGCTTTGATGTTTGACCCAAGACTGTTAAGGAGTTGCTACGTGCACCCAGCATTATTGCTGGGGCACCCAGCAAACAGTGAAGTGGCGAAACTGCCCTTCAGGAATTCTTCTTCCGAAAGGCGCTTTTTTCGGAAACATTTCGGAAAATCTTTTTCCGGAAATTTTCCGAAAAAACCTTCTTCCGGAAGAAGAATTTGTGATTTCCGGAAGTACTTAGAAACTACTTCCAGAAGAACGTCATCCGGAATGTTTCCGGAAGAAGCTTCTTCCGGAAGAAGGTTCTTCCGGAAGTTTAGTTTTTTTTTAAAAATAATATTTTTAAAATAATTTACTTTTAATGAATAAACTAAATTATAAAATAATTAATATTATTATACATAAATAATTAAATAATTAGTGAACGTAATTATGACTAATATTTATAATTTTTTTTACGCGCATGTAAAATATTAATATATTAATTTGTATGACAATTTAGTATAATTTAAACCATAAAAATTAATTAATTCGTAAATTTTATTAAAAATATAATTTTTTTATTATGATAACATTTAGTTTCTATTACAAAAGTTAATATATAATAAAAAAATGATTATTTTTTTATAACAAAGTGAAGAAAAAATAATTTTCATTTTATAATAATAAGTAAAAATAAAATAATATTTAATGCATATGTAATGACGATTTTGCCCCTGTGTAATTTTCTTTAAATTTACGCGTTGCGGGGTTGGATTTCACGCTTACTCACTTTTTTTACTGCTTCTTCCTTCCTGTTTTCTTTCGGTGGTTGCTGTTGCTTTCGGTTGCTTTTGGTGGTGATCCCTTGCACTTTCCATTGGTGGTCCCGTGAAGTATTTGAAGATTTAGTGGTCCCGGTGAAGCAGGTGTTCTGTATTTGAAATTTTGTTAGTCGTTGTTCTTCCTATTTTGTCGGAGGTAAGCATTTATGAGTATTTTTTTTCGTTTTCCGGCTAGTTTTTAGAGAAGAAAAACAGTAAAAAGCTGTATCCGGAAGAAATTTTAGGCACACCAGGAGGAAGTTCCGGAATGAGAATGTTAGTAACTTCCGGAAGTAAGTTCTTCCGGAATGTTCAATTATTAGAAAATTTTTTTATTTCTGTTTTAAATTATATATATATATATATATATATGTGTGTGTGTGTGTGTGTGTGTGTGTGTGTGTGTGTGTGTGTGTGTGTGTGTGTGTGTGTGTGTGTTGTGGATTATTGTTTTAATTAGGTGTAATGGTATAATATTAAATGATTTAGGTAAGTTAATTGTATTTTGTTGTAGTAGAAAAATGTTTTATTAGTTGTTTATTATAGTGATAAGGTTAGTTTAAGTAAATAATATAGTTATAAATTTAGAATATATTTGTATTAGTTGTTAGTATGTTTGTTAGTTAATAAGTAGTCAATTTATGGATGTGGTTATATGATAATTTGAATATACATTGTGTATGATGCATATGTGTTGTTAATATTTTTGTTATTTAAGGTGTAGTAAATTTTTGGATGTGGTTATATGATAATTTCAATGTACTTGTGTATGATGCATATGTCCTTAAGATGGACGAAGATCAATGGAGGTATGACTTTGCGATGTCACAAGAAGTTCATATGGATTATGATTATGATAATCAAGAAGAATGTGGGGTGAATGAACCACATGTGGATTGTTCAAATGCTTTTAATACGTCTCAGGTAATCATAGATAATTTGAGTCATTTGGTTGAATTGATGTTTTGTATGAAAATTAAAATGTTAGGGTTGCGTTGTAGGTATTCGCTACTTGAGATGAGTTTTGCAATGGGCTCAAACAGTTGCCCATGAAAATGGATTTGTTGCAGTGATTATGAGGTCTGACACAGAGACCGGTAGCAGAGGAAGAAGTTCATTTGTCTTAATTGGGTGTGAAATGAGTGGTACGTACAAGTGTAGAAATAAAGAATTCGTTAGAAAAGACACCGGGAGTAGGAAATGTGGTTGTCCCTTCAGACTTCGTGGGAAACCAGTGCATGGAGGGGAAGGTTGGATGGTGAAGTTGATCTGTGGGATTCACAATCATGAATTGGCGAAGTCCTTAGTTGGACATCCATACGCCGGGCGACTGACTAAGGAAGAAAAGAAAATTATTGCTGATATGACAAAGTCGATGGTGAAACCGAAAAACATCTTGCTAACGTTGAAGGAGCACAATGCCGACAGTTGCACCACGATAAAAAAAATTTACAATGCAAGAAGTGCATATCGTTCTTCAATAAGAGGAGCTGATACCGAAATGCAGCATCTGATGAAGCTTCTCGAACGTGATCAATACATTCATTGGCATAGATTGAAAGATGAAGTTGTGGTGCGTGATCTGTTTTGGTGTCACCCAGATGCAGTAAAGTTATGCAATGCATGTCATCTGGTGTTTTTTATAGACAGTACCTACAAAACAAACAGGTACAGACTCCCACTACTTGACTTTGTTGGAGTGACACCAACGACGATGAGATTCTCTGCTGGGTTTGCATATCTGGAGGCTGAGCGTGTTAATAATATTGTATGGGCTTTGGAACGATTTCGAGGCCTATTTTTAAGAAACGATCGCCTCCCTCTTGTTATTGTCACTGACAGAGACCTAGCCCTGATGAATGCAGTGAAAACTGTGTTTCCCGAGTCTACTAATTTGTTGTGCAGGTTTCATATCGATAAGAATGTGAAGGCGAAGTGCAAATCTTTAATCGGGGAAAAAAATGTGTGGGACTATGTAATGGATAACTGGGGTACTTTGGTTGATTGTCCGTCCGAACACGAGTTCCATGAGTCACATCAGAAGTTTCAAGTTACTTGTTCGCCTTGGCCGATGTTCATTGACTATGTTAATGACACATGGATTATCCCCCACAAGGAAAAATTTATTACAGCATGGACGAATAAGGTCATGCACCTAGGCAACACAACAACAAACAGGTATTAAGAACTTATTTTATTTGTTAGTAAGGATTAGTATTAAATGGTATTTAATTGTTGTATATTTTCATGTTTGTTGTGTATTTTAAATGTAGGGTTGAATCAGCTCATTGGGATCTCAAAAGAGTACTACAAAATAGCGTTGGAGACCTATGTAGTGTTTGGGATGCCATGAACAACATGATCATGCTGCAACACGTCGAAATTAAAGCATCCTTTGAAACCAGTACGCATGTGGTTGGTCATGTATATAAAAAAACCTTATACAAGAGACTTCTTGGGATGGTTTCAAGGGATGATTTAAATCAGATTGCTTCTGAGGTTGACCGTCTACGTTATCTCGGCAACAATGTCTCTTCTTGTGGTTGTGTGATGAGAAGCACGCACGGTCTTCCTTGTGCATGTGAGCTTTCTAGGTATACTGCTGGCAGCATCCCATTGGAGTCAGTCCATCTTTTCTGGAAGAGACTTTGCTTTTCAGACCAAGGGTTATGTGAGACGGAAGTCACCATCAAGGAAGAGATAGAGATCATATCTAAAAGGTTTGATGAACTTGATGTGGCTGGCAAAGTAACTCTGAAGAGTAAACTTCGAGAAATTGCATACCCTGATCATAACTCTATGTGCCCTCCTCCGTCAAAGGTAAACACTAAAGGTGCACCGAAGAAACCGATGAAAAGAAGTCAAAGATCCACAAAGCGTGATCCGTCTTACTGGGAGTATGTTGATGCTTTTCATTCTGTTCAAAGCAGCAACTCTCCAGTGAAACGAAGTGCATCATGTTCTCAACCGCCTCAGCCAACAAGGATCATCCCGATGTTTGATCAATTTGCATCATTCTTTCAAGGTTTCATTTGTGACGTTGTGGATGTGAAAGCGGACGGTAACTGTGGATATCGGTCCATTGCCGCTTTATTAGGTATGGGGGAAGATTCGTGGCCGTTAGTGCGTAATGAATTGATTAAAGAACTTGGCAGGTGGTCGCATGAGTACATGAACCTCTTCGGTGGCACAGAGAGATTTGAACAATTAAAGTTGTCCCTACTTGTTGATGGCTTTTCAAAGGTATGTTTTTAGGTTAATTTTTTTTAATAACAATGTTTAAATTACTTACATGTGTATGTTTGGTTCATTCAGGTTAATGTGGACAAGTGGATGGATATAACAGACATGGGATATGTCATTGCTTCACGGTATAACGTAATCCTTGTATCGTTGTCCCGACAACAAAGCATGACATTTTTCCCTCTTAGAAGTCAACCACCACCTGATTCTTCTGGCCACCGCATCATATGTGTCGGTCACGTGTTTGGAAATCATTTTGTTCAGGTACATTGAATATAGTTAGTATAACAATTATGCAATGACTTCGCTGGTTCGTTTGGCACGGTCAGCGCATGATATAATGTTTGTTCATGTACAACAGGTTTATTTGAAATACCATTGTCCCTTACCGCCTCCAGCGCTGTTGTGGTCAAGCAATTGTTATTCTCAGGCAAAGCAGTGGGCAATTCCATATATTAGTAGAATGCAGCAATACACAAGCTTGATATCATTCAAAACACACTATGTAGACCTAAATGAAGACTAAACATACATTGTTTATGTAATTGTATTCATTATGCGATATAATTTGTTGTAACCCGTTACTAACCAATTAATATTATCAAGTACTCGTTTGGTTAAGCAAGGAAATTGTTGGTCCAACAAAAATCATTTACGCGTGCAGCATACATCATTGTCATAATTGACAACACATAATGACATGCATGCGTATTACAGTTTGAGCGTGACAACACATTGGCTGACTTGAGTACACATTCTGAAACTAGCAGTCGCTCGACAACACATTGGCTGACTTGACTACACATTGGCGACAACACATTGGCTGACTTGACTACACATTTACACGTGTCTATTTTTTTGTAAACAAAGTTAAATAATGGCTCGGTCACAACCATCTATATATATGGCAGACTAGGCTACTAAATCACACATTATCTTGCTTTCAAATAGTCTCCCAACTGATACACAAACTATGGCATTTTTAGGAGAAACTAGCAGTCAGACGATTGTCAACTCAAGGTTGGCTTTCATTTATCCAAATGGATCGATTATTCACAATGATACTGGGGTTTACTTCCAAACTTCAACTCCGGTGCCCATTCGAGTACCAAATAGGTGTGATTTTGCAAGCCTAAAAACCATAATACACAATACCCTTCAGCTATCCGACAAACAATTTTTGGATGAAATTCACTACCGGAAGCCATTCACCGATACAGGTAACCAAATTCGCTTTGAGTGTATAAAATTGATAAATGATGACGATGTCAACACAATGTTAATGTGTAATGATCAATTTTCTTGTGTTGGTCCGATTGAGTTATTATGCACCGTTGGAAGAACACCAGATGGAATAATAAACTTACTTGAACGCATTATGCCTCGTACTCATGACGCGATCCTGTATTACAACGGGAAATGGAACATGCCACCGCAGAACAAATTTGTTGGATGCGCGTTCACAGGAAAAAATCCTAAGAAATTTCAAATTCCTTCAACATGTACCATCGATGAACTCAAGAATTTAATCAAGCAAGTTGCACCTAAAGGGATTCCCCCTCTTGGAATTCACGAATCACAAACGGTAAGACGATTGTTTTTCCGCCAACCAGCTCGATTTGCGTATTCAGATACGGTTATAAAATATGAAATAAATGAGCTGATCACCAACGAAGAACTGCTGAAGGTGTTAGTACAATCTAACTACTGGAAAAAATATGGACCAATAGAAATTTTAGCTGTCTTTACTAAATATGTTGTGAAAATCGAAGACGAGGTCACTGGGACGTCGCTAAACAACTGAATGTGATGTTTAATTTTTTGTTTTTTCGTTGATGTAACCTTTATCTATTTACGGCGTGTTTAATTCCCATAATAAAGTTGAATGTGTTGTTTCAGTGGTCCAAAAAATTAATTGTTAAAAGGGTCCATTTCCTATTTTTTTGGATTTTCAGGCTTTGTTTTGACGTGTTAGTTGACGGAACCGGGGGACGAGACTATTTTTTTTGGGTTCTTTGACGTCCAAACATGAGAAATGGCCACCCTCCATTGTCTCAGGGCACTGCCACACCCACGCAAGAAAATCCTAAACATGGGTACTTGAACATGGAAAAAGGGTCCATTTCCTATTTTTTTGGATTTTCAGGCTTTGTTTTGACGTGTTAGTTGATGGAACCGGCGAACGCGACTATTTTTTTTGGGTTCTTTGACGTCCAAACATGAGAAATGACCGCCCTCCATTGTCTCAGGGCACTGCCACACCCACGCAAAAAAATCTCAAACATGGGTACTTGAACATGGATATTTTTTAAAGTCATCCTTGTAGTATCTTATATGGCGATTTCATTGTCATGTAATTTTTTTTTAATATTTAGTTTTTGGTACGACCTTATATATTAATGGTGTAAATTATGATCGAATCATAATTTATTATATATCATAATTACTTTACAAATCTTACTAACACATAATTATGAATTATGAATTATTAATGATTTTAAAAACATTTATTTTTTTTGTAATTCTTACAAACAAAACTCATGATTCTAGGTTCACTTTTTTTAAAAATAAATTTAAAACAACCGTAAACTTCGCTTAAGGACCACAAACAACCGGAATAATAAACTATATTATAAAATAATAAACTGTGCAAAACACGTCAACTATATTAAACAAAAACTGTAATAATTACAAATATTCATGTCAACTACAACACAAAAAATAAATACAATGATCAATGGTCCGTGCGGCGTCTCTGATGAGCCCTGACAGTCCCATCAGCACTGGGTCCCCCTCTCGCGATCGTCAGGCAATCCTGCATAATGTCATATAACTCTATGTCTGCAGTGACTATCCTAAGGTTGAGCACACGCTCCAACCTCTGTGCAATCGCCTCATATCCCTCGTAATCATCCTGTCAAAGTCATTAAAAACATTTATTATGAAATTTAAAATAAACAACAACTCATAAAACATTAAACGCGCAAATAATCTTACCACATGTGGAGGGGGGTCAAATGCCACTGGAACCTGGGGGCTGGGCGGCTGTATGTAGTCCTTAGGGTCTGCAACTGGTGCATCCCTCTACTGGTCACCTGCCTGGGTCGGTGTAATGAATGGGTGAGATATGCGGAAAAACCACTCCATGTAATCCGCAGATACCTGCCCAGGCATTAGACAAAGCTGACCCGCAGGTAGTAAGTGATCTACAAACTGCATCCACTTGTCATCTATCTGATCGTGTGACAATCGTGCACTAATAGGCGGCGGAGGGATGCTCTGGATGTAGCCGAACTGGCGTACCACCCTCTCCGGTCGAACCGTGATGACCATAGGACCCCATCTAAGCTGACCCTGGAAAGATGAAATCTCCTGAAACGCCCTAACCCCCCGATGCTCCGTGTACGGCAACCAGGACACATATGTGACGGTCAAACCATCACAACGTGCCCTATAGGGTGCTCCTGTGATTCCCTTCATGTGCGTCTTCGACATCAACCACCGGGAAGCACGTGGGGACGTCTCCTGGTATGTATCGTCACTCACGCACTGGTGCACACTAGGGAAGTGCTCATAGATCCAGCACTACACAATAATTGAGGTTAACATAACATAAAAACATGTTTAAATCATAATCGAATGTAACATATTAATAAACACAAAATTTACCTGAAGTAGCGTCAAGTACCCCGCAAGCTGTCGGGTGGTGGTCCTACAAGCCTCATCTAACTGGTCATACATATGAACCAGCGCGGCAACCCCCCAAGCGTAACCACCACTATGAGCGAGGTCCCGGAAAGCGTCAAGGTGGACCACATGCACGTATGTTGCACTCTTATTAGCAAAAAGAGTGCAACCGACAAGGTGCAGCAGATAAGCGCGAGCTGCGACAATCCACCGCCGGGCCTGACATCTCGTCTCATAAATGTCACGAACCCATCCTAATCGTACATATGCTCCACGTGTGAGTGTTGTCTCGGCTCTGGCCTCCTCGGCAGACACTTCCAGCAACTCCATAAGCAAAAATCTGGCCTCCTCCGTAGAAAGAGCGTGGAAACTGTGCAAGGTGCTAGTGATGGGCAAATGTAGGATGGACGACACATCATCCAATGTGATCATCAGCTCTCCTACAGGAAGGTGGAAGGTGCTAGTCTCACTGTGCCACCTCTCCACAAATGCGGATATAAGTCCAGGATCGCCAGTAATAACTGAACAATCTATCAGTGGACTTAATCCTGTGGCAGCCACCAGGCCTTCAATCTCAGGCACTGGCCTCCCAATCAATGTCACCTTCCTCCTATGTGACACTAACTTCAAATCAGGACGTTCCTGATTTGAAGTACAAATTATACAATTATTAAAAAAAAATTAATCATAAACAAATAAATCAACAATGACAAGTAATTAACAAATTAAAATACATGTCCACTCCAAACGACATGCGCAACATGCTCGACAAATGATGTGAGCACTGACGGGTCACGTGGACCACCAGGGAATCCCTCAGCAGCATCATCACCATCTGACCCCTCACCATTATCAGCACCCTGTGCGTCCGCACGCATCTCAGGTGCCTCCGTAGGCTGCTCAGGGACATCGTCAGTCATGTCAGCGACGTCCTCAGCCATATCACGTCCCTCCGTAGTCATCTGATGAACGCGTAGCCTACGGGCTGAGGCAGTAGGCCTACGCCTCTCGGGAACATCGGCAGCATCCTCGTCAGCAGGTCTATCTCTGCCTACAACTCTACCTATGGCACGACCTAAACCTCGTGTTCTGGCCATGATCTGCAAATCATGTCGAACACGTACTTTTTTCGGTCAAAATATACACAATTTTCTTTATAAAAAAAATAACTTTATTTATAAACAAATATAACTAACTTAAATCAAATAATTTTCTTTATAAAAAAAAAAAAAGAAACTTCATTTCTAAAAAAAACACAACTACATTATTTAGTAAACATCCACAACTTAATTTAAAAAAAAAAATAAACAACTTCATTTATAAAAAAAAACACAACTAATATAAAAATAATTCATTACTAAACATCCACAACTTAATTTAAAAAAAAAATTCCATTTATAAAAAACCACAACTAATGTAAAAACAAATTCATTAGTAGACATCCACAACTTAATTTAAATAACAATTTAAAAAACTTCATTTGTAAAAAAAACACAACTAATGTAAAAAAAAAAATTATTTAGTAAACATCCACAATTTTTTTAGAAAATAAAATACTTCATTTATAATAAAAAAAAAACTAATTAATTATAAAAAAATTAGTATTTTTATAAAACTTCCAAAACACACAACTTTAATTATAAAAATAAACAACTTCATTTTTAAAGAAAAAACACTAATTTTAAAAAATAAACAATAAACAAAAACAAACACAATTACTTTTATAAACAAAAAAATAAATAATTTACAAATTAATATTTAGTAAAAATACACAATTTAAATTATAAAAAAAACATGACATCAAAAACCCAAACCTCATTTTTCATAAAATCTCAAAAACAAAATAACCAAAATAAATACAATAATTCATTTTAAAAAAAAAACAAAACAATTTGTGTTTAAAAATTTTTTTTTTAAAAAAACAAAAAAACACTTTCCGGAAGAAGTGGTTCTTCCGGAATCATTCCGGAAGAAACACTTCTTCCAGAAAGTTCTTCCGAAAATTTGAAAGTTCTTCCGGAATTCTTCCGGAAGAACCACTTCTTCCGGAAAGTTTCCGGAAGAGGTGTTCCGGGAGTCTTCTGGAAGAAGTGTTCTTCCGGAAGACGTTTGGTTACTTCCGGAAGAACACTTCTTCCGGAAACTTTCCGGAAAAGGTTCTTTCGAAACTTCCGGAAGAACTCCTAACGGGTCTTCCGGAAGACTCCGCCGTCAGCCATTTTCCCCATTTTTTCCGGCGTCTCCTGCTCTCGTCTTCTACCCTAAGGTTCCGCTAACCTAAGGTTCTTCTAACCTATCCTAAATGCTACAACTACAGTGCATAATAAAAGCAAAGGGAAGATTAGGGACACCTACCTCGAACGGAAATGGCGTCCAACCGAAAGAAGCAGCAGCTGGGCTCACGGTGGAGGAGAAGGCTCGCGGAAGAGGTAAGCAAAGGAAGAAAAGCAGAAGCAAGAAGAAGAGGCTGAGTGATTCCGGGAGAGGAGAGGGAAAACTATTTAAATGTTTTAAACTTTTTTAATGAAGGGTAAAATGGTAGTTTCAATAAACTGCTGGGTGCACCAGCAATATTGTTGGGTGCACCTAGCATATCCCAAACTGTTATTGTGCAAAGATTGAGAGAGAGAGTGGAGACCACAAACACTTTTTGCAACATTTAGAGAAATACATTTTGTCAGTGTCACCTAGTGCTCCTAGCTAACTTACATCGTATAAATCAAAATACACGTTAACAACATAAGACAAAAGGAATTAAAAATGTCAAGACAAGATAATTTAAATCTTTCTTTTTGTGCGCTTTGGCACGAGTTTCTTACTGAACATATAGATATTACTTTTTTGTGATTAGTTTGAACTCATTTTTGTATAGGGCAACAGAAATGATTACTGGGAATAGAATTAACTCTCCCTTTTACTTTTGATATGTCCTAAAGGCCAAAGGTTCTTTTAATTGTATTCTTATCCGTTGTTCTTTAAATAATGACACTCGTATCGATTATGTGATTTATTTAAGAATTTTTTTAGAGTTATTTAGTGAAAATAAAAAAGTCCTTTGAATTATCCAAGATAGTAAAACAACAATGTAGTATTAAGAAAAAAGTGTAAAAATTATAAAAAAAATTATCAATTTATGAAAGTTTTTATTTTTCTATACCAGCGTATAGATAATTAAAAAGGAAAAACAAACAATTAAAAAAAGAAAAAGAATAAAAGAAAAGAAATAACACAAAAAAAAACCATGTTATTTTTTAAGTACTTAAAAAAAATAAAAAAGGACGTTTAGAAACTGGTTGTCCAAGAACTGATTTCCAAACGTGTAAAAAAAAAACAACAGTACAAGAAATAAGTAAGAACTGATTTCTAAATGTGTAAATCGATTTCTTAAGTACTAAAAAAAAATAAGCAAGTGAGAAATCGGTTTGGGAGGAACTAATTTCTCATTTGCCACAATGTTTTGTATCATTAGGATAAATATTTTTTGTATTGTATTATTTAGGTAAATATATTTTTCTAATTTTTAAAGTTATAAATTCTCCCTAAGTGATATTATTTTATATTCATGTATGAGATATATATTTGCTTTTATAACCAAAATAACAACGCGTGTTGATATATGAAATACCTATAATGTGTATTTTAATTAAACTAAAATTATTTTATTAAAAAATTTAACCCTATACATATAAATATTAATATTATTTTCATTACATTGAAATTTTTCTCTCCCTTTAATTTACAATCCCTGACTTTGTTCAGCTTATTTTTTTTTATGATTTTAGTCCTCCAATTTTAAAAATTCATAATTTTGCTTTAATCTTTAATTTTACATATATATTTTTTAATTTTTATATTTTAACTGCTTAAATTATTTTATGATGGTATCTCAAATGAAAATGTTAGATAAAACACTCAAAGGTTCAATTGGACCACAAAAATTCCTTACTCACATATAAAAAAGGTGATTAATAATAATAGGTATAAAACAATATGAAATTGACTCGCTTTCAAAAAAAATCCAAAATTTTAAATTGATAATTTTTAAAAAATATTATCATTAAAAAAATATTTTTTGTAAAAGAGAGTAAATAATTTTTAATTTTTATATTGTAGATATGTAGTAGATAAGGAATATATATTTATTAAAAAGAAAGTAGTATTTAGTATGTTAAAAAATAGAAAAGTATTAATACTAACATTTTTAAGGAAAACTAATTTATATATACAAATATTTAAATCATTTATTAGAATATATTAAATGTTCATTAAGTAGTTACTTACAATATTTATTGTAAAAATACTAATAAAAATAAAAATTAATTATCTTTTATATAAATAAATTAAAGTAAGTATTTTGAACGAGAATATTTTAGAAATTATTCATCAAATGAGAGCATTGGTAGGAATTTTTGTTCATTTTGAGTTAGTCCATTTAAATAAATTATTGAAGCTAAAAACTAATGATTCACATGTAACAAGGACAACAAGAAAAAAAAAAGCAAGTATCTTACAAATACTGAAATAAAATAAAAAGCATAAAAACAAAATTAATTAAAAGACAAATTTTACCAAGACAACTTAAAAAACAATTTTATAAAAATTAAATCTAAAAAAAATGATACATTACAAGAATCAACAATGTATTTAAGCGTTTAAGATATTCAATAGATTTCTTTAATGCACATGTCAAAACTTTAAACATAACAAAAATAAAATAGGAAGAAAAAAGATTATCTTAATAATAATTTAAAGAATTTTTACATTATTATTTAATTTATGTATTGATAGTGTGAAAACCTCTCAATATTATCATTTAATAACAAATTGTTACATATAATAAATTTATTAATTTCTATTATAATTATAATTATTTTAAAATCATACTAATAATAATTTTTAATTAATTGATAATATAATTTTTTCACATCTTCACAACGTTGAAACTAAACTCCATTAATTATATAACTAGAAATTTTGCCCGTGCACACATGCTAAATTTTTATTTCATACAATTAAAAATTATAATATATTTTTTAAATATATAAATTATGTTATAATTAAAATATGTAACTAATAAATATATATTTACTTATCATTTATATTTTATATTTACGATAAGTAATTTATATATTGATATATTATTATTTAAATTATTGATAATTTTTTTAAAAAATATTAAAATTCAAATTAGAACAAAAAATATTTTTTTAAAAGGTAGAACTAAAGATATTAAAAGTGATAAATTAAAAAAGATAAAATGTTATTTTAAATAATTTAGTTTATATTGAAAAGAGTCTCTTGAGTTTTTAGCTTCCAATTTTTAGTCCCTCAAATTTTTTATGATAACTTATAGTCCTCGATTAATTTTTTGTAATCACTTTTAGCCACTCATTTATTTTTATTGATAAAAATTAATCCCAAATATAAAATAAATGAGAGACTAAAAATAGAAAAATCAAGGAGTATTTGAGTAATAAAAATAAATAGGGAACTAAAAATGATCAAAAAAATTAGAGGGACTAAAAATATCGACAGAAAATTAATGAATGCCTAGAAATTGTCAAAAATAAATTAAAGGACTAAAAATTAAAATCTGAAAATTTTGAGAGACTAAAAACTTGATTAAATCTGTTAAGAATTATAAGAAAATATATAAGGTACATGTTAGAAGTGTGTTTGAATTTTGAAAATAAAATATATTTTTTAAATTAATTGAAACACAACATAGTTAGATTTATATGTTTATAGACATACAAAAAGATTTTTTTTATACATGTGAAAATTGAAGATAATATTAGGGATTTACAATTTGCTAAACCAACAAGTAATGTTTGAATTTTTTTACATTGTCATTCAATCACAAATTATTAGTTGAATAACTACTTTAAGATAAATAACGTTCTCATAGAGATAGTTTAGGCATGCAAGTCGTATAGGAGTGTACATCGTGGAAGAAGTTGTTTTGGGAAACAAAAACGAGAAGAAGTAGTTTTTCTGCGAAAAGAAATGGTGCCATCAAGGTTCAATCTCAACGCAAAGTGAAACAAAAATTGTCGAGATTAAGGTACGATTAAGGTGCCATCAAGATGTCATCGAGATGCATGGACTGTGACTACCTCACAGAAATGGATCATTGAAGACGTGTTATGAATTGAGCTTATTTTGACGAAGTTTTAAAAGTCAACATATTTATCATACATAATGAATTGTGATTGAATGACTACAAAACAAATCAAAGAGGAAGCGTGAATGTATTGTTGAGTTGAGTTGAGTCGAGGAAGGAACATTAACATACAGAAGATTGTTGAGTTGAGGCGGCAAGGCAAGGCAATGGCGAGAAAGCGCAACCCTCTCTAAGAGGCACAGGCACAAGCGCTACTGGGTTTGGGTCTCTCCACCAAGAAGCTCAGAAGACTCCTTCACGTGTTCAGAAGGGTCCTCAACCTCCCATTCCTCGTCGATGTCGATGTCTCCGTCCAAGAAGCCTCCCCCACTATTTTCGATTCATGGTGGAATCCCCCGTCGCTGGCCAAGTGGAGGCCCACATCATCGAAATGCACCTCGGGGTCACCAAGGTTGTCATTAGAGAATCTGGCTAGCTCCTCCACTTTGGACGAACTCCACCTTGATGTTTGGAGGATGCGTCTCTTGGAATCCATGCGCCTGGAGCTCGCCACCATCGTCTTGGTTGCTGGGGAACTCGTCATCATGGTGCCCAAGAACCAGGATGTCTGGGTGCTACACTCCTCCTTGTACATGTTGTAATTTTAATGTTTATTTCAAAAGAATTTTTTTTAAATATTTAACTAAAGAATATTATAAATTATTCATAACTCTCAATTTATTTGTCTCAGGTTTTCTTTATATTGGTTTATTTTTCATTTGACTTATTCAAATTCTTGGTTAATGATTTAGTGTTAAAATAATGGTCAGGTGTAATTTTGATAACTATCATAATTTATTTTCAAACGTTAAAGATTCTAATAACTAACTTAATTTGTTTTTGAATGTTAGAGATTTTGTTAACTAACAATATTTGCTTTGACCATTTAAAACAATTAATTCATACTATCTTTCAAGTGTGATGTTACCGTATATTTTTTTAACTAACACTCACCAACCAAGCACAAAACCTGTGCCACATACTATGTCTACGTACACATATATGATTTTGTTGGCATTTTTGTTGCCAAACCAGGTGCATACTTGAGCAACTTGTTCTATGACTGCTTTCCTTGATCATTTTTTTTATATTATTATTACTATTACTACTACGGTAGTACTACAATAACAAGTGAAATATATTGTCGTGTGTGTGAGAATTTGTTTTTTTCAAGTGATATCGTTTGTTCCTCCTCTTTGCTATTATTAATCTCTTTCCCTCTTTATCCCTGGGTTGTTTATTTTTGCGAGTTTGGTAACCTTAGCTCTACTAAGACGCTCCTGCATGAGACGTCACAGATAAACCTTTTAGGTTAATGACTGCCATGCTTAGGAAGTTCAACCACGTTCGTGATTTTTGACTTCAGCAACAACAATATAATTTATTTATTTGTTTGTTTCCTTCTCAGGTTTGTTTAAAAGCATAAATGGATTTCTTTAGTTTGCATATCATAGACTTTAGATCACCTTAAACAAGATTTTCTGGTTGCACCGTATAAAGTGTTTCATCAATGTTTCTATTTAGAAACATAATCTTTACATTCATCTATGCAAAAAAATTATCAAAATGATCTACAATGTCATTATAGTCCTAAGAAAGTCTTTCTAAGAAATTAAAGAGAAAGTCTCTTTTGATCAATATCTTCTTTCTTGTAAAACTTTTGGCGACAAGACAAACTTTATATATCTCAATATTACTCATTGAATCCCTTTCAACTATAGATATTTATCTACAACTTATGGGTTTCACATTTTCAAGCAATTTGACGATATCCCAAATGTCATGTTCAACCATCGATTTTATTACATCGTTTATGACATCAATCCACTTGAAACTTAGAGTACAACATGACTTGACTAAGGTCAATTAGACCTTCTCAATCAACCTAATGTCATATTCATGTTCTTCAAGAAATATGACATGATCATATCAAATTACATTCTTAATGACACTTCTTGAGGCTATTGACTTTGAACTTTTGATGGTGCTTGAGAGAGAATTTTAGTGTTGTCTTGTCTTAGGAGTAACATGATTATTTAATTACCATATCCATTTCTTGAACAATGGTAAGTATAGAGACTTTTCTATTGTCAATAACAGGTTATTCTTTAGATACAACACTCCTTATGTTTCCTTCCCCTCCAAACTCAATTGCCTCAAGGAGTCTTGCACGTCTCAAACATGATATTAAAGTGGGATTTTAAAACTTGTACATGTGAGAGCTTTAAATGTAACAAAAAAAATTGTAACTAATTATCTTTAAGTCCATCTTACCTTCATGCAGCCTATAAGGCATTGCTTCGGCTGGACATCCCCAATTGTGCATATACCTAATGTTGGGATATCCTTGGCTCACATCTATAGGGGTTCTTAGTGAGTACTTTAATTGGTACCATAAAAAGATATAAATTGCATTCTTTAATGTCTTTTCCCAAAGTGACTTTGGTAGAGAAGAATCAAACTTATTATCATATCTGTACAAATCTAGTTTCATCATTATGTGTTGTTCATGGTAGGTTTACCTAACATTATATGTGGTAGAACAATTTCACAATTATTGAAGAAAACATATGGGGGACTCCAAACGTTTAACCTTATGTCATATCTACCATAACATCCCCAAGGTCAGATTTGACAACCTTAATTTTATTTCCTAGTTGAAGTTCAACTTCAACTTTGAAAGACTAAATGTCTAGAGGTCAATACTTCTCATAATTTAAATAAAGAGGAATCGTCTATGAACATAATAAAATACATTTTCTTTCATTCCATGAATCCATAGGGAATAGAACACAAATATATATGTATGTATGTATTAGTTATAAAACATTCTTAGTTCTTTCAGCACCTGAATTCCTTTTTGTTTGTTTATTTTCTCTTTATATAGTTAATGCAGACTATAAGGTTCAACCAATATAAATGATCCATAATTTCCTATAACACAAACATTCAAATTCTCTATTAAGAGATATGACTCAAGTGTTTATGTTATACAGTGATGAAATTCCCATTTAATTTTAAGTTTTGTACCATCCAATTGTTTTTACAATAGGAACACTCAAATATTCATAAAAGAACTCATAACTTGCAACATTTGAATCACACGAGAGACTAACTTAATTTTTCTAATTGAACAAGAATAACTGAATTTTTTCAAATTAGAAATAAAATTTGGTTTAATAAATAGCTCAATATATGTCTCAACCAAATTTAAATGAAATAGAGTCTTTTAAAGCAACATAAAAGTTCCCATAGCTTCAACTGTAACTGTATGTCATCGCCCACATAGAAGAATCTTTCATTATCATTTGACTAATGACTACATAGATAGCATCGTATAGACATGTTTTTGTGAGTAGTAGAACCAAAATCTACCCACTAATATCTTTCGGTACAAAACTAAATTAACTTTAAAACAAATAAAAATGAGAAGTTTACCATTCTTCACACACTAAATAGTGTAATTAAGACCTTTTTTTTATATGCCTCATCCTACAAAAGTAACAAGGAAATTCCTTATCTTGTTTTCTTGTTTTTTCTCTAGAAAAATAAAAAAATAAAAAAATTAGGCAATATCATCAACTCTCAACTGACTCCCTTTTCAAACTCTAAATTTTATACATGCAGCTTTGGGATTCAAATCATACGAGTATTTTAAACTATAGTGGTAACAACAACAATTAAAGAAGAGAAAATAAACATACAATTCACAAATAATCTTTATGGTAAATTTCAAGACCCAAACAAGATACCTAGGGCACCATTAATCCTAAATCTTTGGATTGAAAAAGACTAACTCCAAGTGGTACTCTCAATGCATTGATCAAACATTGGTGATAAGTACTGTCAAAAAACAATTGTCTTTGGACACTCCATTACTCACATGGAAAACTTATATGATGATTACTCCAATCAAATAATGATTGTCTTTGAACATTTCATTATTCACAAGGAAAATCATACTATTTATAATTACCACATGTTTACCATCGCAAACATGTAATTATTTTGCAAAATTATGTCTTCCTTTGGACTGAACACAATTCACATGAATAATTTCATGCAATATTCATGTAAATTCAATCAAATAAACTTACGCAACAAGGTTACTTTGCCAACATGTTTCAATCAATTTAACCAAAAAATACAAGACAATTTAATATAATAAATAAGAGGTCTTACAATTACACAACTTTCACATATAATTTAGTTATATAAAAATATATATAATAGAACATGCAAATATTTTGCATAACAGACTCATCACAAGATACTTAGCACAACATTAATTCCTAAAGAAATTAATTTGTAATTGGTACTCTCAACACAATGATCAAATATTGACAATAAATTCTGTCAAATAATAGTCTTTATTTGGACCGACTATTATTCACATGAAAACACCTTATAATTGTCACACATTTATCATCACAGGTACAAAATATTATTTGGCCAAATTATGTCTTCCTTTGGGCTGAACACAATTCGCATAAATAATCTTATACATAAATCTATGTAATTTTAATCAAATCAATTTTTACAATAGGGATTACTTTGACAATATATCGTGTCAATCAATTTAATTAAAAAAATCACTAGATATGCAAATAAATGGGAATGATCTGTTATTGCTAAATTAACTTCAAAACAAACAAGAGCAAGAGATTTACCTTTCTTTACACGCCATGCAACTTACCTTGTAGACTCTTTCTTCATGTGTCCAGACTTCTTGTAGAAGTAGCAAGTCAATGTCAAGCTTAAATGAGCACTTTTAGATCTGTCTTTCTACGACCTCTCTTCCTCTTGCACACAATGAGATATAAGCTTGTTAATCGACCATTTGTCCTTGTGAGTGTTATAGCTCACTTTCAATTGCCCAAAGTTTGAAGGAAGTGAGATCAAAACTAAATGCACGAACAGGTTTTCACCAAGCTCTAGCTTAAGTGCCTTCAGTTTTGATACCAAGTTAGACATTTTCATTATGTACTCCCTAATATAATTGTTCCCTTCTTTTTTTAACCAAAATAAAAAACTAAAACAAAAAACCGCATGCGCAAAAAACTTCCTTATATATATTACGAACAGTAGCCATGAAGAAAAGTCGTTCACAAAATCAAATAATGATGCCAAAAAACAAAATACACTTGAATTTAAATCAAATATCCAATATGACAGGTATAATTAGAATCAAATAACTTTAAATAATCTAACAATAATGGTGGCTCTGATACCATTTATTGGAGTTTTAGGGGATCCTTATAAAATATTAATAATCACCAGGAACACATTACGTAGATTATCAAGAAGAATTTTAGGAATACTTGGATCCATAATTATTGATCAAACAAACGCAGTAGAATCAGAATTCGTACCGCTGACTTCATGGTTATTCCTCAACCAGAACCTCTTTATTCCTTAATAGGACGTTCATAACTCTTCATATTGGGAGAAGAGAAATTATATGTGATGGCTCGGTATATTGAAGATCATAACCTTCTTATAGTGTATTAACCTAATAGGATTCCCATTATCCCCTAATAGGCCAACACTGACATCTGCTTATTTAAGTCCATATCATTTGATTTAGTTGTCTAATGGACTCACTTAATTTGATCACATAAAATAAAACCCACTAATGATAAATAACTAATATAATTGTCTTATAATTTTAGCCCACATTAATTATTGGAATAAAAAATTCCAACAGTTTTTGCATTAATTAGATGCTTGCGTTGTGTAATTCTTTATTCGATAAATAGTCAATTTTGTCCCTGAAAGTGTAATTCACTGACAAATGTGTCCCTGAAGATGTAAATGCAAAATTTAGTCCTTGAAAGTGTTAAAAGTGCAACAAAAATATCCTACCGTCAACTTCCGCCTGTCACCGTTAAAAAGTTGTCTGCGTGGCACAGAGGGATGAATTTGTCAGTACAAATGTTACCTACGTGGCTGCCAACATGGGTGTCGCAACTTACCCTTCGGCGGGAGGGTGAGACGAGACTCGAGGGTGCGTCTTCCAAGAAAGGAAAACGCGTGGAGTCACCACCAACGTTTATTCGAGGAAAACGTTAAAAAAACCAAAAAGGGGTCTGGGAATTTTAAGAATAAGGGTTCCAGAGTTGTTTAAGTGTGGGGAAGGTATTAGCACCCCACGCGCCTTTAATCGAGTGTGCAAAATCATGACTTTAATATTTATTTATTTTCCCTTTTTATGTTTTTACTTTTTGGGGTCCACAAGGGTATTGCCCTTGCTTCTACGTATCCTCAAGTGCGATGAGGAACTCAGACCTACGTAGTTCTTTTAAAAAAGCAAGAAAGTTATGCGTTGAGTTGATTCTAAACTTTTGAAAGGTTCATTTTAACCAATAAAAATAAAAAAGACCGTTAAGGCGTTGGACCTTGAACGGACTCAAGCGAATTTTGTGGATAAAAAACTCGATTACGTGTTGATTTTATCTTGGTTTCACTTATTTACTTTCAATCTCATTAAAAGACGACTGGTGAGGTAAACGATCGGTTGAAACTTTATTTTACAAGGATAAAGTGAGATTATGGCACAAACGATCTGTTGAAATTCACTTTTACATGAAGAAATGAGATTACTGATGGTAAAAGAATGAGATGAAGATGTGCAAGGCAAACAAGGAGGACCCCTAAGGGTGCTTAGATTGGATTCAAAACCTTAAAATAAATACTAATTGGTTGACGAATGAAGAACAGTGAAGAACGATGTATGAATCGATCACGGTTGTGATTTGGAAGTGCCTCGGCCTCGTTTTTTCTTCTTCTTTCTCCTTCCTCTCCTTAATTTTACTAAATCCTTTTAATGTTGAAAGTTTGAACCTCTTCCTTCAGCCCCCTCACGCCTATTTATAGGAAATGAGGGGACATGGTTGATCTGCAGCTCACCCAGGCGAGCTGTTGCTTCAACCTGAAGTAACCTTGCTTGCCCAGGCGAGCTCAGTTTGCTCAAGCGAGCTGGTTACTTCACCCCTAAATTATTTGGGGGCCCAGGCGAGCCTTTCACAGGTTAGAAAAAGCTTCAGAATGACCCTTTTTGCCCTCTCTTTTGGGTATTTTTCATATTCTTTACTGGAACGTCAAAAAACCTCTCACATTGTGCGGCAATTGGTGTCAAGCAGCTCAATTTGGCTAGCAAGAATCAAAATGTTAGCGAATGATAGACCCTGGATGAAATTAGGGTATGACAGTTGTTCCTATTTACATGTCTTTTATTGGAAATAAAAGGGAAGTAAAGGGCAGAAGACATTGATAGTCTCTGCAAGACAAAAGACTCTGATAGTCTTTGAAATGTAAAGAAGACTATGATAGTCTTGACAAAAGACATTGAAGCCTTTGAAATGTAAAGGATAGAAGACATTGATAGTCTCTGCAAGACAAAAGACTCTGATAGTCTTTGAAAAGTAAAGGCAGAAGACATTGAAGACTCTGCAAGACAATAGACTTTGATAGTCTTTGAAATCTTTCACTAAAACGTGAACACGTTTAGTAAAGAAACAAACCCCCAAACCGATCAGAACAACATACATTTTTTTTGAAGAAAAACAATGTGACTAATGGGAAATGAAAACATGCAAATAGAATTTATCATTACCAAAATGATATTTAAGACATTAGCATTTCGTTTCTAAAAGAACATTAGAAGAAACACTAGGTCCAAACGAATAGAGGAAAACCGCTCAAGGTGTATAAAGTCTCACACAGGCAAGTGTTTCATCTTAATTCCAAATCACGGATATGTCATGAGTTGACTTTGCAAGTCATTTCCCATCAAATCAAAGATAATATGCATAATCATCACGGATCAATAGGACTTTTAGGAAGTTGGATTTTGGTGGAAATTTTGGCTTTGGTTGTTCTGGCCTATCCTCTTTTTGTTTCCTTTTTCTCTTTTGTTTGATGTGGGACAAGAGAGCAAACACAAAGATTTTGGTTTGTAACCAAAGAAAGCGATCACTTTACACCCCCCAGGTCTTAACCAAGTTACTATTACTCTTCTCCTTTATCTTTCTGACAATTCTGCACATTGTTAAGACATTGTCTGGTCCAAGGAGCTTGCTCTTCCTTTTCTTCTTTGCTCTCCTTCTGTCTTTGATTGATTGATTCCTTTTCTTTTCTTTTTTCTTTTTCTTGCTTTGCCCCCTTTCTTTCTTTTTTCCTCTCTTTGCTTTCTTTCTTTGGTTTTTTTGTTCTTTGTTTTTTTTCTTTTCTCCTTTTTTGTGTTTTGACGGACACCTCTAACCCAAGATAATAGAAGCTTCGCTTGGAAGACCCTCTTGCTCTCTTGTCTTAGGGTAAGGTTGGAAATTTCCATCCTAGGTCAAGGTTATGGCAAAAAGTAGATATTTGGCTCAAAAGGCCCGCAAATGGAAGGTCATAATGTATGCCGGGATGTCTGTTTGGCCAATGGCTTAGAAAGAAAGGAATGCCCCAAATCATTTCCACGAAACACATATTATAATAATTAGAAATTCATGCAAAATTAATCATAGCACACATCCATGTGGACGCTCGAATATGTAAAATTTGTGGCCATGCAAACACTATGGCTTAGGGTTTATTTTCCACATTCAGGCCAAACCAGTGTTTCAAGGATTGCTCTTTTATCAAGTCATAGAAAACATCCGAGTCCATTTTGGCATTCGGGAAAATCTTTCGTTGCTTTCACCCTCTAGGCGCACATTTCTTTTTTTCAAAAACCTTTTGGTATTTTGATCCGTGAATTTTCCAAAGAAAACTGGCGATCATTTTTTTTTCAAAAGCATGTTAGTTTTAGTTTTTTTTTTTGGAAGAAAAAGTTTGTAACCTAGGCAAAATTGTCGCTAGAGATTACACTTAACAAAGGAACAAAGGGCACGTGAAAAAAAAGAAACCATACACAAATCCCTTTTCTTTCTTTTTTTTTTAAAGTTTTTTCTTGTTTCAACAAATCATCACAATGAAATAACACAACAACATGCTGGAAGCGATAAACTAGAGATGAGTTCCATCACAATGAGAAAACAACGTCAACACCGAAAGCGATAAACTAAAGTCAAGTTCCTTCACAATGAGATAATAAAAAAACATTGAAAGCGATAAAATAAAGTCAAGTTCCTTCACAATGAGATACTAAATAAACACTGAAAGCGATAAAAACAAAATAAAGAAGAGTTCACAGTTTTTAGCGATCCCGATCAAGCGACCCAACCTCCTCAAAGGAAGAAGTCCATCACATCAGCCATGTCATCATCATCCTGTGCTCCATCTTCATCTTCGGGGGTCCCTGTGGGTCCTGCCCCTGCCTGGAAATCGGGCCTATCCCCAAGCCATGCAACTGTGGCCCCGAACTGCTCTCGGGTAAGCCACGAGTAAGGGCTGGGATCCTGGCTTTGCTGACATAGGTTGTACTGGTAAAAGCTCTCATTCAACTGTACCTGACCCCTATGATTGGCTGCCTGCTATTCGGTCACATGCTGCATATATGCGTGCATCTAGAGCTCTATCCTCCGCATGTGAGTAGAGATGGACTCTAGAGATGGTGGCTGTAGTAGGGGTGGCGATGGTGCATCTGCGGCTGGCTGCTGCTGGTCCTCCCCCTGCTGTTGTGCCTGACCCTGCTACTGTGCATACCTTGGCATGCAATACTTTTCTATGAAGGTCCTGTTAATGGGAGGTCGGATAAGCTTTGTAGGAGTAACAACCACCCCATAGAATTGGCAGAGGCCCGTGATCAAGGCCGGAAACCCTAGTGCTCTGTTGGACTTTTTTGGGTCCACTGGGTGTCTAGGAGGCATGATCCCTGTAAATTGATAAATGGCATCTGAGATCAACTGGGCCACATGAACACTCACCTGGTTCAAGATGGCGTAGACCAACTGGCACTTCAGCAAGGGAAGATCAAAATTATGATCGCTGGGGAGGATGTTGCTGAGAAACAGTGTCATCCAGATCCGTGCCAGGGTGGTCATGCTAGTGCGCATGATCCGCACCTGTCTCCCCGTCACACTCCGTGTGAAGTCTTGTCCTGGAACGCACAGCAGCTGGCCTATGGCCTCCTCATCAAATCCCGAGGCCTAGCTCCTTCTCTGACTGAACTCGCAACGTTGCCCCTCTTCCAAGACCAACGAATGCCCCAAAAACTGATTAATGGCATCTTCATCAAAGGGGACCCATTGGACCCGCACCCAGGAGCGCTTATCCCTCACTCCTTCCTCTGTGGGCCATGCATTAGCATAGAATTGCATGCCTATTTCTGAATCATACTTAGCCAGGGGCCTTGTGAGTTGAGTCCATTGCCTCTTGGCAATTTCCTCCTGGAACTCAACATATTCTCTCTCTCTCAACTGGACTTGTCTCTCCTTGAGAAAAGACCAACTCTTTATCGCTTCAAAGCGGCGTTGGTGTTCCTCACTTCGAAATTGGTGCTCGTCAAACTCTATATCCGCTTGTGGGCCGCACTAGATCCTTCTTCAACGGCCTCCTTCCTTGCTCTTTTAGAGGGAAGCTTCTTTGGAGCCATCGCCTGCAAAATCACGTTTATAAAAAGTTAGTTTGCATGAACCGCACAACCATCATTTCATTTATCTTAAACAAGCAAAGGCCAAACAATTTTTGAATGGTGCATATCACTTTTTACCAAATGCAAGTGTTACCGTGCAATTAGAAAACAATCATACATTGATGCATATGTCATTTATCATTTTTTTTTAAAAGCATTTTAGCTACCTAGATGCAAGGCACCTATCATAGTGTAGCAATCTCAATCATTAGTCTAATTCCAAACAATCACTCTCACATACTTATGTAATTCATACATTTTGCATCCAAGAAAAAGTTTAGATTTCTATGCCTAACTCATGCTCTTGGCATTTAATCTAACAACCTAAGTTGTTTACACCTTCCAAATGGTGGTTGTACATGCACAAACTCATTTCACAATTTGAATTTCACAATAACACATGCAATGGTCATTGAGGCATTTCATCGAATGGTTGGTGGGCGCATGTCTAAGCATGTAAAAATGAGGAATGGAGAATAATATGACATGCCAATCCATAATAGGATCAAAGGTAGGCCTAGGGCCATCCATTACAGCTCCTAATCAAACAATCAAACCATGGTTTTTTAAATTTTTACGTAGCAAGGTTCATATCATAGTTGACCGCTACATGTGAACCTCTCTTTAAATCCAAGGCTAGCCTAATAAGCAGCTGTAAGCAGGATTTATGTCCATTACTTGGAAGGTAATTTGGCACACGTGGGGTCTGATTTGGATTGGGAGATTGATCTCCCCCCTTACATCCCGGCGACTGTCGTCGAAAGCCCGCACTACCATGGAGCTCGATCTTAGGTGTGATGCATTGAAAGGTAGTTTGTCCAAAGTAGCCTTGGGCATGATGTTGAGGGAAAAGTCATTGTCAATAAGCACTTTGGCCATGATGTGGTCCAAACATTTGACAGATACGTGTAAGGCTCTATTGTGTCCCCGGCCCGCGACGGGTATCTCTTCATCGGCGAAAGTGAGGTAGTTGTTGGCGGTGATGTTATTGACTATACCCCCAAAACCCTCCATGGATATGTCTTGCGCTACGTGGGCTTCGTTCAAAATCTTGACCAACAACGCCCGATGAGGCTCGGAGTTCATAAGCAGCCCCAACAGAGAAATCCTAGCTGGTGTCTTGTTTAATTGCTCGATCACCTTGAACTCACTTTGTTGGATGATCCTCAGGAACTCGTTCGCTTCCTCAGTGGATATTCCCTTCTTGTTTAAGTCGCTCCCTTCCTTGGCAATTTTTTCAACTGGGACCTTGTCATTTAGGCTTGCCTTATCGCTCTTGCCCATATCCATCTTTTCCTTCCCTTTTGGGTCTTTGGACCGCACTAGTAGTTCGGGTGCCACGAAGATCTGCCCACTACGAGTCATGCCACTCGTACCGGATATGTTTGTGACTTTGGCGGAGGACATATCATCTTTAACATGTACGACAGACGTATCTTTTCTTCCATCAGGCCCTTGTGTGGCGTACTTCCATGGTACCACCTTATCACTTTTGTAAGGGAAAGGCGCAGGCTTTTTAACTGTAACGGGCTGGAAACCTTGGGGCTTTTGAGTGGCGACATCCTTAGTGAAGTGGATCACCAAGGGCTTGGGCTTGCTCGGGCTTTCATCATTCGACTGCATGCACACATCCCTATCCCCTTCGCTCACACTGCAGACTTCAATTTGGCCCTTATCCATCATTCCTTGTAACAATACTTCCGCCATTAGGCACGTCTCCACATCATGCTCTGCCCCCTGATGCATTAAACAGGTCTCCCCCTTGTCACCCTTAAGGCGAACCATACCCGCTTCATGCGGTGCTTCCAAAATGAACATTCTAGAGGTTGACACGTCTCCCATCTGTTTCAACCCCCGACGCTCCCATTCCTCCATTGCATTAACAGCCGAACCTCCATGACTGACAAGTGGATTAGTCCTTACATTCAGACTGCCCTCTTGAAATGTCAACCATCCCGCATCAATCAAGCTTTGCACTTTGTGTTTGAAGGCCACGCACTACTCTATAGAATGCCTCGGAACACCGTCGTGATAGGCGTAGGTTGCGTCGAGATTGTACCAATGGGGAAAAAGAGATTGATAGACCTTCCCGAGGCTGACCATAGCCATTTGGTTGCTGATCAAAGATGGTAGTAGGTTAGCATAAGGCATGGGTATTGGGGTGAATTCCGAGGGCTTTCTTTCCGGGAAATTTCCTCCTCAGGTTTGTGTTTGTGTTGGGATTAGTGTTTCCGGTGGGTCGAGACTACGCGGGAAATGCATTTTGTGAGGGAGGCCTTTGTGGTTGACTGGGAAATCTTTGTTAGACGGGCGCCGGATTGGGAGGGTTTCTGACGTTGGCTGAATAACTTAGTTGACACGGGGAATACCGGTAGGTGGGGTTGTGAGGGGTTTGTTTTGGCCATGTGGGGGCTGAAGTCACAGTATGGGTGTCTCCCACCTTCTTCTTAGCTCCACCTATTCCGGCCCTCTTATTGCTGGTGCTCGTCGAAGCGGCATAATCAAACTTCCCCCTTCTTAAGCCCACTTAGATTTTTTCGCCCGTAAACACTAAATCTGCAAAGCTAGAGGGCATGTAACCTACCATCTTCTCGTAGTAGAACACAGGCAATGTATCTACTACCATGGTGATCATCTCCCTTTCCATCATGGGAGGTGCTACTTAGGCTGCCAAATCCCTCCATCTCTGGGCGTACTCTTTGAAAGACTCGTGCTTCTTCTTGTACATATTTTGCAATTGAGTTCTATCGAAAGCCATGTCAGTGTTGTATTGATACTTCCTGATGAAGGCAACCATCAAGTCCTTCCAAGAACGAATCTGGGAAACTTCCAAGGTAGTATACCAGGTGATCGCCGCCCCGACCAAACTTTCTTGAAAGAAGTGCATTAAGATCTCCTCATCTCTTAAGTACGCCCCTATCTTTCGACAATACATTTTTAGATGGTTTTTGGGACAAGTGGTCTCTTTGTACTTGTCAAAGTCCAGTACCTTGAACTTGGGAGGGATGACTACGTCGGGCACCAAGCATAGCTTCGCCATATCGGCAAATGGATAATCGCCGATCCCCTAAATGGCCCTCAGCCTTTCTTCTATGAGATCAAACTTCTTTCTTTCTTCCATGGCTGGAGGTAGTCTCCCTACCGAGAAATGTAGGGGTTGCAGCGGGCGGTGTTGAGGGGCCCCCAAGGCATTATGCTGAGGCATGCCACTAAATGTTGGTCCCTCTATGACATATGTAGGGTATGGTTCGAACTCGCCCAGAGCATGATCCCAGGGCTCTTTGCGGGTTTCTCCCATAGGTTGAGTAAAGGGCACATGCCCTATCTGGGGTTGTTGGCCTTCAAGGAGTATAGGAACAGAGTGGTTGGCATTCTCGCTGGGCACAAGCACCGCATTGGGCGGTGTGTAGTTAGGTGGCAAGCCGTACGACGAGAAAGAATTCTTACTTTGCACCATATGAGGACCGCCCATACTGCCCAATACTTCTCCTCCCTGACTACCATGTCTGGGACTAGACGGCTTGTTTGGTTTATGCCGAATGGGTGAGCCGGATCCGCCTCAGTGGCGGCACTGGTTGTGGTCGTTGCAGCTGCATTGTCCTCCATCATCCTCCTTCTACTTAACATGGCCTCCATCATAGAGGTCATTTGGTTCTTCATGGCCTTTATATTGGCCTTCATCTGCTCTTGCACTTCCTCTATTTCACTCATAATTTTTGTTTTGGCACGTGTTTGGTAAGGGTGTTGTAAAGCGTGTTTGTTCTTTTTGGTTATTGTGTTTACTTTTGGACTAAGACTGCTAAAAAAAACAAAATTCAATGAGTAAAGGCGACAATGAAATAAACATGAATGCATGCTAATGATAAGTTGCCGAAGTATTGAACTCACACAGAAATTTCAATAAGGCCATAGGGTTGAATCAAATCTCATTTCATTAAGAAACAACATTGTTTTATTTTGTCAAAACCAAAGCATAAATACAAATGCCTCAGTGGTTCCTAATTATGTGGGACATCAACTCGACCATATGTTGGCAATAATCGAAAAGCCCATGAACTTCCTCGAGAGCTGGGTATACATCTGCCATGGCCTAGGCTCTGGCTAACAGCCTTGGAAGCTCTAGAGATCCATTCAGAATGAGGGCGAATCTATCCATCCATTTCACAGCTTCCCCGTGCAATGATTCTATCACCCTCTCTCTCGCTTCCCTTTCCATTTGCAGAGCCAATACCCTTGCATGCTCATCCTCTAGTCTCTGCTCATGACTAGCAGCTAGGTTTATCTTTTCTTTATACTGGTCAATGATTGCCAACATATTTTCTTCCGTCCTACTCAGCTGTTGGGTCAAATTTCTCTTCGACCTTTGACAAGATTTCAACTTGTCCCCTAATATCATGCCTTCCACCCTTGACTCGTCCCTTTTGGCCCTTCGAAGCTTGAGCTCGTTGTTGCTGCCCCATAGAGCCCCTCGGAACTTGTTTCTACCCAATTCTTCTTTTTGGGCCCTCTTTGTTTCCCGCTCCAATGCTTCGGTCATGGTCATGTTGACATCCCTTAGCTCGTCACACTCTTTTCTGACCTTAGTGACTGCCATCTTTAGTCTTTCTTTAACCACTCTTGTTTTTCAAGCTCTACTTTCAAGGCTTGCACTTCCTCGCTCTCCTCAGGGACTTCAGCTTCTTCCCCACTTGGACCTTTCAGCTTTGGGAGCCAAGTTATCTCTTGCGTCTTAGCCTTCAACCACTTATGATAGCCGCCGACGACACCGTTGTTGCTTCCCCTAAGCTCCTTATCTTTTTGTTCCACTGTATTCCATGCCTTTCGGATTTTTTGAAGTATTTTTGCATTGCCTTCATTGAACCCTCGTGCGATGAAAGGTGCGATAGTTTCCTCTGATGGCGCACCTCTCATAGGATATCCTAACTGTCTTATAGAAAGCATGGGATTATAATTGATACAGCCCCTTGTTCCCATCAAGGGGACATTTGGGAACCGTTCATATGAGCACAACATTTTGACCCCTCCTTCTTTCCATCGAGGGAACCAACTAACAGATGCCCCTACCATACTTGCCAAGAGTGCCTCCTAATTTGCCTTTCCCTTTTTGGCGCACGTGCGATGACCTTGCAAAGGACAAACAGGTCTACCTTCATGACAAAAAACATGGGAGACTAACCACACATAAAGAGCGGGCATGCAACAGACAATCTTCGCGTTGCTCTTCTCACATCTCAGGTCAAGTGTATCATATATGTCGGCCAACACAACAATGATCAGGCTTTCCTTGTTGTGATGATAAGCAAGAAAAGCGTCAATCGCTGCTAGATTCACTAACCCATCAACATTTGGAAAGAGTACAGTCCCAAACACCAACAGTGCTAAGATGTCAATGAATGATGCCCACTCTTCTTGGCTTGCCAGAGCTTATGCCTTCTCCTCCAAGCGTTTCCTTGGTATCCCTATCACCCCATTTCTGTTTTGCTTTACTCAGTCCAACTCTTGTGCCGAGATTTTGACCACTTTAGCCACTCTTGCCATGGAAGTGTCTAATGGACTCACTTAATTTGATCACATAAAATAAAACCCACTAATGATAAATAACTAATATAATTGTCTTATAATTTTAGCCCACATTAATTATTGGAATAAAAAATTCCAACAGTTTTTGCATTAATTAGATGCTTGCGTTGCGTAATTCTTTATTCGATAAATAGTCAATTTTGTCCCTACATGATTAAGTAAAATTAAGGAGAGGAAGGAGAAAGAAAAAGAAAAAATGAGGCTAATGATTAATTCTTTATTCGATTTGCAAATTATTTTTCTAAGTGATTATTGTGACGTTATGCTTGTAACGATAAAAAAATGTCGAAAATCTATTATAAAATTATATTTTACCCATAAAAAATGAAATTACTAATATTATCGTTCAAATTTGGCAACTATTTTCATCCAAATGACCAAAATCTATCATAATTTTTTTTGTGATTGACATTTTGTTCCAAAAGAAAGTACCGACATTTATGTCCAAATAAAATTACTGACAATTTTCTCTAAGAAAAAAATTACTAACAATTTGGTCCATCAAAATTTTACTAACATTTACGTCCAAAAATGATTTTTTACTGACATTTTCATTCAATCTAATCAATATGACCACATTGGCAATTAATTTTGTGACAAATTTGTCCCTCTGTGTCACGTAGGCAACTTTTTTAACTTTAACGGATAAAAGTTGATGGCATGATATTAATCATGCATTTTAGACATAACATAATATATATTAAACATATTTATTCATAACAATTTAATTATTCAAAAAATATATTTATCTGATACAACTAACACACTTGAAATACTAATATAAAACGTGTGAAAATTTTTTATTATGGTGCGTTAAGCGAGAGGAGTTTAATTTTAAATAGATTTAAATTTCATATTTTTTACATTTCTCTTTAACTTTATTTTATTATATATTTTAGAGAGATAAGTTATTTTATGGTGGAAAGTTTTTAAAACTTTTGCGAACAAATGGGATTTGATTTTTCTTTATGATCAAGTGTAAATACAAGTTTAAACACTTGAGAGAGACCGCTTGATGACTCTTGTTTAGCAATTGATTTTGTTTGTTCTTAATGGTTTTAAACGGCTAAAGTTTACCCATTGCTTAGTTTTAAAAGGATTCAAGGAAAATAAAGGATGAATTGGATTCAAAATTAGTCAATTGAATCATACACTTGTGTTTCGATGTTCTCAATTGCTTTTTGATTTGATTGTTTACATGGGGGGACATACAAAGGTCCAAGTTTGGGTTGTGATAAATTCATATTAGATGAATTTATATGCATGATTTTAAAGGAATATTTGGATAAAAGAAACCAAAAAAAAATAAAACTTGGGGAAAACTAAAAAACCAAAGTAGTATGATTTCGAGCATTCAAGGAAGAAGAGAACTAGAAGGAAACCTAGGAAATAAAAAATTAGATCGATATTTTTTTGGGGTAAAATGGATAATTTTTAATTGGGGGGGGAACTATTTTTACAACTGAATTTCAATTCTTAAGGGTTAATGTGAGTGCAAAAAACTAGTAGTTATGCTTTAGAGAATGTTTGCTGCTTAGTTTTAAAATCCTTATCAAAATGTTTCGACAGATTATTTTAGTAGCTGACTATCGGGTAGCATATTACAGCAGCAAAGACCAGCATTGTGCTTTCTACAACACTGAACTTACTACATCTTGTTTAGCAAACCAAATTCATATAGTCCCTCGAACAAATGTCACTTGATTTTGCTTGGCAAAAGAACCATGTAGGCCGCAATGAATAAGGCTAAGACTAGGAAAATCTGTGGAAAAAAAATTCAAATTGTCACAACCTCGAATGATTTGTGAATTCAGTCTATCACTTTCAAGCCAAAGTGTTCCTTTACAATATCATTGGATGTCCTGCCAAAACCATTGGCAACTTTTTTCATGATTTCAAATTTTGCCACCTCCCGTCTTATCTGTTTCTTTCTTTCTCTTACAGCACTAGACGAGACATCTGAGGTAGATGAGTTTTGACAAGCCAATTCATACTTCTCACGGTCCAGTTGCTGATACAATCTTTTTAAGTAAGTCTTTTGGTCTTGAAGTGTTTCTTCTGCCACCTTATATTCAAGCTCCTGTGACTTTCTAAGAGCCTGGAGAACCTGATCAACTTCAGACTCAAGTTTTAATGAACGAGGTAGAAAATCATAAGATTCCAACCCTGTCCTAACTTCAAAAGGGTCATCATAGACCATAACTTCCATCACATCATTGCCGTTATCTGATAAATAAACATTCAATACGATAAGTTATATACACCCAATTAACTGAATGTACAAGATTTGTCAGAAGTCAGTGATGATAAATGGTCACTCTGTTTCTAAGGTCTATCAGAAACCAGACATCTGCAGTTCTGCGCTGCACCTCTAAAAGCATGTAACCAATGCTATGGAAAGTAGTTAAAATAGACAAGCACAGATAATACGAGAGGACATTTACCTGCAGAATGAGCTACAAAACTGTAATCCTCCTTCCAGATATCTTCAAGATTAGTTCCACATTTAAGCTGATATAAACTATCAAATTGGTCATAAGCCTTTACAATATGCAAGAGAGAACAAGCAAGATGATTTTTATTTCTATTACCCAAAAACCATTCAAAGATACCTTTGAGATGGCCAATTCAATACGACACAGCAGCTCCTTTGCAACAGGTTTCTGTGAACCACGCAAGAGACAAGCACCAAGATTCAAAATCTTCTTCCGAATTTCAGCATCCAAATCAGCAGCTCTACATGTTTGTATAAGATTATTAACATGCGAAATCATATCAGTCCTCCCATCACAGCGTCGGCAGTGGTACTGGGCATCTAGCCCAATACTTCCTCCAACTTTGCCAGCCAATAGACATCGAAGAGCACATTCCATATGAGCAACATGGCCACAGATGCCCCCACCTACGTTCACTTGGCACTTGATATAATTATAGCCACCATAAGCTGAAGAAACAGTTTTGCAACAAAGAATGCAACAACAATCACGGCAAAACCCAGGTTCAGAACAGCAGATATCACAAGGCATGGCCGGTGAATATTTTTCTATTTCTTCTAACACCAGACTTGTGCACTTCTTATTTCTTGCTTTACACTTGACAACGCCCTCAGAGTCGGAGTCATATGCTTCTTGTGCTATCTGTTGAAGAGGTACAGCAGCTACAGGAACTGCATTGCCTGTGATGCAGAACAGGATAGGTAGTTATTTAACAATATGATATCATCTTGATAAGCAATTTAAACATAACAGTATGGTGCTGCATGCTGAGGGTCACAGAAAAATATGAAAAAAGAAAAACACCATAACAACTAAGATGAAAAATAATGGTTTTAAGAACTGGTTGCAATTGCCGCTAGACCACTAGAATGTAAAGGTTTTTTTAACTCACCGTGACCGTATCGCAATTGCAGCTGCATCACCGCAATTTAACACCAATACATTATATTGCATATAACCTCGCAAGTCTCTTGTAAGACGTCGGTAGCAAAAATCGTTTAACTATGGCATGAATAAAATTCATATACCCATACACTATCATGTCAAGAACTTTAATCTTTATTCTTAAGTAATTAAATAAATTATTATCTGTATGTATTCATGATAGTGTAATCACAATTAGAAGTACACATACGAACTCAGTTCAGAAAAAACGACAGGGCAATTGAACTAAGCACTAAGCAGGGAGCTTATTACCATGAAATCCACATTGTAAAAAAACGAAACTGACGCATTTTAAAGCAAGAAATGAGAAAACCCCTACCCCAAATCAAAATGAAGATGACGAAATGTCCTGGAGTTAAACAAAAAAGAGAGATAAAGTCAACATCTGAAAAGAGAGAGAGAGAAGAAAGGACCATTGGATCGTAGAGCGGGAATCTTCCAGGAGAAGGAAGCAAAAAAGGCATCAATATCCGCATCAGGAAAATGTGTCTTGATGTAGCGTTCAACAGCAAGCTTGCTAGCAAAGATGTGCTGTTGCCTTCGGATTGAGCTTGAACTTGGGCCTGAGTCAGCCCCTGACCCTGGGTTCTCCTTCTCCTTCTCCTCTTTCAAGGCACGGATTAGTCGATTTGGCAGATACAGATACCGATCCTGAAAGCGGGAACGATTTGCGACAATTCTCCGCCCAGTTCTCCATCCCCAAATGTCACCCTCTTCCGGCCAATTTTCCGGCGCATATGGAAATCCCTCGCCGGACATTTCCGGTGCCACTGCCTGTAAATTCAATAATCCATTATTCTCCTCCATCTCCATCTCCATCTCCATCTCCATCTCGAACGCTACTTAGCTAGCTAGGGTTTATGGTTTGATCGAATCAAAACTAATAGGCAAGAGTTTGACTGTGAAAACAGCAAGAGCTAACAATATGTATATTGTTAAGACTGGTTTATCGAGAATACCCAAGAAAAAACATTTTGGCCAAATTGTTGGCTTTAATTTTTATTTACAACATGTTTGATTAACAGAGATTAGATAAAATACTAGATTTGTAGTTAGATTTTTTTTATCTAATTGTGAGATCTCTACAGATATTCATCAGATGACATTGTCATTCTTTTTCGATTGATAGTTCCTTGGTAACTTAATAACTTAATAAGATTTTTATGCTAACGTCTCATTTAAGTTTATATAATTTTATTTAATTATTTAATAAATTCACTTAATTTGATTGGATAAAACAAAATCTAATAATAATGAATAATTAATATAAATATTTTATAATATTAATTCATTAATTATTAAAATAGAAAATTTAGATAACAGCCTGTATCTCTATTTCGCATTATTGTTGTTTTTTCTATAAAATAAAAAAAAATATTACAATCGAGGTCCGAAAGGTCCAGAAAATGTTGTCATGAACGCACGGGAGCGATGTGAAACAGGAGTTGGGATACCCTGAGACACGGAATTCTATACAGCTCCCTCCTGCAACAATCTTAACCTTACATTACATCCAACGGATCTCATTGTATTACTTGTACAAAAGCAAAAAAAAAAATCAGCTCTTAGTAACTTTGCAGGATTTTTTATTTCCCTACTTATCTGTTGTAATGATGGAATGTATTATAACAATTTTAAAGAACCAAATTCTACAACAATGATTATCCCAATTCATGAACCATCTTCAAGAAACCCCGTCATCACATAAGCATTACTAACAAAAGACATAAAAAGTCTTCCTTGACATCTCAACTCAATTCGTCCCACTGTCAGTATGTATAAGTGTGATTGGTATGCCCAACTGCTAACAAAATAATTTTAATTTTAACTCTAACCATGGGAAATCAATATTTGGCAACATCAAAAGAGAAGAAATTGGAAAAGACAAATGAAAATTATTATTTACTTGGTAGAGAAGATCATAGTAAAAATGATTTTAAAATTTGTGAAAGGCTTTGTACTATTTCTCTTATTTTCACTCATCTATTTCTATTTCTATTCAATCAAGCACAATTTTTTTACTTTATTTTTCACATATTTTCACTCATTCATCTTATTTTCACCTATACATTTTTTACTCTCTGCCAAACAGTATTGAAAACCCCATCAAAGTCAGTATTTGCATACGCCCATGATATAAAACTCAAGAAAATCAGCAGATGTCAATGTTAAAAGGTGTGATGAGTCCAAAAGTTATAATTTAATATTTTATTGTAATATTGTTTTAATAAATTTGACTTATATAGACCGTTAGCAATGCTCTACTATTCAGCTTGTTACAAGAAAGAACCATAAAGAATTTTGTGCGGTAGAAGAAAGAACCATAAACAGTACTTGACTCAGAGAGGTTAAAGACTTGATAACACTACTACAGAGGATTGTCACGAAGTCTAGAGCCACAACTACATGGATTGTCACCAAGTCCGAAGCCACATTACATAGATATAAACCCATTGGTTAGAACTAAAATTCTGGTCAACCGCATAGTCCAGTGCTTGAGACTATTATTGGGGAATCTCAAACCGCATTCACTAAGAACAGACAGATGATGGACAACATCTTCCTAGTTCAAGAAATTTTGCTCAAATATGTCCGAAAAATATCATCTCCGAAATGCATCCTGAAAATTAACTTAGATAAAGCTTATGATTCCATTTCCTGGGAATTCTTGGATTGGATGTGTAACATCCCAATCTTTGTAAACTAGATTAACAAGGATTGTTATTTATAAATAAATAGAGTTTTAAAAAAAATAATGAGATGTTATAAATAAATAAATAAATAAATAAGGAGATATAATTATTAATTAAAATAATGATTTGAGAGAAAATAAAAAGGGTATTTTATTTATTTGTTTGATAGAGAATAAAATAAAGTTTGTTTTTATAAAATAATAAATAATAAATAAATAAATAGAGTAAATAATAGGTCGTAAATGCCCCTAGCTATAAATAGCAACATGTTAGGTCAGCTTTCAGACTGACTCCTCAGCCTCCTCTGCCTCACAATTTCGTTTCTTCTTTCTTCTTCCAAAATCCTCTCTTTTTCCCGCAGGCCACCTAACCTGCCTCAGAAAAATGACGATCTCAGACTCGTTTACCGTTGGATCGTCGTGAAATTTGAGCACTACGTTTACAGCCCAATTCCGAGCATTTTCACCATTGGGAATTTTGATATCATGTTTTAGCCGAGAGAAATACCTTTCACATTGTAGCCTCTTCCTTTCCCGCAGAAACCCAAAACAGTCTCAGTAAAATTACGATCCCGGTTTCGTTAACCGTTGGATTTTCATGAAATTTGGATATATTGTTCAAAATTCAATTGTGCACACACTTCCACCGTTGGGATTTTAGAGATAATATTCGTGGAGGGATAAAAAGGAATCGCATGAAGACAATACAAGTGGAGGTTTCAATCTCTTCTCCGTCTCTCTGACGTTTGAGAATTCTATCGGAGCAGTCGGCGGAATAACTAAAGGAATCTCAAAGAACCGCTAGAGATGCTGCTATCGCTGTCGGAAGACACGTGAGTCCGCTTAGAGGTAAGAGATGAGTTATTCACAATTGGGAATTAGTGAGAACATGAGTATGGATCCTTAGAGATATCAATTGGAATGAGTTTTGGGGTGTTTTTACAATTTTTATTTTATCCTTATAATTATTAAAGTGAATTATATATGTTTGACAGACCAATTTTTGTAAAATTGATATGCTATTGTGTTGAGCGTGAACCCTATAAATCGAGTATTTTTTCTAATTAATATGAATTGATGAAATAAAGTAAGGAGAAATTTAGAGAGGGATATTTATTTTGTATTTTCTCTTTTTCTTGCTGTTTAGGTTTTTATATATAATAAAAAAAAATTAATATCATAATTGAAACTGACCAAAGTGTTCATATAATTATTTAGAATTTGTGCAATGAAAGCTTACTTTGAAATTTGTGATTCAATATGATGTATGTTAGTTTATAGATATAGAGGTAGTTATTTATATTAATAATTTATGTAAATAATATTGTAGAGTGTTATAGTATGATTCCAAAAATTATTAAGTGTTGGAGTTTGAGAATATTATGGTTAAATTTCATGAACATGTGTATGTTGTACCTTATGAATATCATTGGGAATGTTATGAGATGGTTGATGTGATGTTATGAGATGTTAAAGTGTGGACATGATATTCGATTGTGAATAAGTGGATGTGTTAACACTTGATGTTACATTAATTATATCGTGAGCTATGAATTATACAATAACCCGACCAGTGTTTATGCGCAGTGTTAAAGAGAAAGTGTAGGTTCCTAGTTAGGAACCAGTGTTAAATTGTAGCGCAATTGTGTTAAACATGTTTGAAACAGGAGTGTGAGGTCGTGATATTGTATAATTCATGAGCAGTGTTTATAAATGAAATATGTTATGAATTATGGAATAATATGTTGCCTTGAGATTATAATATTGTTATTGAGATTGAGTAAAAGTGTAAAGTAGAACATGTGTTGAATTGTGAGATACGTGAAAACATGCGATGGTGGATTGTGACATTATGAGATGTGAAATTGTGAATGAGTTTTGGTTGTGAATAAGTGTGCGATTAACTCTTGATGTGACATTATTTGTGTTGTAAGCTGTGAATTGTACAATAACCCGACCAGTGTTATCTTGAGAAAAGTGTAAATGCGCAGTGTTAAAGAGAAAGTGTAGGTTTCCTATTTAGGAACTAGTGTTAAATTGTAGCGCAATATGTTGTACGTGTTTAACACACGAGTGTGAGGTCATGGGTATTGTATAATTCACGAGCAGTGTCTGTATGCTAAAATGATTTTAGGGGTTGGACCTGAATCAGGAGGGAGAGGCCTTGACGGACTCTTCGGAGTGTAGGCCTTGGGGGTCACCGGGTTTGAGTGCTCCTTTAAGCCTATGCTGATCCCATATGGTTGGAGCATTCTCGCAAAACATCGTGACCCTGACTGGTCTCCCTATGATCTTACTTAGTGAGAGTGACCTGACAAACTCATTGTTTGGTGTGTCTTGTTATGTACTCCTAAGCGCCCCAAGGTGGTTTTTCACTAACATGGTACCACATTGCATATAGGCTTAAGTCTTAGCATAACTGTTCCATGCGCGTGCTAATTGTTTATTATGAAATTGATGTGTTATTATGTCTTGATCAGAGCGTGTGATTCTTGTGTAATGTGATTGATGATTGAAAAGTGAACTTTGAATGACAAAGTGGTGGAATTACGTGTAACTAAGTTTTATTTGATTTATATGATATGTATATCTAGTTGTCTTGTTTTTCTATTAGTTAGGAATGTGATAACTCACTTCCCGTGTGTTGTTTGTGTTTGGATCCTGTGATGATCTTGAACTTTGTGTTCGGGGGAGCAGATGACTAGGTGAATTGCTTTGAGGAACCATGTGCTGAAGGACGTTGAGACCCAACGCTCTGATAGGATGTGGCATTGGGGTATAGGGTTTTATAGACGGCCTTGTTTGAGCCGAAGTGAATTTACTATTTATTTAGAAAAGTTTTATGATGATGTTAAAAAGGTGAATGTGAGTCTGCTACCCTTTTGAAAGGCTTGTATTTAAATACGTTTTAAAAACTTGAATTAAGTTTAATTTTTTATTATTATTTCTTTTATTATTAGTACATATATGTGTGGGGTAAAGGGTGTCACAGGATGCTTAAGTTCATTGGCTTCCCAGCCCAATTCTGTACTTGGATCATGGAATGTGTTTCTTCCACTTCCTTTAGTGTGGCAGTCAATGGATCCATTTATGGCCATTTCAAAGGGCAACAGGGTCTTAGACAAGGGGATCCTCTCTCCCCTTATCTATTTGTGCTTTGTTTGGAGTACTTTTCCAGAGATATGAGCATCCTCAAGGATGATGCCAATTTTAAATTTCATCCCAGCTGTGCAGGTATTCATCTATCTCATTTGGCTTTTGCAGATGATATTATGTTTCTATCTAGAGGAGATATCCCTTCTGTGTCAACTATGTTTGCCAAGCTTCAACACTTCTGTAGGGTTTCAAGGCTTTCCATCAGCTCTGATAAATCTGTCATATACTCAGTCGGTATTAGGCCTCATGAGCTTTCTCATATTCAGCAGCTTACTGGATTTAGCTTGGGTGGCTTCCCTTTTAGATACTTGGGTGTTCCCCTTTTATCATCTAGATTAAATGTATGTCATTATGCTCCCTTGCTTTCCAAGATTACTGGCCTGATTCAGGAATGGAGCAGGAAGTCTTTATCTTATGCAAGTAAGCTAGAGTTGATCAGAGCAGTTATTCAAGGAATTGTGAATTTCTGGATGGGGATTTTTCCTTTGCCTCAATCTGTTCTAGACCGGATCAACGCTTTGTGCCGTAATTTTCTGTGGGGCAAAGCGGATATTGGCAAAAACAAGCCCTTGGTTGCTTGGTCAGTAGTTTGTTCTCCGAAAAAAGAAGGGGGTTTAGGCCTTTTTAATATCAAGGATTGGAACCTTGCGCTTCTTTTCCGTATCATGTAGGACTTTCATTGTAAGAAAGATTCTCTATGGGTTCGGTGGGTTCAGAGGGAGAAATATGTGGAATTACAATACTTCTTCATCAGATTCAGTTTTAATAAAGAAAATCATTCAAATAAGGGACTTTATTATCTCCAAAGAGCTAAGTACGGAAGAGGCCAAAAAGAGAATTCAATCTTGGAGCACCAATGAAAAATTGCTTGTTGGCAAAGTTTATGAATACATTAGAGGTGTCAAGCCTACTGTTAGTTGATGTTCTGTTATATGGAACCCAGCAATCCCCCTAAGATGTCTTTCATTCTATAGCTTGCTAAAAGGAACCGGCTGCTTACTCTTGACAAAACTGCTTTTTTGAACAAGGGTTCTCTCTGCCCTTTATGTTCAAATGAGGCTGAGTCAAATGCTCATTTGTTCTTTTCTTGCAGGAAATCTCTCCAAGTTTGGGCTCACATTCGTGATTTGGCTCCTTTCCGCAGGTGTCTCACTTCTTTGCAGCGCATTACTGACTCTTTAATTAGGGGCAGATCCACATCAGGTGTTCAAGGAAAATTCTGTTGCCTGGCTATAGCAATTACAGTCTACTGCATCTGGCTGTCTAGGAACAAGCTGATTTTTGAAGATTATCAATTTTCTGTAATAGAGGTTATTAGCAAGATTAAATTTCTTATGTATAGACAAGCGCACCTGTTGCATTTGTTTTAACATCTTGATCTAGGCCTTCTTGTATTAGAGAGGCTTTTGCTTTTCTCTAGCTGCGGGGTATGCCCCGTTTATTGTTGTATCATTTTGGATTTAATATAAATTTACATTTTTCCCAACAAAAAAGCCCATTGGTTAGAAATATAGATAACACATAAATCACTGCCGCAATTAGCTATGTTTCTATCAAAATGATAACCTCTAAAATTGTTTGATTAAATGTTAACCCTCTTGAAGTGATGAAATTTTCTTCTATCTCAGCTACACGCTTGGCATTGTTGGCTTTCTTCATCTCCCATTTTGATCTTTGAGATAATCCAAGTTGAATCTCGTGAACAAGGATTGGAATTGAGTTGTCAGTATTTGCTAGCCTAGAGGTAAGCTTAGCTTTACTCTTCCACACAGTTTCAAGTGTATTGGATTTCTCAATCAATTTTGATTGAAGTTGCCGAATTTAATCATCAATTTCTTGGATGTTTAAAACCAATCCATCCATTTTAGCCTCTCTCTGTGTTACTTTGTCTTTCAATTCAATGTACTCGTTTTTGAGACTGGAAACTTTAAGTTTCTTTTCCTCTAGATCAGTTAACAATTTGTCTACCTCTTTAATGTTCCCCTTAGCCTCCAAGAAAGCAACACTTAATAACAGAATTTGTTCCACCAACTTTAGCTTTGCTAGTTAATCAACACTAAGGTTAGGATCTTTACGAAGTTGTGATGCAAGCGTCGCAACTTCTACAACATAGAGACCAAAGAAAGGAAGTCTACAGCAAGAAAAGAAGAAAACTTCTTCTTGCAACACTTCATTTTATTATCCATAGAGGTAGCAGGAGTCACATGATCAAAAGGTGTAACGTCAGTATGAGAAATAGCAAGTATGTCCTCCAAGGTATCAAGATAGTCATCAAAATTCTCTATGGGATTTTTCTCTTCTGCTGTATGCATACCAACCCCTTCCATAGAATCTAAGATGTCTCTTAAATTATCAGTTGCATCAATTCTTTCCTCTTCGTTCAGATGGCACAAGTCAATGACCTCGTTTGCATCTTGATCAAGTGTTAAACGTGGACGAACACAATATTCTGAAAGATTTCCGGGTTGGTTGACTACAACTTTGTGTTTTTCGCTTTAACTTTCTTTGGGTGCCAATCTCTTCTGTGGCATCTTTTGTAGTCTCCAGTGACTTCATTGGAGGGGTAACGAGAAAAGATTGTACAACTAAAACGCCACATACATCAAACAAGAAGAAACATATAAGATGAAGAAGGGACAACAAAAATTGCAAGGATATCAGCTATATGAGAGAGAGGATCCCAACTTATTTCACAAACTTCAGACCAAAAATATCCTTGATTTGCTCCTTTCTAGGACTTAAATATTCTTCCCATCGCCTCCATATTTCAAGCTATTCAGAAAGACAAATGACCCACCACAAAATAAAAATAATAAATTTAGAAAATATAAGTGATCACTAGCATACTGTTGTTGACCCACATACAAGGAGAAGTATGAAGGAAGAGAATCAGTAAAAAAAAAAAAAGTCTCGAAACATTTTGGTGGGAGTAAATATTGAACAATTTATGGGCTCAAGACAATCATGGAGTAAAATCATCAACAAAAACTAGTTAACTGAGACAAATAAAAGGACTTTAAGTAGAGGAAAAATAGAAAAACTTAAACAGAAAATCAAGACAACATCAAAATGCAAACAAAATAACAGGGCAAAATTAATGAGAAAATAGTAACACTAGAATGAAAACAAAATAACCTTCCAATCTTTTTTAATGATGGACATTTAAATATATATGCAATAAATACTATTTTAAATACATTTAAGTAATAAGTAAAATGTTCATACAAATAAATATAATTAATGGTAATTTTGATCATGTCATTGTGAGAATGTGGTACAAGTTATAACCTTCCCATCTTAATGAGAAACATCTCAATGTATATGATAAATACTCTTCTATATATGCTTAAATACAATAAGTACTCCAAAAAATATATAATAAGGACAAAAATAATTTTATTAAACATGGCCAAGAAGAAGAAACAACATGAATGCTCAAGGACACACCAGCTGAGATTATTATTTTTTTCTTTGGACTTGTCTAGCCAATGAGCCTAAGACATTATTACTCATTGTGGGAGTTAACCGAAGGAAAAATGTGTTCAAAAACACACACAACGGAATAAAAAGAAATTTATTTTGTATTTGAATTATATTGAATGGAGGACATATTAAATATTAAATATGTACATATTGATGAGCTCTTAACATAAAAAAATTTCTTGTTACTTTCTTGTTGCTAATCATTTAGAAATTTAAAATTAGAAATAATATTTGATCAAGTCCAACTTGTATGTAATAACTTAAAATCAAATTCCAAACACGAAATCCTCCTATTTGTCTCTTTTTTGTCACCAAATATTTCAAATTATTTATATTTTCAATGCTAGTAAAAAAATATAATAATATTTCACTTAGGAAATTAATTAATTAATTGATCATATTAAATTCTCTTATTTAATTGATCATCAAATATTAAAATAATTTCCTTGATAGGAATTAGAGCACTCGTTTGTGTGTGATCCCGTAGGTTTAATACTAAGCCGGTAATATATTAATCAAATTAATATATTAATCAAGGTAGACATCTAGTATCACTCCTTAACTTCTAAATAACATGAAGTAGTGTTTTACTTACTGTAAGTGACATAAACACTATCTAGATTGTTTGTAAAAAGGATTGATTGTGTTGTAAACTTTTAAAAATTGCAAGAAATAATATGAAACAAACCTAGAAAATAGATAAAAATTGAAAACAAAGATGACCATCAAAAGATATAGATCCAAACAATAAATATAAAAAGATATAAAAAATGTTTCTGGATGTATAAACCAAGTTTGAGTGTATATTAAAACGATTAATATAATATAATAATTACAATAATAGAGGTATATAGTGTTTTGACAAAATAGATATAAATGTATGGCAAGAAAAAAAAAAAGGAAAATTGTTTTTCGAAATTTCGATCAAGACAATTAGGATAATAGAAAAGCGATTAATATGATATAATAATTACAATAATATAGGTATACAGTGTTTTGACAAAAAAACAAAACAAAAGAATAACAATATCCAAAGTAGTATAGAAAAAAGTTGCCAAAATAGGCATTTTATTAACGTTGTAACAATCGAATGTTGTTGTAGACTGCAATATTAATGGGTGGTTGATTTGCTGTCCGAGACCATTTGAAAAAACACAAGTTAGCATTTGAGTATGTTGTCTTAGCAAGAGAAGTTATATTTGGTGATGTTGCAAAGAAATAGAGGCTTAAATAACTAAATGGAGAGGACAAAAGATTAGGATTGAGTTAAGTATCTAACAAAGTTGTTAATATAATTGAATTAAATGTGAAAAAACCAGTACAGCAAAATGGCTATGTGTGATGGTAATCAAGCTTAACATGGATGAAACAGAAGAACTTTGATTGTGTCATATGTGGATATAGATCAAACAGCTACAAAGGCAAACACATAAATTATATATATGTATCTGGTCTAAGAACACAACATGCTAGGATAGGTTTTCATTTTTTGATCAAGTAAATCTGAAAACAGAACATGGATATTACATGGTCTGTAAAACATAAGCACTCGAATAGGCAGCAAATAAATATGAGATGACTGCAGCAGGGAATGTCTAAGATGAAACTATGTTGATGTGACCATCAGTTGTTTTATTCTGGAATAGCTTTTATAATTTGTTTCAATTAAATGACAACAGAGGGGAAAAACATGGATAGGCACCAGAATATAGAAAAAATAAGAGAATGTCGGAGGTTCCTAAAATGTAAACATCTACAGGTAGGAAAGGATAGCTAGAAAGAACTTAAATAGAAGGCATTAATAATGTGAACTATTCAGACATCATATATAATTCAGAAAGTTGTGTAAGTACCAACTTAACAGTTATGTTAAGTTGCATCATATTGTACAATGATGAAGAGGATGTAGCACATGATTTTCTTATCGGGGATCAGTTTTATTCCCTTGGTTTGCAATTTTTTTGGGATCTATGCTTTTTCCTTTTGCAAAACAGAAATGAAATTTAAGCTAATCTGTAAAATAAAAAAGATTAAACATTTATAATATATCCGATGTTCAAAGTCAAATAAGTAAATAAGAAAGAGACCATGTAGTTGACAAAATGTTCATTAAAGACAAAAAGATAGAAAAATCAAAGTACATAAACTAAATCTAATAGTCCCAATTATTTCTTCGGCAGATGATAATTTCCCATATTTTGTAAATACTCCTGTAATAGAAGGAGACTTCATCACCATGGGAGAAATCATTATCTGCAAGGAATTGATACCATGGTTGTACAACATATTTGCGCCCAACTCCACCATCAACCACCACGACATTCCACTATAATGGAGGTCCAAATCTTCTGAGAATGGTCATGTGTTGACCGCAGGAATTTACATGTGTCATGGCACAGTTGGGGAGTCTCTGCATGGGAAAAAATAGTATGATATATAAGCATGAATTAATAAGCAACATTGAAGAGGTTTTCATTGTTACCAATGGTCCTGGTGCACCAAGCATTGATTGTGTGATTTCAAGTGTCCAAATATGTTGTCTTGACATCAGTTGTGGTCTTCCGCAAGTCTGGCATTCCAGTGAGGGAACGAAATAAAGATCAAACATGGATTTGTTGTTGCATGCCAAGAATTTAATGATCACAGATTCAAAAATTGATAAATCTTTCCTGAATTCGTTCAACCCTTCCGCAAAGTAGACTTTTGCCCGATGCTGTCTTAGCCTGATTTGGTATGTTGTTCCATCATATCTAAAGTTCACAAACTCAAGGTATTCTAGTGCCCATTGTCGGTGGTAAAAAGAGGACACTTCTATCATGTCCTGCAAAAAATCATAGCAAGAAAGCAAATATGAAACTACATGAAGAATAAAAACAATTGGTATGTAACATTATCATATCATTGTGGAATACTGCAGTGAACTGTAGGATTAATGGATTTGTGTGAATTGGATATTGAATCTGCAGTGAGAGGAAATGCAAAAATTAAAATCAAGTATGGTACTGAAATAGGAAAGTTTAAAATATCTGGAGAATGACAACAACATAATAAAATGAATGAATGTATCATCGAATGACTAAAATGAAAAACTTCTAAACTTAACAAACATAAAAGTTGTGCAGCATTCTTACTGCTGTAAATGTGCTTATAATCTTTTGGATCAAATTTTCAGGGTGATACTCAAGCCTAACTTAAAAGGTCACATTAAGTCTATTTTGGAATTAAACATTGAGATGAAAACAGGCTGCTGACATAAAGTATTTTTCGACTGGAATGTAGATTAACAATCAGAATAGAAAAGCTATAGCCAAGTTTTCGGATTGTTTAGGTTTGTCAGAAAGTAAACAAAGTTATAATTTGCTGGACTATATTTGTTTTCTAGTTTGGTTACATGTCAGATTCCTTATATGATAAAATAGAATATGACTATGACTGTTTTCTAGTTTCCTCTAGAATTACAATGTGCAACTATTGTTGAACATGAGAGATCAATATAGGTCCAAATTCCGAAGTTTAGCAGCATAATTCGCTATCCAGAAACAATTGAGGTAAAGAATAAGCGTAAAAAAAGGATTTGTAATGTGATAAGACACTCAAAGTCATGAAGAAACAGAGCAAATAACAATCCTACCAACAAAATATTATATTTAATGTTGGATCAAGTGGCCTCGGAATAATTAAGAAGGAGGGGGGTTGAATTAATTATTACTAGACCTTTACTAATTAAAAAATTACCCTTCTTAGGCTTTTACTATGTTGTTAAGAAAATAAAGAATAGAAAAGAAACTTAACCAAAAGTAAAAGTGGAAATTAAAGTGCACAACGGAAATTAAAAGAGTAGGGAAGAAGGAGACAAACACACAAGAGTTTTATACTAGTTCGACAACAACCCGTGCCTACATCCAATCCCCAAGCGACCTGCGGTTCTTGAGATTTCTTTTCAACCTTGTAAAAATCCTTTTACAAGCAAAGATCCACAAGGGATGTACCCTCCCTTGTTCTCTTTGAACAACCTAGTGGATGTACCCTCCACTAGAATTGATCCACAAGAGATGTACCCTCTCTTGTTCTCAGTCAACAACCCAAGTAGATGTACCCTCTACTTGTACCACAAAGGATGTACCCTCCAATGTGTTAAGACAAAGTTCTCAAGCGGTTAGTCCTTCAAAACTTTGTGAAAGGGGAAACAAAAGAATTCTCAGGCGGTTAGTCCTTTGAAATCTTTTGTTTATGGGAAAGGGAAGAATCAAAAGAATTCTCAGACTGTGTCATTTTGAATTCTTTGATAAGGGAGACATAAAAGAATTCAGGCGATTAGTCCTTCGTTCTTTTGGAAAAGGGAGAAGAGAGACACAAAAAGAATTCAGGCGGTTAGTCCTTGGCAAATTCTTTTTGGCAAAGGGAGAAGGGAATGAAAAAGATGAATAACACAAGTTTTTGAACAAAGAACTTTTCTTGGAAGAAAAAGTTTTGAACAAAAACTTTTAGAAAGATGAAGAGAAGATGAAACCAAAAAGTTTTGATGAAAGAGATGAAAGATATTGAAAGATAGATTGAAAGAGATGATGGATATATGAATGAGATGATTGTTCAAATGTTTCATACCAAGGTCACATATTTATAGTTTCTTGATGACTCAAGTCAAAACTTGTAACCCTTGCCAATTCCTTTAAAACTAATCACTTAAAAAGTTATGACTTTTGAAAGAATCTTCAGAAACAAGTCACTTGAAGAAATATGACTTTTGAAAATGAATTTTTCGAAAACAGTCACTGGTAATCGATTACCATAAAGGTGTAATCGATTACACATCAACAGATGTGACTCTTCATTTTGAATTTTGAAAATCTTAACATTTTAAAAACCACTGGTAATCGATTACTATAATCTGGTAATTGATTACCAGAGAGTAAAACTCTTTGGTAATGATTTTGTGAAAACTTCTTGTGCTACTCAATGTTTTGAAAAACTTTTTAATACTTATCTTGATTAAGTCTTCTCTTGATTTTTGAATCTTTGAGTCTTTTATCTTGATCTCGATTATTCTTGAATCTTTGAATCTTGAATCTTGATTCTTGAAATCAAATTTGCTCTTGATCCTTGAAGTGTTCTTGACTCAATCTTGAACTCAATCTTGAACTCATTCTTGAATGTCATCATCTTTGTTATCATGAAGTGATCTTGACTTTTGAGCTTTTTTTCATCATCTTTGTTATCATCAAAACTCCTTGAATCAATCTTGATTCATCATGAAGCTTGCTTCTACATTTAATTGCTATCTACCAGTGGTATATTCCAAATTATAACCAACATATAGTACTATATTGCAATTTAATATCAATAAACAGAGCAAATAACAAAGGAAATTGGGTATTTGTTGTCTACTGGTAAAAAATTAACAAAACAATATTTATAACAGTTGACAATATTAATGAGTCAAAATATATCCGTGCATGTATTCAAAACATAAATCAAGGAAGAAGTCTTGGTTTGATAGCTAGAACAAAATAGCAGGAGACAAAGAAAACCTAGGTATGAACTGACAAAAATGGTGCAGAGGTTTTAAGCTGGGATTATAATGTTCAAAGTAATTTGAGAAAGTAAGCGAGTAATTGCTTTTACATTGACCTTGCTTGTAGCTGATGATGAATCAGAACTGGTATTTGTCTTCGTTGAGTCAGTCGATAACTTTGAAGCCATTCTCCAAGTTGTTTCAGTATTTTTTCTTAAAGGAATGAAGACTGAATATTTGCTGAAGAAGTGCTCTGTGGAGAATAAATGTTGAAGTGACACAGTGGTTGGTGAAAATGTGTAAGTCGTGGAATACGAAGGGGTTTGAGAATTCTCGAGCATTGAATGCAGTATGGCAAGATTGGATGTGAAGAGTCATCTGAATCATTTTGAATGTATCTGTGGTGGTGTAGACAGCCAAAGTATTTTTTTTTTTTTTTGTTTACTGAATGTCCACAAGTAATATTGATATTTATAAAAATGCAGGGAAACAAATATATGAGCAAAAAAAATCAGCATGTATTTAATATGACAGGTGTTAACAAAGTAATTATATATATAATATAAATAATTTCAGAAGGTAAATTTTTTGGTATAACGCAAAGCTTTTTAACCAAATTAGATGATTTTTAACTATACATATATGCATGTAAATGTGACTGCCTGTTGTATCTCATGTTGACACTTGTCCAATAAAAAATAATAAACCCTCCAATCCTTCTTTTCTCACTTCAATCTACGTGTCCTGCAATGCCATTTTTTAAATTTATTTATTTATTAATTTTTTTTATTTTGCTCAGTGCTCACACGCCTCCTCACATGCTGAAGTTTTTTTCTCCAGTACCACCAAGCCACACGTGTCGCTTTCTAATTGCCAGATTTCACCGCACCATTTAATTCCCCTTAATTTCAGAACTCTCTTATCTTTCCTCCATTTCTTGTGCGTCCGTCAAGATTCTCTTCCCCCCCCCCCCCCTCTCTTTCTCTTTGTCAACTTCTCCTATTTTCTTCTCTATCAATATTCAGTTCCCTTTCTTTCTCTTCCTCAACTTTCCCTCTTTTCTTCTCTGCTTTTGTTTCTCCTCCTTTATTCTTTTGCGTCCGTCAATATTCTATTTTTTTTCCCTTTTTTTAGTCTAATTTTTTGTGGATTGATTTTTAGGACAGTCTAACGACGGTGCCATGGAAGGGTTGGGACATGCTATTGAAGAATAAAGGTTTTAAAGGATTGAGTGTGATTGTAATTACAACAGAGGATATATCAGATGCATATTAAGAACAAATTTTAAATAACATAAGGAGATAGTTAATATATTGTTGGATACACATATCAAATGTTGTTATCATGATCCCATGCAAATAACGTGGCAGGTAATGCGAGTTTAAAAATGATGTTGTTTGCTTTACCATCTTTAACTTTTCTATATACTGGCTGCACTTGCGCTATGTTCTTGGTCGAGAACAGCAAACAATCCGAGAACGACAACTGTCAGAAAGAACGCCAGTCATAGGTATCCGTCAAAGATGCACCCCCAAAAACTGTCAAACCATCAAAGTTTGCCCATAGCCGTATTTGTTGTGTAAAGAGGATGCCCTTAGGGGAAAAATTCCCATTAATAGCACAGTCAAAGATCAATGAAACAGGATAAGAGCAGATATTAGAAGGAGGAAAGTGGAATATTAGTACAAAGTCTCCTAAAATATTAGAGGTGATCAAGCCGCTAGTTAGAAGGATAAATGATAAATTTGATTTTTTTAATCTGACTATTTATCCTTTATAAATAATTTATTTTAGTTATTCATTAGATTTGAAAGTTCCAAAATCATTCATATTTAAGAGATTCATATTGGTGACTCATATTATCTAAAGTATTTAAAATAACAATTTAATTATTTGAATATATTTAAAATGATCTTTAATTCAAGTGTTTTTCGAATTATAAAATTGAATATGTTTAAACAATTGAAGGATTATTTTAATTTTTAAATAAGGCCACACAAAGATGTCGACTTTCTGCAACCCAGAAACGAAAATTCTTAATTAAACGTTAACAAATTGACCATGATTACGACAAAATCAAATACGAAATTAGAGGTGGTTTTAATAATATGTAAAAATTGATAGTGTAATATTTAAAATTGATTGTTAAGTATTTACTAAGTAGGAATAAGCCGTTTGAATTATCATCATTTTAGTATCTTAACAGGATATGTTAATTAGTTTGAAAATTATCGTTATTTCCCTATTCTTAGAGAGTATTTACAATTGATTATTAAACACCTGTCGAAATGAAAATTAACAAAAACACAAATAAAAAATGTTTTTTTAATTAAATGTTAATAAATTGACCGCGACTATGGCAAAAACAAATACAAAATTGGAGTTGCTTTTAATAATATTCATTAATATTAAATAATAAATGTGAAATAAAATCAATAGAATTCATTAATATTAACAATTGTAATAATTATTTTCTAGTTATTTTCTAGAATGGAAAAAATTGATGTTTGTATGTTATTTTTTACCTTTGGCTGACAACTATACTCCAAATTAAATGGAAATTAACAAAAATATGAACAAAATACACTTACTAATTAAATGTCAACAAATTGAACATGATTACGGTAAAAACAAATACAAAATTAAAGTTGGTTTTAATAACATGTTAAAGTTGATGGTGCAATAATTAAAATTAATTATTAAATATATACTAATTAGGAATAAGTTAACGTCTAAGTTACCATTATTTTCATGTGCTAACAGAATATAATTATTAATTTGAAAATCATGATTATTTCCATATCTTAACAGCAGACCATTTAAAATTGATTTCTAAGTAGCTATTAATTCAAAATAAAAATTCTAATAAAATATGCTTATTAATTAAACGTTAATAAATTGGTCGTGATTACGGGAAACACAACAACAAAATTGAACTTGGATTTAATAATATATTCAATATTGATTGCTAAGTACCTACTAATTTGAATTGAAGCTGGTTTACTATAATTCTTTATCAATCTAATTATTTGGTTAATTTGAATAAACTGAATTCTAAAAGTTTGAGTTTAATCTTTGATATATTTAAATTATATTTTTTCCCTCTTGAAACATTAATCTTATGTTGATATTCAAATTTTAAAATAATTAATTAATTATAATGATTAGTTTGATTAAAGGAAAAATAGCTACATAATTAGGAAAACGAAATTGAAGTTGGTTTTAATAATATATTAAAATTGATTGTTAAGTAACATAATATTATGATTATTTTCATATTCTAACAGAATACTCTAATTAATTTGAAGATCATGACCATTTTCATACTTCAACAGAATATTTAAAATTAATTGCCAAGTACCTATTAATGGAAAGGTTTTTCATTTTTTCCTAAGTTTTTGTTTCATTTTTAGTGAGCTGAGTTTAATCTAAACAAATGGATTTGTGTTAAGAGTCAAACCGTTTATTACAAATTATCAATAATTACTTTAACCAAAAATATTCTTTCATATCTATAATCTAGGTATGGTATTGGTGACAGGCTCAAATTGAATAATAGGATTAGGATTTTTCAATTGGCAATAGATGATGAGAATCAAATCGCACCATCTCTGTAATAAGTGAATGCCTTTTTTTTCTCCCGAGGTTGTCAGAATTATCCGTAGCAAGATATTGGCCACAATTAAAAAGGTTTTATCAATACAATTTTAATTTATCCGAGATGTAGGCATAGGTAAAAATCCATTCCATAATTTAATGAATTATCGTATGAGAAATAAATCCCACAAATAAAGGAATTGTAACATTAATTTAATCAAATTTGCTATTAATTGTATATATGGATTGATTGCTTAGAGGAATTTTAATGGGATATTTACATGAGTTGTTTAATGTTGAATAAAGTTACTAAATTTTTTATTTATTATTGAAGTATATAATATGAAGTAATTGTTTATATAATAACAATTGCTTATAAGCAATCATTGCATGCTTAATAATATTCTTATACCATAAATAATATATTTTCAAGTATATGATCCATAAAATTAATTTAAAAACTTACTTTAGTAATCTTAGCATAGGAGTGAATTTTTATTTAAAATATTTAAATTTATATGAAAATATAAGACCCACAAAATTATAATAACTAACTCAAATAAATAATTATGTAATGCAATAGTCTCGGAAATCTATTTTTTTTTTTAAATAAAGAGGTTGTTGCACTAACATTAGTTTAATATTAATCACCCAAACCTCGTAGTTGATCATTATATTATTTTTGAATGATTGAAAATGAAAATTAAAACGTCAACACATCATCCTAACATTTTTTTATTTCTCTAAAATTCAATTATTAATTCAATAATTTTGTTTGTTATATAGGTTTCTGCTAAAGTAACATCAACACTACTCTTTCTGCAATATATAATAAAATTGTATATATATGGAATCCAACTCTGTCTATTTTGACAATGTTTGAATACAATATTAATAAAATACTGGAAAGCATAATTATTAAATTACAACTTTAAACTGTTAAAACAAAGTAACATAAAATTTTCTTCATCAATCAAATGGGGCCATCATCACTCCAAATTTGCTGCTTCCCAATTATGAGCTACCCTATCATCGGAGTCAGTTGATTTCCTACGCAAAAATGTAACGCAAACAAATATATTGAACCTTTACACCCCCAACAAAAGGAAGAAAGCACAAAGGTGGAGATGGGTAAAAAACACATAGTAATTAATAAATATGAGGTTAATTAATAACAATTGTTTATATATAACTACAAAATTATCTATATTAATAATAATGAATAGATAAAATTATATAAAATTAAATAAAGTCAAAACTGACAATGAGTAATAAAAAATATCTAAAACCTAACAATGAGTAATAAAAATTAAGTATATTACTAAAATAATATTAAATTAAGTAAAACCTAACAATGAGTAATAAAAATTATCTATATTACTAATAATCAATAAATATAATTCAAGCTGCGAATGTTGAGAGACTCTGCATCAAAATGTAAATTCAAATCCCTGTAACCCAAAAAGAACCATAAACAAAGAAGTCCAAAACTACTATATTCAATCATCTGACCATATAAATAAAGGATGACATATATTTGATAATAAAGATAAGACATAGACAAAGAATGTCATATATGTGATAATAAAGCATGTCATATATTTGAAAATCAAACTGGAAGTGTCTAACTAAAGGGACAGAACAAATAAAAAAATATAACCCATTCAAATAACTTTAGCTAGTGTTAAAGGGAAAAAAAATATAAAGGCAGAACACCCAAAAAAATTTAAGCTTTTGGGTTGCGAAAAAAAAAAGTTACCCAATGATACATATATAAACCCAAAGTTTTTATGTAGATAAAAATCAAAGCTTTTTGTAGATAAAAATCAAAGAAAACAAACGTGTTCAACATAAAAATCAAAGCTTGTTTGTAGATAAAAATCAAAGCTTTAGTGTCTTCTTCCACCTTCTCTGCATACAATAGTGATTGTATTGTGAGGAGTTAGAAAACAAAATTAAAAAATTTAAGCTTTTGTATTGTGAGAAGTCACCAAGAAAAGGAACTTGTACTCATAGAGTTTTGAAATAAAAATCGCAGCTTTAGTGTGTTCCTCCACCAAGAACACGATACAAAAATCCACTGGGGAGGAATTAGAGATAAAAATCACAGTTTTGGCATTAAAAATTGCAACTTTAGATGTTAAAAAATGCAGAAGACGGGTTTAAGCTTTTGGGCTGCAAAAAATCAATTAAAAAAATTAACCAATGATACATATATAAACCGAAAATGGAACGCAAGGTGTAGAAGGTTCAGGAACACAAAAAAATTTAAATTTTTTGTAGTGCGAGAACTCAGAAAACAAAATAAAGGGAGAACACCCGAAAAAATTAAAGCTTTTGTCTTGCGAAAAATCATAAAACCCAAAAAAATGGGTATAGGAAAGAATGAACACATTCGAGAAGGCTGATGAAGATGAAAAAATTTAACCATAAACCAAAAAAACAAAGAAAATGAACCTATATTCGTGGAGTTTCCAGATAAAAACTGTACATGTAGTGTGTTTTTCCACCTGTTGTGCATGCAATAGAGGCTAACTAAAAACATTTAAGCTTTTGTATTGTCAGAAACAAAGAAATAAAGAAAACGTAGACAAAGAAACAAAGAAAACAAACCTATTTGAAATAAAAATAAAAAATCACAGCTTTAGTGTCTTCTTCCACCTTCTCTGCATACAATAGTGAAGGTATTGTGAGAAGTCAGAACACAAAATAAAAAAATTAGCAACTCTGCCTTGAAAATGTCTTTAGCATCGCCGTTGTCACTTTAGTAGCAAAAATAAATCAGCAAGCAAAAATGGCAGAAGATAATTTGATAAAAAGAAAAGGGGGGAAATATAAAAATGACACCTTTATTCTTCAACATAGCACCGTCGTTAGCTTATCCCAAAAATCGAATAACACAAAATCATACCACAAAAAATTAGACAAAAAGAAACGGGCAAAAAATAGATAAAAATGGAACCTTTATTCATCAACACCACCTTGTGAATCATATTGTTGCAAAAAATCAACAACAAATCTTGTAGAAAAAATGGTAGAAGATCATTTAAAAAAAAAAAGAATAGAAGAGAAACAAAAAGAAGTCAGCAACAACTCTTGTAGCAAAAATGACAGAAGATAAATTTTTTAAAAAAGGAAATTAGGAAAAAAATGACACATTTATTCTTCAACACCTTCAGCACTGCCGTTACGAACCTATACTCATGTAGAAAAAAAAATAAAGGCAGAACACCCAAAAAAATTTAAGCTTTTGTGTTTACGAACCTGTACTCATGAAGTTTTTGAGATAAAAATCGCAACTTTAATGTGTTATTCCACCTTCTCTGCATACAACATGCCAAAAAATATATTGAACGATTACACCACCAAAAAAGGACAAAAACACAAAAAGCTGGGCATATGAAGCAATGAGCACGTTGGAGAAAGCTTAGGAACACAAAAAAATTTAAACTTTTGTATTGCGAGAAGTCAGAAAACAAAATAAAGGCTGAACACCCAAAAAAATTTAAGCTTTTGTGTTTACAAACCTGTACTCATGGAGTTTTTGAGATAAAAATCTCAGCTTTAACGTGTTCTTCCACCTTCTCTGCATACAACATGCCAAAAAATATATTGAACCATTACACAACCAAAAAAGGACGAAAACACAAAAAGTTGGGCATAGGAAGCAATGAGCACGTTGGAGAAGGCTAAGGAACACAAAAAAATGTAAACTTTTGTATTGCAAGAAGTCAGAAAACAAAATAAAGGCAAAACACCCAAAAAAATTTAAGCTTTTGTGTTTACGAACCTGTACTCTTGGATTTTTGAGATAAAAATCGCAGTTTTAATGTGTTCTTCCACCTTCTCTGCATAAATAAACACATGTCTTCTACCATTGTAGTTCAAGAGGGAAAAAGAGAAGAACAGAAGACGAAGAAGAAGAAGAAGAAGAAGAAGAAGTGAGACGTGAATGAAAGGGGTCAGCGCACAAATGAAAAAAAAAATACGGGTTTGACGGTAAAAAGGAGCAATAAGGAAGTAGAAAAGAAGTACCTTGTAGAGGAAACACACATCTTCTACCATTGTAGTTCAAGAGAGAGTAAGAAAAGAATAGAGAAAGAAGAAGAAATGAGGAGTGAGAGAAAGGGATCAGAAGAGAATGGGAATGGGAAAGGGTGAACGGAGTGAGAATGGGAATGGGAAAAGAAGAGATGAATGGGAGGGGCAAAATAATGGGAAGGGGAAAAGAAAAAAATGCAAAAATGGGGATTTGAGGGTTTATTATTTTTTTATTGGACATGTGTCACCATGAGAAACAACAAGCACTCAGGGCCTTCTTTGTATATAAGATAGAGATTAGAGATTAGAAGAATAATATAATAATTTGTTCCATCTTTATCGCTATGGGTTAACTCTAGAGTATGGTATTACTATCAAACTCTTTTTGGAGTTAACTTATAATGACTTAAGAAACTCATATCTTCTTTCATTTAATTTTTCTGGCCAAGATATAATTTTATTCATAGAGTTTAAACTCATTACCAAGAGTTGATTGACTCCTTCTTGATTAATCATTAATTCTATATGTATTTAATCATATCCAATATCCATTCAATAAGTTCTCTAAAGCATTAGATGTCTAGAATCAAAACATAACAAATAACCTGTTAATTACTATGACAATCTCAAGTCAAAGAAAACTATTAAACCTCTTATTGAGAATTTTTTATGACAATTTATGGTAAATTTAATCATTAGAAAATTTCAATTGAGTCAGTTAAATGACAACATTCACATGTACATCATCTATATATGCACTTTAATAAATGAGATCTATTAATCTTTATCCAATAAAGACCAATATATATATATTGATCTATCCGGATTATTGATATCCTATTCAAAATAATCATACGATCAAGGCCAATTTAGATTAAAAATATAAAAGACTTGTTTCTCATTATCATAATCTCTATCATGATAACAAGTCTCTAATTTTAATCAAGGACATGTCAAATTAACAATTTAATAAAACAATAAATATGATAATAAAATAAAGAACAATTCTTTACCAAAATTGATAACATGATAGATTGGATCTTGGACATACATATTTATCCCCAACAATCTCCTACTTGCACTAGAGTCAATCACTCATGTATTCCATTACTAATTCCAACTTATTCTCATCAAACTACTTTATTTTTTAATTGAGTCTCCATAATGAGGCACAATCTTTAGTTCTTCTTAAGTACTTAAGAATGGTCTTACCCACTTTCAATGCTTCCCACCAAGACTTTCTTGATATCAACTTGTTACACCTAGTGCATAAATGATATTAGAACATGCAAAAATCATGTCATATACAATAGCTCCAACTATGCTAGCATATGATATTCTAGTTATGTATTTTCTCACTTTATGAGTCTTAGGACAATCTTTCATTCTGAGAGTAACTCCAATTCCTATTGGAAAATAGTCACTTTTGGAGTTTCCATGTTATACCTCTTTAGGATGCTATTAATGTACCTAGTTTGGGAGACACCAAGCAACCTTCTAGATCTATCTCAATAAATATTTATTTCTAAAATGTAGGTTCTTCTCCCAAATGTTTCATGGATATTATATTAGTAGCCAAATCTTTCTTCCTTGCATTATGTATTATTTTATATGTCATCTACATATAAATGTAATGCTCCCACTGACTTTTTTGTACTCACAAAGTTCTTATTCATAGCTAACAATATTGAACCATTCAATTATCTTGTTAAAATGAATGTTTCAACTTCTACACTCTTGTTTCAATCCATAAATGAATCATTGAAACTTGTAGACTTTATTATGATCAGACAAGGATGTGAATCCCTTAGGTTGTGTCATATACACATCTTCTTTTAGTTCATCGTTAAGGAAAACCATTTTCCACATCCATTTCATATTTCATGATCATAGTATGCTATTATAGAAAAACGAATTTGAATTTATTTGAGCATTGCCGCGGGAGAAAAGTTGAAAAGTTTCATCATAATCTATACCTTCCTTTGACAATATCCCTTGGCAACAAGACAAACTTTGTAGGTTTCAACCTTCCAATATGCTCCAATATCCTTTTTCTTGTAAACCCATTTCCAACCAATTGTTTTTATATCCTTTGAAGCTTCAACTAAAGTCCATACTTTGTTGATCTTCATTGATTCTATTTCAGATTCCATAGTTTCTTGCCATTGCTTACAATCTAAGCTTTGCATAGCCTCTTCATAGCTTCTGGAATCGTCATCATCATAATAAACCTCATTTGATGTGTCATCTAGGACCATGAAGTTTAATCTATTAGGTGCATGGTGCACTCGAGTAGATTTTCTAGAAGGCTCATGCGTTGGGTTCATAGGTTGTTGAATTGGCTCTAAGATAGGTTCATTAACCTGATCTTGAACTATAGCTTGCTCTTGAGCCATAATTGTTGGAAGTGATGACCTTTGTGGTACCTTTGGAACATTAAAGAAAGGTATCTCAGTTTCCATCTCATAGTCCTGAGTTTTTTCATTGGTTAATTGAGTTTCATCAAGCTTAACTTTACCATGACTTCTTCCTCCTGCAAGAAATTTCCTTTCTAAAAAATATAACTCCTCTTGCCATAAACATTTTATGGTCAAAAGGTTGGTTTAAACAATATCCCCTAATTTCTTTGGAATACCTAATGAATCTACATTTGTCAGACATTGCCTTAAGTTTGTTGATAACTACGAAATCTGAGCTAAATTGATAGTCATTTTTGGCTAATAATGATAATAGTTTCTTCATTTTAGTAGTGTTTTTAATGAAATTACGAAGAAATTAACATCTTTGCAATTTATGATTAGCAAAAATCAAAAGAAGAAGAATTAAAGTGTTTTAGAGGGAATTTGATAATAAAATGTGGAAGAAAAAAAATTGAAGAATAGTTGGAAGAATTGCATGGCTCGCTTAGCGTGCAACCCAGGCTCAGCATGTGATGCTCGCTTTGTGAGAAGTTCCAGGCTTAGCGTGATGTCTTGCTTAGCGTGCAATTCTCGCTCAGCGCGCAACAAGACCCACGAGGAGAAGCCCAGTGTGCGCTCAACGTGAGATCAACGTGAAAAGTAAGTTACCTTAGGCTTATAAAAGGAGAAGGAAGTAGAAGGAAAAGACATGGAGTCTCAGAGCTCTCCAGTGCAAAAATCCCCATTGTTGGGTGCTTAGAGGCCAAAAATGCTTGTAATGTAATTCTCTGTCTATTATTTAATTAATTTTATTCTGTTTCCGTTATTATTCTTTGTGCTTATTTATTATTATGGTCTGATCATCCATATAATGTTTAGAGGGTAATGCATTGAAAAATGGTTATTTTCTAAAGAACTCGGGAAGGGTAACTTAATACTTTCATTGCTAGAAATAAATTGACATTTATTTTGCCCACAAAATTTTGCATCTCTTATCTTAATACAGTTTGTTATTTTATCTCCGCAAAGAAATTTAGGGGAAAATGATAAATAAAGTAGGCCCTTCGTGCGGGAAACCAAAGATAAGGTAATTCAGTAGATACGGGTGGAAACAGGAAACTCATTAATTATAGTAAATCTTTTACATTACATCATAAGTAGTTTTGGCATACTAGGCCCTCAACATCATTGCATTCTGATTCTATCTTTTCACATTTAGATTGTTGTTTGTTTTTCCTATTAATTTTTGTTTGCCTTATTCCAAAGTTGACATTTACAATTCATTGTCTCTGTCTTCTTCTCTCCCTTCTTTCATTGCTTAATAATTGGGTTTGTATCACTTAAATACAACCAAAGTTCCTGTGGATTTGACACTTGGACTTCCATTTTAAACTTTACTACTTATGATAAAATTGATACACTTGTCAATCTGTTAACATTTGTCTATTCACAATCTCTTAATGAAAGTGGGACAATCCTAAACCTTGTTGTGTTTGAGATTCATTCTAGCACTTTCCATATCACATATGAAGTTGTAGATACTAATTATGTGGAAACTTTATTTGGCAAATAAGTTATTGCTTTTAAAGCATATATGTACATAAACTTACTAGAAGATCATAGGTAACTTGATTCTCATAGTCAATTAGCATATAAAGCATCTTATGCATGAGAACGATTCTTAGGTAATTAATCGTCATAATTGGATTCAACCTATTTTGTTTCAATGTTTCTTTATGTGGGAAATTCCTTAAAACTATGAAGGAGTCACTTAGTTGTCAAGTCATTTCTCAAACATATTCTAAGACAAAATATATCACATATTTTTCTAAGACATAATGTATCACATACACTTTGAAAAATAATCATATCAAATAAGTACCTGGTTGTCAAGTTAATCCTATTGGTATCTACAAATTAAATTTTATACTCCCGTGGATAGTCCAGATGTTTAGTATAAAAAATAATTTCAAAATTTGCATCTCATGCTACATTAATTAATTATAAGTCCCCTGGTTGTCAGGTCGTTTCTTATTATTAATTAAATAAATATCTTGCATCACATGCTTTTATTTTAAGCGACAAGTCTCCTGGTTGCCCGTTCCATGTGATAAAAACATTTTTCATCACATGTTCCAATTTATTACAAGTCTCTTGTTAGTCAAATCGTTCCTTGTAATAAAATAAATCAAAACAATTTGCATCATATGCTCCAATTTATTTATTTATTTTTGAAACCACAAGTTCCTTGGTACTAAATAATTTAATATATAAAAAAATTGGATGATATATCACCATATAATAAAACACATATCAGCATATATATTTCCATAAAGACTATAAACAACATGTTGAGAAACAAAATTTTGCTCCTAAAATAAGATTTTATAGTCGTTGACAAGATACAACTTGAATTAAATCATTTTAATTCAAAATCTTATTTCTATGTTAGTTGTTTGGAATTGAATTAACTTTTGTTGTCAACTTCTTTGACAAGTGGAACAAAGAAAAAAAAACTTAAATTTTTTTGGTGTTTCCATTATGAGAGAACTAGCATTTTGCCCGTGCTGATGCACAGACTCATACTCCTATTTGAATATTATCAACACATGAGTAAAGGTCAATAACGATTTTCATTTGTATGATCATAATGTTGAACTATGTTTAGAAAAAGTAACATAAAGTAAGAATACAAACAAACCTAATGCTATTGTATATTGTTGGATGGTGTTGTTGTAGTAATGAAAGAGAGGATGCACAATAAAGAGAGATAAATGAGTTGATTAGATTTGTGGATACAGTTAGTGATCATTTAATAATAATAAGTATGACGATGGTACTATATACACCAATATTCACCTAAAAAGTAGACATTTAAAATCAATATACTTTAGTGGAGGTGATATAATAACAAACATCCAATTGTTGCCTTTGTTATGTGATGCTGCAACATAGAGAACTAAATGTATTATATGTGGAAATTTTGTAAATTAAATAATGTCATGTTGAAAATGATGTCAAAGGAAAATGTAGTAGGTTGAGAATGTAGGACTTATAAGTATAACAATTTGGTAAGCATACATGTTTATAAGTTTGCATGTACTTCTTTGTATACTACATTAATGGTAGTATTTTTTGCAATGCCTTATTTATCATGAATAAGAATATGCATTCCTTTTTTACTTTGCACTCGTGAAAGTGCAACATATAGTTGACCATGACAAAATACTGGATTTGACAAATACATTAATGATAATTTTTTCCATATATCCACGAACGAACAATTATTAAAAAAAACCTATGAGAGGTCCCATGACATCAACATGGAAAGTAATATATCTGTCCCGTGGGTCATCCATATTTATTGTTGATCATATAATGATAATTTTTTTCACTTCTCATGATAATCTTTTGCACCTCAGCAAATATTTAGTTTATTAATCCATATATATACTCTAATAATCTACTTAGTATGTTAAGCGCTAACCTTTTACGGTTTCCGTGTGTCATCCATATTTATTGTTGATCATATAATGATAATCTTTTTCACTTTCCATAATAATCTTTTGCACCTCAGGAAATATTTAGTCTATTAATCCTTATATATACTCTAATAATCTACTTAGTATATTAAGCGTTAACCTTTTACGGTTACCGTGCGTCATCCATATTTATTGCTGATCAGTATAATGATAATCTTTTCCATATATTCACGAACAAACAATTATAAAAAAAAACGTATGAGAGGTCCCATGACATCAACATGGAAAATAATATGTTTGTCCCGTGGGTCATCCATATTTATTACTGATCATATAATAATAATCTTTTTCACTTCCCATGATAATCTTTTGCACCTCAGTAAACATTTAGTCTATTAATCCATATATATACTCTAATAATCTACTTAGTATATTAAGCGCTAACCTTTTACGGTTACCGTGCGTCATCCATATTTATTGCTGATCAGTATAATGATAATCTTTCCCATATATTCACGAACAAACAATTATAAAAAAAAATGTATGAGAGGTCCCATGACGTAAACATGGAAAATAATATGTTTATCTCGTGGGTCATCCATATTTATTGCTAATAATATAATGATAATCTTTTTCACTTCCCATGATAATCTTTTGCACCTCAGCGAACATGTAGTGTATTAATCCACATATATACTCTAGTAATTTACTTAGTATATTAAGCGCTAACCTTTTACGATTTTCGTGTGTTATCCATATCTATTGTTGATCAGTATAATGAATGAAGAGGAACGAAAATGGAAGATGAAGAGGATCCAAATGTGAGCGTATCACGAAAACCCTTCGAGATCACTTCGTTCAGAAACAAATTCAAAATACAAACGTATTTGGAAAATACAAACGTTGGGAAATTGGTGTCACAATTAATGCGTGAAATGGGTCACGTCATTGGTATCGTAGTTGGTGCATCGATAATGGTGCTACAATTAATGCATATGCATTGATAATGGTGTCACAATTAATGCATGAAATGGGTCACATCATTAGTATGGGGTCACAATTAATGCGTGAAATGGGTCACGTCAATGGAGAAGCGTGAAATGCATCAGTATTGGTACTGCATTAATTACGAAGGTAGCACATTAATTTCATTTTTAATTTTAAAAAATGAATTAAAAAAAGCTTATAAACAAAAAAAATGTCACGTAAGCCGGTATTGATGTTGACATTTTTGGGCAGAAAAATGGGTTGGTATTGATGTTGACATTTTTGGGCAGAAAAATGGGTTAACCACATAACTGAAGCATGTTTGGTACCATTTCAAAATGTATAAATTATTTTACGGTATTAGTGTGTGAGTTATTTTTTTTCATACTATAACTTACTTTATCTTATCTATTGTCTTTACTATTTTTTTTCTAAATCTCTATACTCATGCATTTGAAAATTATTATTATTTTCATATCCTAATAGAATATTTAAAATTGATTGTTAAGTACTTATTAATTTAAAATGAAAATTAACAAAAATACGAATAAAAGATATGCTTATTAATTAAACGTTAATAAATTGACAATGATTATGACAAAAGCAAATACATAATTGAAGCTGGTTTTAATAGTATGTTAAAATTGATACTGTAATACTTAAGATTGATTGTTAAGTACCTACTAAGTAGGAAGAAGTCAACGTGTAAATTATGATTATTATTTTCATATCGTAATCGAATATGCTTGTTAATTTGAAAATTATGATTATTTCCGTATCCAAACAGAATATTTAAAATTGATTGTTAAGTACCTAATAATTTGAAACGAAAACTAACAAAAATACGAATACGAATAAAATATGCTTATTAATTAAACGTTAATAAATTGACAATGATTATGGCAAAAAAAAATACAAAATTGAAGTTGGTTTTAATAATAGGTTAAAATTGATATTGTAATTTTTAAAATTGATTGTTAAGTACCTACTAATTAGGAATAAGTCAACGTCTAAATGATGATTATTTCCATATCCTAACTGAATATGTTTTTAAATAGTTTGAACTGAAGCGTGCTCATTACTTTAGCAAAGTCTTTTCAATTGTTAAGTACCTACTATTTTAATGATGATTGACATTAAATTATATTATTTATTTATTTATTTATTTTTCGTTTGAAACATTAATCTTATGTTAACATTAATCTTATTTTTTTTAACTAATATAATTAAAATATCTAACTCTTCAATAAAAATTTGAAATATCTCTCTTTGATTCAAGTATGAAACTTATTTTTGATAAAAAAAATTAACTACAGTTAAAGATTTTTTTATTTTTTCAAAATGTATAAATTATTTCACTATTAGTGTGAGTTATTTACTTTTTTTAATACTATAACTTACTTTATCATGTCCATTGTCTTTACTATCTTTATTTTGAAATCTCTATACTCATGCATTGAAAGAATAGTGCATGTCACGATTTTCCTAATATTGACATTAAATTAATCTATGCATATTATCGTTTTTATCATGTTTTTATTATGATATACTGATTTAATTTGAAATGAAAATTAACAAAAATAAGAAAAAATATGTTTATTAATTAAACATTAATAAATTGACAATGATTACAGTAAAAACAAATACAAAATTGAAGTTGGTTTTAATAATATGTTAAAGTTGAAAGTATAATTTTTTAAAATTGATTGTTAAGTACCTACTAAGTAGGAATAAGTAAACATCTAAATTATGATTATTTCCATATCATACAAAATAATAAAAAATTGAAGTGAAAGCTCAACAAAATCCAAATAGCCCAAAAAACATTCATTCAAGGGAAACAGAAGCAAATTAAACGCAAAAGATAAAAAAATAATAAATGCTGATTGACATTGACGAATTTGATTTATTTTGATGATGAATAAAGGAGAAAGAGAAAAGAAAAATAGGTTTGATGAAGGCTTATGATTAAAATGATAAGAACAACTGACACATAATAATATAATATATTTATTAATTATTTATTTATTATTCGTTTGAAACATTAATCTTATGTTAACATTTAAATTTTAAAATAATTAATTTATTATAATGATGACTAAAAGCACCATGATAGAAAAACGCATTGGAAAGGCAAGTCTTGGGAATAGAAAAACACATTGGAAAGGCAAAGAAAAACGCATTGGAAAGGCAAGTCTTGGGAACAGACAAACGCATTGGAAAGGTAAATGTCTTAGGAACATAATACAAATGATTAATTGTTACATATTTACATTTACAATGGAAATAAATGAATAAACACAATAAGTATTAAATGCGCAATAAAATTAAAATTAATAAAAATCATTAATATTGATTAATTAATAAAAATAATAAATGGAGGCTGACACCGACGTTTTTGGGCGGGAATGAAGACTCTTGACATTGCCAAGCGTAAGCATGGACTCGTCCACGTTAGCAACGTCAGCATCGTGAGCAAAGAAAACAAAGCTTTCTCCTCCAAAGAAAACGAAGAATGGTGAAGAATGTTCAAGAACACCAAAAAGGTCAACATGGTTCAGGAACAACAAAAAATTAAATCTTTTTCACTGCGAGAACTAACAAAATAAAACAAAGACATAACAAAAGAAACACCAAATGCAAAGGAAGAACAATATTCAACCACAATCAAATAAGGCTGAGAAAAAAAATTAATATTTTGTACCGTCAAAACCCAAAAATCAAAGCTTTTTGGAGAAAAAAAATTGTAGCTTTAGAAGAAATAATAAACATGCAGTGAAAAAACAAAAAACAAAAAAAAATGCATACAAATGCAAATATATAAAGGTAAAAAAAGAAAACATAGAAGAAGACGGGGTGGGAAAACGAAGCACATCAAAACCACATCAAGAGGGATAAAGGCAAAAATCGAAGCTTTTTGAGATAAAGCAAAAAAACGAACTTGTGTTCATGGAGTTTGGAGATAAAAATCAAAGTTTTTTGAGATAAAAATGAAGCTTTATAAGAAACAATGAACATGCAGTGAAAAAACAAAAAACCGGAAAAAAAATGCATACAAAATCAAAGCTTTTTGGAGAAATGAAATACATCACAAACATGTCCTCCAAATGTCGGACACTATTTGTTTTCTTCGTTGTTGCAGTCGGTCACAAAGATACCCAATGCTATAGATATGAACCCAAAATGCAAGAAAACCAAGAGAAAACAACATCGAAGAAGGCTCAGGAACACACAAAAATTTAAGCTTTGATAGAGAAAGCAAGCACCCAAACCTGTATTCATGGAGTTTGAAGATAAAAATCAAAGCTTTTGTCTTGCAAAGGAAGAACAATACTCAACCACAGTCAAATAAGGCTGAGGAACACGAAAAAAATTCAATCTTTTGTACCAACAGAACCCAAAAATCAAATATATCACAATGAACACGTTGGAGAAGGCTTAGGAACACAAAATAAAGGCTTAACACAAAAAAAATCAAATCCAAATCAAATAGTATTTGTACGTAACAAAAAGGGGAGGGAAAAGCACTGAAAAAACAAAAAAAAATGCTTCAATCATCAATCATACAAATCATACACAATAGATGTAAAAAAACATAGAAGACGGGAAGTGAAATGAAAACTTACTAAGGATTATTATGTGTATGCAATTATGGTGGGAAATGAAAATAAAAAAATGGAGAGAATGAACAGAAGAGAAAACAAGAAGATACCAATTGGGATGAGAGAACTGAGGGAGAACGGGAAAAGAGAATGGAAAAATGGTCACTATGGGAATGAAAATGCAAATATATCAGGAAAGAAGAAATGCAATAAATAAATAAAAAGGACAAGAACAATTAAATAATTAAAAATAGGAAATATGGAGAAGCGTGAAATGGAAGTGCACAAGCAAAGTCCATTGGTAAATGTAAATATAAAAAAGTGCATCAATAAGCACATTAATTATGTTTTTTTTAAACTACATTGATAATTGTGCGGCATTTAATTACAAATGAATAAAAGGACAAACGTCTTGTCATGTGGTCATAATTGTTGTTGGTTTTCGAAAAACATTGGTAATCCAAAAGCATTGGTATTCAAAAACATGAGTATTGGAAACGTATCAGTCTTCTAAACATTTAATTTATTAGTTATTTGAAACGCATCATTTTATTTATTTGAAACACATCATTTCGTTTATTGGAAACACGTCATTTAATAAAGCACTGTAATACGAATTGATATTTTTAGGCGAGAATTGCAATGAACCACAACTTGACACTTAGGCCATTTAGGACCTTGTTTGTATAATGATAGATGATAACAAGAGAAAGGTAATTGTGTATTTTTCAACAAGTAATCTAAGACTCTTCTTACATCATACATAGGAAAACCATTCAAAAATAAAAACTCACCATACGTTCTCTCTTCTTTCTATTTGTTAGTTCTTAACAAAATCATTATTTTATTTTATCTACCAACTTTTAGCATATTTAAATTTAAAAATAAAATCCATTTTTGTTTCTTTCTGTCAACTATTAACATATTTAAATCTAAAAGAAAATTTTTTTTATTTCTATTTGCCAACTATTAGCACATTAAAAACAAAATTCTTTTTGTTTCTAATCAATAAATCAAATATCTTCATACAGGAAAAAAGGATGTATATATATATATATATATATATATATATATATATAATATCACATATTATTAACTTTTATCACATTAATCAAAATTTTGGTACAATCCTATAAATTATATGCTACAATATATCTCCATATATTGTAATCATATGATATAATAACAATCATAAAAATAGATCACTGATCAGAATTGACACATATTAGTATATGTGATATTTCACAAAGCAGTACCAATTATGAATTATAGATCAATTTAAATATCTCCCTAAATATTTAATAAATATTCACGTAAAAAATGAGATATTAATTTTAGAAAATCTAAACATCTAAACAAATATATCACAGTATATACATTTACGATTTTGATCTCAAGAAACAATTCTGCAACCATTGTGGTACAATTTAATAAATTTTTTATTTATTATTCACAATAAAGTCAATGAAAAGATTTTATAACAAAAAAAAAAAACACACATGGTACTTTATTTTTGGATAAGACTTTCTTCCCAAAAATAAAAGATATTACATATCTACTAATCTAATGTAATGACTTGGCATGTTTCAGATTCAATAAAATACATAATTTTCACAAAAATTGCAATATATTTGATGACACCGAACAAAAAACATATTCACTTTTAGAAGAAAAACATATTTCACAATATAATTTTAAACACTAAGCACTCATGGCTCTTATACCAATTGAAGGAAAAATGTGTTCAAAAACACAATGAAATAAAAAAAAAATCTATTTTGCATCTAAATTATATTGAATGGACGACATATTAAATGTGTAGTCATTGATGAACTCTTGAAGCATAAAAAATTTCTTTGACAATGTGAAGATTTCACGTGTATCCACACTAAGACTAATCTCTATTCAACTTTGACATGTGAAACAATAATTGATGTTGTGAGAGAGAATGAGAAGAAAAGTGATCACCAATATCTTCAATGTGCAACTTAAGGTTGTATTTATAGCATGCCAAAGATAGCAGATTTATGATAAAGTTGAAACAATTATCTTATCTTTTAAGCCATTTTAAAATATTGTTTCGTGCTATTCTCTTGTTGCTAACCATTTAGCAATTTGAAATTAGAAATAATATTTGACGAAGTCTAACTTGTATGTAACGACTTTTCAAACCAAATTTCGAACATGAAATCCTCCGGATTGTTTCTTTTCTTTCATCAAATGTTTCAAATTATTTATATTTTCAATGTTAGCAAAAAATATAATAATATTCCACATAGGAAATTAATTAATTATTTGATCATATTAAATTCTCTAATTTAATTTATCATCAAATATTAAAATAATTTCCTTGACAAAGATTAGAACACTTGTTTGTGTGTGATTTCGTAGGTTCAATACTAAGCCGATAATATATTAATTAAGAAAGACATCTAACAATACTCTTTAACATTGGGATATAGCATGAAGTAGTGTTTTACTTTCAATGACCATTAAAAATATAGTATAATAATTTCTTCATCTTTACATCTCTAGGTTAACTCTAGAGTACGGTATTATTGTCAAACTCTTCTTGGAGTTAACTTATAATGACAAACTCATTTCTTCTTTCATTTAATTTTCCTGACCAAGATATAATTTTATTCATAGAGCTTAAACTCATTAAGAGTTGATGAATTCCTTCCTGATTAATCATTAATTCTACATGTATTTAATCATTAATTCTTGATATCCATTCAACAAGTGCTTTAAAACATTAGGTGTTCGGAATCAATTTATGGTAAATTTAACCATTAGGTCAAAGAAAACTATTAAACCTTTTATTGAAAATTTTCTATTAACAATTTATGGTAAATTTAACCATTAGAAAATTTCAATTGAGTCAATTCAATGATGATATCCACATATACATCATCTATATATACATTTTAACAAATGAAATCTATTAATTTTTATCCAATAAAGACCAATACATATGTATTGATCTATTCGAATTATTAGTATCCTATTCAAAATAATCATACGATAAAAAAACAAATCTCTATCAAAGTAACAAATCTCTAATTTCAATCAAGGACTTGTTAAATTAACAACTTAATAAATAAATAAATATGATGATAAAATAAAGAATAATTTTTTTTACTAAAATTGATAACATAATAGATTGGATCTTGAACATACATATTTATCCCCAACATTAACATCTTCCTAAAGCAAATTACAACAAATTCAGGGATAACATTGAAAAAATAAACATTATAAGCTAAGGATAATTTTGATCATGTCATTGTAAGAATGCCTTACAAGTTATAACCTTTCAATCTTTCTTAATGATGAACATTTGAATATATATGATAAATACTCTTTTAAATAGGCTTAACTATAATAAGCAAAATGTTCATCTAAATAAATTCAATTTTTTTAATTCAAACAGATAAATACAAAATCGTTAATTCAAACAATTAAAATTAAAATTAAATTAAATTCACCCAAGTCCAAATGGTATGTTTAATAAATAATAATTTAAAATGTTTAATTTTTAAAAATGGTTTTATAAAATTAATTGAAATAATTATTTCATCAAACAAATTATCCTAAAGCGCATGAATTTAAATAAATTTTCAACTACACACAATTGTATTAGAATAACTGCATATTTTTTTCAAATGAAAAATATAATATCATTGACAATGAAAAGGAAGAGAAGAACTGCAAAATTAAATTAATTTCTATTTTGATCGTTTGACTAAAATAGAAAGTTTTGATAAACAAACTTATCACATTAATTTTTATATAAATCTTTTAAAGCACTATTTAAAATAGTATTTGAACTTATAATTTTGCTTACTTTTTATTCTAATTTTTTTTATTTACTATCTCTTTTGTTATTAAATTATTACATAATTTATACTATTTTTTTTACTGAAATATTTGATAACAAAGAATTATAGGAGTGTGAATTTAATTAAGAAAACTAAAAATATAATGAACTAAGTCTAAAAGTATAATTTTTTCTATAAAATAAAAAAAATTCATTTATCTCATTTTACATCCATCAATTTATTTAATAAATTAACTCTAACTGATTTCAAATTTCGACTCAAAATTAATATTTTATTTTTCATCTAACTCTTCGAATATCAATTAACTTATTATCTATTTATTTCCTATTATTTAACTAGCACATGCATGACTTGTATTTTAAGATATCCTAAACAGGCTAAACTTAACATGTACCAATCTCATCCAGGGAATAAACAGAAGGGGCGTGCGTACACGATCTACTTTATTGTCGAGTCCAAATCCAATTTATTTACTAATCATTGTTCACGGTAAAACTTGAAAAATAAAATAAAGAACAATACACTCTCAGATTTCCCAGCTGAATACATACATTGGTAGCTTTTTCTTTTTCATTTTTCCACTTTTCTTTATTTATTTTTTTCCTTGAGACCACATGTATTAGTTTGGAAATATATATTTTTTTTTTGATTAAGAAAAAATAATTTTATTCATGGTGATAAGACTATTATAATAATTTTCCACCACAATACATACATTGGTAGCTTTTTCTTTTCCATTTTTCCACTTTTCTTTCTTTATTTTCTTAAGACCACATGTATTATTTTGGAAAAATAATCTTATCCATGCTATAAGATTATTATAAATAATATTATAAATAAGAACACATAAATTAATTAATACAAAATTATTTTAATTTAATAAGAATTTAGAATTTTTTATTCATAAAAATAAAAATCAATTATCAAAAGCTTATAATAACTCGTATCTTAACCAATTAAATTAGATTCTTTTAATAATCATATTCTCAAGTTTAAGTTCTAATTAAATATGTAATAATGTTTAATAAGAGAACTTTATCCATAGATAAGAGTCCTATATATCTTGAATACAATTGTTTCGGGTAACTCTTTAAAAAGAAGACAATTTTTCTCAAAAAATTTAGCACAACATCATATTAATGTGAAATCAAAATAGAAATTACTAATAATTAAACTAAAACAAACTAACCAGAATTTTTCCTCGTATTCCATATTTCAGAAAGTAGTATATATGCTTTATATCATCATTGCTAGCTAGCTGGTAAATTTTATTGACTCTCTCTCTCTCTATTCTCAGTGTAGCATACATCATTGTTTGGTGCTCAGAAAATAAAAAAACATTTGTCAACTTTTTTTTCTCTTTCTTTAACTCCTCTCTTTTGGGGAATCCCCGATCTCCAAACCAGTGTTCACCCAACCTTCATATGGTCCGTAAGAGATCTCAACTTTCGACCCATCTTCTAAATTTTTTTCCTTTCTTCTTATTTTTCTTGTCTATGTCTTTTTGAATTCTCTTCCTTTCTTCTTGGAATCCAAGGTTGAGTCTTTTATGCTTCACTACTTAGCTGAAGTTGTTTTTCTTTACTTAGCTTTTGTAGGTATTCGTTTATAGCTCTTAATTTGGTCTTTTGTGGAACTTGGGTGTTTTCTACATAAGTAACTAGTTAAAGTTCGTGTTCCTTTCACCTACTGGGTTATTTAAGATGTCTTTATGTTTTCCTAACGTTTGTGTTGTTTTGGATAGTGTGTAAATGCTTATGTTTTCCTTGTTGGAGAGCCTAAAGAAATAAGTTAAACTTATGGAGCTTAAGCTTGACACTGGAGCAGATCTGAAGCTTGTTTCACAACTATCTTTTTCTTTTCTTTGATAACTCTTGTTGTATGTTACTGACTAATTAATGGTGCTTGAAAGTAAATTGACCTGATTTTTGTCAATTATGGAAATTGGAAAGCTTTTTACTTTCAATGTTAATTAAGTTGTGACTGATGATTTGGTGTGATCATGAGTTGGATAATTCCTTTATGTGTATCATAGAGTAGCAAGTTTTCGGTTTTCTTCATTATAAGCAAGTATGTTGCTTTGCCATGAGTTTTTTATGCTTGATCTTGATTGGATGTTGTGGACTACAGCCTTGGTAATGTAGTTCTGAATAAGAATTGTCCGTTTTCAGGTTCTAAATGGCAAAACCAAGTTCAGCTGATGGTAGGACTAGAAGTTCTGTGCAGATCTTTATAGTAGTTGGTCTATGCTGTTTCTTCTATATATTAGGCGCATGGCAGAGAAGTGGTTTCGGAAAGGGAGATAGCATAGCATTGGAGATTACTAAGACTAAAGCAGAATGTAATATAGTTCCAAATTTAAGTTTTGATTCCCACCATGGTGGAGAAGTTAGCGAAATTGATGAAGCTGATTCAAAGCCTAAGGTATTTGAACCATGTGCTGCTCGCTATACCGATTACACTCCCTGTCAAGATCAAAAGCGTGCCATGACCTTTCCTAGAGAAAACATGGTCTATAGAGAGAGACACTGTCCCCCAGAGGAAGAGAAGTTACGCTGTATGATCCCTGCACCCAAGGGGTATGTAACACCATTTCCATGGCCGAAGAGCCGTGATTATGTTCCATATGCTAATGCTCCCTACAAGAGCCTTACAGTTGAGAAGGCTATTCAGAATTGGATACAATACGAGGGAAATGTGTTCAAATTCCCTGGTGGCGGAACCCAATTTCCTCAAGGTGCTGATAAATATATTGATCAAATTGCATCTGTGATACCTATAACTAATGGAACAGTGAGGACAGCACTTGACACTGGTTGTGGGGTATGTTTGTCATCTTTAATTCCAAATGAATTTTGTCAAATCTCCTTTCCCGTTCTTGTATATGCTCTCTGATCGTTAGCTTCATGCTTGCTTCATTAGTTTTTAGCAATATATTCTCATGTCAGGTTGTTTTCTCAGGTTGCCAGTTGGGGTGCATATCTTTGGAGCAGAAATGTTGTTGCCATGTCATTTGCACCAAGGGACAATCATGAAGCACAAGTACAGTTTGCTCTTGAAAGGGGTGTCCCTGCTATTATTGGTGTTTTGGGGTCCATAAAGTTGCCTTATCCTTCTAGAGCCTTTGATATGGCTCATTGTTCTCGCTGTTTGATTCCTTGGGGAGCAAATAGTAAGAACTTCACATTCAACACTAGCTTCTAATCTATGATCTACTTGTAAATAATTAGAAAGCCCTGTTTTCCTATTCGGTCTTGTTTCTCCTGCGTCTATTTGATAATTATTGATGTCTACTTGTTTTGTTTTATTTGTGATAGCAACTGTTTAAAATTGCATTTTGGGTTGTTCATTTGCAGATGGAATTTATATGATGGAAGTTGATCGAGTTCTAAGGCCTGGTGGTTATTGGGTGCTTTCGGGTCCTCCAATCAATTGGAAGGCTAACTACAAATCCTGGCTGAGACCTAAGGAAGAACTTGAGGAAGAGCAAAGAAAGATTGAAGAGATTGCTAAGCAACTTTGCTGGGAGAAGAGGTCGGAGAAGGCTGAAATGGCCATTTGGCAAAAGGTTGTAGACTCTGAATCATGTCGAAGGAGACAAGATGATTCTAGTGTAGAATTTTGCCAGTCCTCGGATGCCGATGATGTCTGGTATGTAAGCCCCCTTATTAGTTATATAATTCTACATTTTAATGGTTTATTATTGATATTGCCTTTATTTGTTTCTACTAGTCATGAAAACAAACATATCTGTATATTTTTGTATAATTGTATACATGAAAACTAAAGTGGTGGGATAAAGAGCTGATATTGTCTAGTTAATATTAACCTATTGTTTACACATTTGTTACAAAATTTTGTTATTGTCTGTCTTAATTTTGAAAATCCTATAAATATGAGCAACGCTTAACTTTGTTCAGAAATAAGTGGTGTACTTAGTTGGAATGGCTTTGTTCTGTGGTTATAGGTATAAGAAAATGGAGACCTGCATTACTCCCACTCCTAAAGTTACTGGTGGGAATCTTAAACCATTTCCAAGCAGGCTATATGCCATTCCTCCCAGAATTGCTAGTGGCTCAGTTCCAGGAGTTTCCTCTGAGACATATCAGGATGATAACAAAAAGTGGAAAAAACACGTAAATGCTTACAAGAAAACTAATAGACTGTTGGACTCGGGAAGGTATCGCAACATTATGGATATGAATTCTGGATTGGGTAGTTTTGCTGCAGCTATTCATTCTTCAAATCTATGGGTCATGAATGTTGTGCCTACTATAGCTGAGATGAATACACTGGGTGTGATATATGAGCGAGGACTGATTGGCATCTATCATGATTGGTATGGTTTCATAACTTCTTGATCCTATTTTCTTCAAGTCAGCCCTTAATCTAAAGTATTGAAATGCAATTTATAACTAAACAAATCATATACTATTATTTAATAATTTCTCAATTACCTCTTACGGTGTGAAGTTCTGCCAATTGATTAAATTGTGCTTTTCTGTTTTCGATTGTGACTGATCATAGTCTGTAAATTTTATAGCCAGTTTGTCACCAATTTTTCCTTTCATCCTTTTTCATCCAGGTGTGAAGCCTTTTCAACATATCCAAGGACTTATGACCTCATTCATGCCCATGGAGTCTTTAGTCTGTACAAGGATAAGTATGTTTTCTTTGTCACTATTCAACAATTTGTCTTCTTAACATTTGAAACTGAAGTCACTTCTTAATCCTTATTTATGACCTGATTGGCTTGTGATTATAGTTTAGATGATATGACCTCAAAAATTGGTAATAGGCTTAAACAACTTCACTTAGTGTTGCAATGGAGCAGTAACCTTGTGTTAACCTTATGGTTTAAAACACTTTGACCTGTGATTGATTGTGTCTATTTTTTTGGAGGGCAGCACTCTGGTGCTTTGTATCTATCTCTAGTACCACTGGTACTAGTTTTTCTATTATTAATAATATATATATCTTTTGCCTTCCAAAAAAAAAAAAAAACCAGTATGTGAAACTAGATTATATATTGTGATTACACTGTTTCTAAGTTCTGCACAACTTGTTTGACATTTTATGATGCTGTGGGGAATCAGGTGGTGATAACATATGATCTTATAGTGAGAGTTCTATAACTGTGTTTGTTTAATTCAGAAGTCAATTTGATACCTGAAAAATGGGTTATTGGATGTCTTAAATAGGTCTCATGAAGAGCTAAAGTTATCAGCATGGTATGGTATGGTTGTTAGATAACCATGTTCCTTAAACATGCTGTCAAGGGGTTCAAGTCTTGGGTCTGTACATAGAATAACATTTATTGAGAAAGATCAACCCCTTAAATAAATCTTAGTACCTTGAAGGAGTAATATTTGACTCTCAGGCTTGGAGATTCCTCATGTTCACCTAAAAAAATCACGAGCTAATGTTGACTAGATCCTGTAATTGGAGATTATAATTTATAACATATTTGCATTTAGCATACCATTAGCAGAAACACTTGTTATTTAGTTGAGTTTACTTTCATAGCAACTGTATGGTCATTTCCTGTGCCTCAACTCAAGCATGTGTATGAAAATTAAATGCAGATGCAATGCAGAAGATATTCTTCTGGAGATGGACCGGATTTTGCGACCGGAAGGTGCTGTCATATTCCGCGATGAAGTTGATGTGCTAATTAAGGTAAAGAAAATAGTTGGAGGAATGAGATGGGACACTAAAATGGTTGACCATGAGGATGGTCCTCTTGTTCCTGAGAAGGTGCTGGTTGCTGTCAAGCAGTATTGGGTTACTAATTCCACATCAACTCAATAATCAACTAAATCAAAGTTGAAGAACTGGCTTGGCTTTTGGCTGCCAAGTACATTTCTCTATACGATCTTCACAGAATTTCACATGGTATTTTGGCTCAATTAGTCATTGCAATTTGCAACCGTGGCACAAAGGGGTTTGGTTAAAGGAGTTTTGCACAATTGTCACTTACCTAAGGTTTCCTATGTTAATTTATTGATGAAGAAAGCTACAAAGCTATTATGCTTAAGGTTTATGCCTCTTGGCATTTTTTGGTCTAACTTAGTTATCTTGTACAATGTTACATTCAAAAGCAAACCCTGTCTCTCTATCTCTTCCCTTTATTTTTTAGTTATATTCCTTATTTAAAAGGTTTAATTTGTACCAAAAAAAAAATCTTTTTATTTTTTAATTGAGTTGTAGCCTCTATTGGCCCAATATATTTAGGATACCTTTTCACTTTGCAACTAGCACATTGTTATTAAAAGAATTGTGGTTAGAATTAATTTGGCCACATATTTTATTTAACGTAAGGAAAAGTTTTATGATCCATAATAATCTTATCTAAGTTGAACATATTGTCTTCAAAGAAGAATATTTGTGGTCTAGAAAAAAAAAATCAACTTTCAAACAAATGGATTTGCGTATTTGTTTCCACTCCGGATGTTTACGGCCATGACCAATATTGTTCCAATGTTTTTCAATTGTTTTATAAAAATAAAATATAGATGGGGGTGTGGGACATGTTAAGTAAAATTAATTCTTATTTTAAGATCGTGATAATTATAAATGTGATTTGCACAATTTTTTTAATGAATAATCAAGATTAATAGTTAGTGATTATATGATTATTTAAAAAATCATTAATATGCATACATGTATTTTTGTTTTTAAAAAAGGTATATATGTTACTTAATATGAAGCGTTTGGTAGGAAATTTTTTTCATGTTTGAGAATCATGGATTTTACTTAATATATCCTACTTTAAATTTTATCTTCTCTTTACTTCTTTTTGCATCTAAATAAAACATTAAATCCTCTTAAACTATTGCATTTTTTTCTGTTGTAAGACACCATTTCACTATACATTCTATCAACTTTTTTATTTCTTGATTAAGTGGTGACAATGATTAGTGAAACTTTTATCTTGTAAGTTCATATTGATTTATGAGTGTGCAACATGTTTTTATTTGTTTTTGTAGCTTGACAAATTGATTTACATGGATGAGTAAAAATATGAAACAATTTTTCTATCATGGTGTTAATATGTCTTAGTTATATTGTTGACTTGAATGGTAAATTATGAATGTTAAACAAGATAATTAAAGCCCATGTTGGATAATAGTTCGTTAACAATCGAAATTTTAATAGATTTACATGACAATATTGGTAGCAAATAATTGACAATTTTTATAATAAGCATTTATATTCATTAGAAACACAGGCTGACATTTTTCGATATAAGTTAAACCATATCAATTTGTAGTGAATTGGAAAAGGAAAAAAATTGGATGATCTTGAGGATGAAGTTTCTTGCTTAGTCTATTAGTGTCTAATACTTATATCCTTGTGTGATGATATTATAAGTCGACCTACGAAACTTTACTAATTAGTTCCTGACCAATATCTAACTTGTGTGATGATATTATAAGTCAACATTTCAAAATGTATACTCCCAATTCTACTCCTGCCAATTAACATCATTTATTAAAAGTACAAATAAATTAGACTCACAAATATATTCACATTAATATTAATGTGACTTTTACGGTTTATTTGTTCGTTGGTTATTTTTTCTATTTATGACTAATCGGCTATTATTATTGTTTGAGTGTATAATTTATCAGATAATTTTTCTAACACGTAAACTAGTTGTTATCTTAGATTGTTTGTTTTTATTATTAGCTAATACTTTGGTTATTTATTTAATTTATTTCTTAGCTTTTATTATTATAAAATAACGGTTTTCTCGCCCCTCTCTATTTTATATTTTAAATAATGTTCATATATATAAAGAGCTTAGTGACAATGGTAGCTGAAGCAACTCTTTTAGTGATGATTTCAAGGGTGTGGGACTATAATCCCAATAATAGAAAATTTTAGGATACCCATGGATATGAAGATTACTTTACTCTTCTTTGGATCTTTCACCAGGTATCTTGACACTTGATCAGGATCATTATTGCTCTTCCTTCTCTCATAGGATACTGTTATTATTATTAGTATTGACATCATTCATTATTACAATAAAAGTCTACTACATCGGTTATTTGTAACTTAGTTGTCTATCGTGTTGAATCAGATGTCGTAGAAAGTGTGGATGTTTATGATAACGGTTATATTGGACCGTCTTAAAATGTACCATAAAAGAGTAAAAAACATAACACTAAAGGACTTGATTGCCTTATTTTTACCTTATTTTTGTCAAAAAAAAATCTCTTTCAGATAATTCAAGAACAATTGAACATTCCTCATCAGTATCCATGATTGTAGCTATTGTGAATAGTTTGAAGTCAAACACTAATCACAAGTCAAAATATAATGACAATAATTATTGGTATCCTAACTAGAAGTTCCTCATATCAAGGGTCATTGGTTTATCATCAAAACGCTAGAACATGAAATCTAGAACTTAATCACTAACACTTTCTACTTAATTTCCAATCCAACATATTCTTGTATGGTTACTTTTTTCCTCATCTTTATACTTTAGATTCATTAACATTTTAATATAACCTTAATTAGCTGAAATAATGTACAAAAAATACAAAAATAGGAAAGAAAAAAGCAATAAAAAATAAAAAAGAAAGAAAAGTGATGAACTCTCTTCTTCTTCTCGGCCTTTTCTTTCTCCGCCTTGAGATAATTAGATATACACCTATATAAGTTATAAAAATAAGAATTAGACCATTTATTGTACAAACTTCTTCAAAAAAATATTTGCCAATCACGCAATTGCATAATTAGAATTCTTCGTAGCATTTGAAGCAGATGTTTGTATTCAACACCTACTAGCTACTGCATCTATGGGTACAAAAGAAAATCAGTTAGCCTATGATATAGTTGATCAGTTAGCCTATGGTTACTGCATCTATGGCTACTGCATAATTAGAAGTTCCTTGGAGAGAACACCTCAACCTCAGTCCTCAGTCATGTATGTGGCAGTCACTGGTCTGTGGTCTAAAAACCTGAGTTTAGTCCTTCCATATCTAAGTAATCTCATTCCGGTGTTATATGAAAGAATACGATCGCACCTGAAAGGTAATTGCAAATTCTATAAAGAAAAATCATATCATTTTATATAAAGAAGGATTTTACCAACAATTAAGGAGCATTAAATACACCATATTAAGTAATTTTCTAATTACTAAAGTTCTTGTTAACCAATATTCTAAAGACACGAATAAGAATAAGGTATTTATATCTAAAAAAATTTAAAGTTACATTAAAATCACAAAGGAGTGCATTGTTACATTCTTCAATAAAAAAAATTCTACTTTTGATTCTTTAAACAGTGCTTTAAAGGGTACTAGTTAGCATTTTCTTACTTAAAAAAAATGTGTTAATGACTTTTGTGTTTTCAATACAATAAATGCTTACATTTCTAATTAAAAAATTCTACTTTTGTGTTTTCTTACTATGTTCTTTTTTTCTATGCTGGTACGTTCAACATTTTATAATCCATCTCATGGCACAAAAAAATGGCATGGACTATAAAGCATAGTTATCTAACTTGGTCCAATTAGGAAGCGTGAGGAATGTTATAAATAATAGTTCCATTATTGCATGGTTACAAGCAGAGACAAATGTTCTCTTTAAGAGAAAAAAGATTATTTAAAATTAAGACCAAAGTTAAAAAATTTAAAAAGACAAGTACAAGTACAACAATTACAAATTCAGATCCTCAGATTTGGAAGAAAAAAAAAATATGACAAACCTACAGTAACCACATGTATCATGAAAAAATTGTCAAACAAAACAATAGGGTAAAATCACCTACATAATTATCGAGAAAATGCTATAAAAATCTAGCACCAAATATTTTAAACAGTAGTTTGAAAAAAAATAATTTAATGTAGAATTTTTTGGTAGACTTGTCATACATATTTTATTTCGCTTCTATCAATACAATTCCTTTCTTTAGAAAGAAACAACTAGATCCACCACTTAGATAAACTGAAATCAAATTCTTCAACAACTTGTGTGGATATTTTTTTTGGACCATATAATTTTGCTGCAGAGGACCGTTCTTAGGCAGTACACATCGAGTAAAAGTATCTAGGTATGTAAAAAATGCACTCACTCATGATCAAGGATGTTTCTGGGAACTCCAATATCAGCAAGAGAATAAAAATGGGTTCGTTGATGTATTTTGCGCACATAAGCATTTATTTTATGTTCATCTCCTTCCAATATCAAGGATTTTTTTTTTATTGAAAATCGATGTTGGACTTATATATTTTAAAATTTCAGAACCCGAGCCCTACACTTTCCTCGCGCTCTCTGTTCTTCGCTCTTGCTTCTTCTTCGCTTCTTCTTTGCGACCGTGAGTACAGGTTCTTCAGCTTGTTTGTACGGCTTAGCCACGTTACCTAGGTACAATTTCTTTTTCTTCTTAGCGACCTTAGCCTCTGTTGTCTTTTTCTTCTTCTTTGTTTGTTTGTTTGGGGAACTTGTGCTCACTGCAAGGATGTTTGTTTGTGTGTGTTGCAAGGAGTTGGTTTGTGGAAGTTGTGGTAGCTCGAAGGAGTTGGTTTGTTGTCATTGTCGTGGGCTGTTTGGGGTGCTGACTTTGCATTCCGTTTGGGGTGATCACTCATGCTCGCAAGGTGTCCTTTTCAGTGAGGTAATTCAGATTGATTTGTGTCCTTTGAATGCTTAATGGCTAGGTAGGTAGGTGTGTGTTGTAATGCGTATAGCACCATGACAAATGTAACAATGTTCTACTTTTCCTTTTATTGTTGTGTATTCTGAGCTTTGAGGAGTCATTGTCTCACTTGATTTGCTGGTCAGTGTGCTTTGTTTTTGTTGCATTTTTCACTTCTAAAAGACCTAGAAGGTAAAAGCCTATATGACCTTTTTGAAAGAGGCAAATGAAAGGAAGACAACTATGGGTTTGTAGGGCTTGTTTTTGGTGTTGTGGGGTTTGTGTAAAGGTTTATGGGGTTCATGTATGGGGTTGTGGGTGTGGTTTGTCCTGTTGAGCCAGGTGCTTGAGAAATTGTTGTTGGGTTGATTGTAGGAAATAAATTTGTTGTGGCTGGAGTTGTAGGGTTTACTACAGGAGCTGCATCCAACTTGGTATCAAATTCATATGAGATTTGTTGTTGCTCTTCTCTGAATGTTGTGGCTTTACTTAGGCCTGCAAAAGAAACCAAGGATGTTTCAACTCTTCAGCAGGACAAATGAAAAGTAATAGCTGAAATTGAACTAGTAAACCTGAATAATTTAACTCATAAGTCTTTCTGTGATTGCTCCCTCTCATATTTTAAAATTAATTTGCTTATCAATTGTTAACTCTAGTATCTCAGCAGTGTCTCCATCTAAATGCACATTTTTTATCCTTTAGTATAGAGAAAATAGAAGAGAAGAAAATTTAGTTTTGTTAAAATAACAATTACCTATTCACAAACCATTTGCTTATCATTATATTTAAAAGGATATAAAGTGGTTCTGCTTATCATTATATATGAGTGGATTGTGTTGTCTTCTGCTTTTTATAAGGACATGGTTCTCTGTAGAAGTTTTCTGTTAAATCATTGATCCCTAGGCACGAGTCTTTGGACTTATTTACCTTTAGAAGCATTGCTTGAGGAATTGACAAAGCTTACACAGTAACTTCCTAAAAAGAAAAAAAAAGGATTGACCCTCATATGCTATTTTTGATACTTACATTTTTAAAAAAAGATGAACGATATTTGATCACTTTTTTATTTCAAACAACTCGTTAATATCTCTTGTTTGTTTTTGTCTGTTTTCCTATTCCATCATACCATATATATACTTCTGTATCTTTTTCTGCTGTGTCTCTAGGTGTTAACTAGGACATGGTTAAATCGTTGTAACAAGGGTATAATTAATAGTTCTCAGAATTTGAACTCCTTTGGTTACTCTTAATTTTTTTAATTTTGCGTTATGATTTTTGCATTTTGATGTGGATAAGGCATTCCTGGGCTACATGTTAGTTTCAATGTAGGTAGGTGAACAAGATCATGTGTTTGTGAATTGGTTTAAGTGAATGATTGACACCTCCGTTTTTGCTATTCCTTTTAATATTGGTCTATGAGAATGATTTTTTCTTGTTGTTATTTGAAATTTATCCATTTTGCTGTTGATTGGATATTTGGATTCATGTGTGCATGATTTGGAATTTGTTGATCGACAAGTGCTTCTGACTTGCAACGAAAATAGGGGAAAGGGGAGAAGTGAAGCCTGAAACACTAGTGAAGCAATTTCTGGCTGTTTTCTAGCATCCAGAATTTGTTCCCCACAAATATTTTTTGGCGGATTCTGCCCATCAAATATTAACCGCCACAAAAATATCAATTAATTAAGAAATTAAAGTCATGCCATAAATTAACTATGGGATTTTATAACAGACTAAAAATATTAACAAACAAAAGCATTATAGTTCAATTTTTTGTTTAGAGACTAAAAGTGAAAACTCAAAAAAAAAAAAATTGTAACTAAAAACATAATTAACCTAAATATTAATTATCCTTGGACTCTTCCAAGTGAAATTTCTTAGGTTCATCTTCATCATTTCCTTCTTTTTGAAAGAAATTTGTTGTCAAATTTAACATTTTGTTATCTACATAAAAAAATACCATTATTAGAAGAAGACAAATTTCCCATACAATATGATTTTACACCATTGCTCAGTTCTTTCATTTTACATATATACTTTAGGCAATTTTGTCTCTCTTTATATATTTAAAAATTTGGGATTATTAATCTCTCCTTTTACACTTTAATTAGGTACTTGAGATCCTGATACAAGGAGTGATTGTATCCACATTGCATGCTAAATTGGCAGCAAGAATACAAGAAAATAAAGAAAAAGGTTCTTTAGGCTTTATTTAATTGAACTTATTCATAATAGTTTTTTCAATTTTGAACTCATTTTTATGCCTAGTTTGAGTCTTTTACATTCACTTACATATTTTTTTACTACATTTAGATTTACTTATAATCATGTTATCACTTGTTAATAGTTTATATATATTTTTATGTATTTTTATGTATTTGTTAGAAAGTAAATTAGCATGGAGAGTCAGCAAGCAGAGCAAGAAGTGAATTAGTGCATTTTTTTATTGAAAAAAAAGTAGTAGGATGCAAAGGTATCCCTAATAGGCAAGTTGTGCGATGAAATGTTAGGATTGTGAGCAGATATCTATCTAAAAGATTATAAATTCAAACTGCAAACAATTTCATCTAGTCACAACTATTCAACTAATTTTTATGTGTAACGAAATCTCTTTCAAAAGAGTTATCTACCAAGTAAAAAAGTGGTGTAAAAAATTTGGACCCACACCCATAAGAAAGATGAGAATTCATAGTAAATTCTTAACTACTTATATTAATTCGCATTCACCAATAAGTATATGTAACTTGTGCAACTCTAGAGTCTAGACAATTAGGCATGATTAATGTCAAATGGGCAATCAATAATATTTCTATGCCCATCTTGCTCCACTGTCTGTTTGCTTGAGTAAGATTTTTCTTATTCATAAAGTTATATGATATAAAAGTGACTTTAATATTATATTAACAGGTCATGCCCTGAGGGAAAAATAGTTTAAAATATTGATTTTTATTCTTGAATAGCTAGTTGTAATACTAAGTCATTCAACATCTGCCTGTGACTAGGAGTATTTGCCTTTGTTAATATCTTGAGGAGGTAGTGATTTGAAGCTCACTAACTTCATAAAGATTTTAGTGATAACTATAAATTAGGAAAGTTGTCTATACATATATTTTTCTATAAAGTAGTAGCGAAACCTGTACATTGGATGATTTAAGTAAATAACAAAACAAAGAAGGGAGAGTAAAAATTAAAAATTTAAAAAATCTGTCTAGCATGCATAAGGCCTCACCTAGCTTGCATAAGGCCTCATATGCACTGATATGATTGGTTTGATATACACTGTGTAACATTCCAATTTTCGTAAACTAGATTAAAAATGATTGTTATTTATAAATAAATAAAATTTTAAAAAAATGATGAGATTTTATAAATAAATAAATAAGGAGATATAATTATTAATTAAAATAATGATTTGAGAGAAAATAAAAAGGGTATTTTTTTATTTGTTTGATAGAGAATAAAATAAAGTTTGTTTTTATAAAATAATAAATAATAAATAAATAAATAGAGTAAATAATAGGTCGTAAATGCCCCTAGCTATAAATAACAACATGCTAGGTCAGTTTTCAGACTGACTCCTCGGCCTCCTCTGCCTCACAATTTCGTTTTTTTTCTCTTCTCCCAAAACCCTCTCTTTTTCCCGCATGCCACCTAACCTATCTCAGAAAAATGACAATCTCGGACTCATTCACCGTTGGATCGTCGTGAAATTTGAGCACTATGTTGAAAACCCAATTCCGAGCATTCTCACCGTTGGGAATTTCGATATTATGTCTGAGATAAGAGAAATACCCCTCGCATTGTAGTATTTTCCTTTCCCATAGAAACCCAAAGCTGTCTCGGTAAAACTACGATCCCAGTTTCGTTAACCGTTGGATTTTCATGAAATTTGGATATATTGTTCGAAATTCAATTTCGCACGCTTTTACCGTTGGGATTTGCGAGATAATATTTTTGGAGGGAGAAAAATAAATCACATGATGACAGTACAAGTGGAGGCTTCAATCCCTTTTCTGTCTCTTTGACGTTTGGGAACTCTATCGAAGCAGTTAGAGGACAAAATTAGAGGAATCTCAGGGAACCGCTAGAGATGCTGTTATCGCTGGCTGAAGACACGTGAGCCCGCTTAGAGGTAAGGGATGAGTTATTCACAATTGGGAGTTAGTGAGAACATGTGTAAGGATCCTTAGAGATATCAATTGGAATGGGGTTTTGGGGTGTTTTTGCAATTTTCATTTTATCCTTATAATTATTACAGTGAATTATATATGTTTGACAGACCAATTGTTGTGAAATTGATATGCTATTGTGTTGAGCGTGAACCCTATAAATCAAGTACTTTTTCTAATTAATATGAATTGATGAAATAAAGGAGAAATTTAGAGAGAGATATTGATTTTATATTTTCTCTTTTTCTTGCTGTTCAGGTTTTTATATATAATTTTAAAAAATTAATATCATAATTGAAATTGACCAAAGTGTTCATATAATTATTTAGAATTTGTGCATTGAAAGCTTACTTTGTAATTTGTGATTCAATATGATGTATGCTAGTTTATATATATATAGAGATAGCTATTTATATAAATAATTTATGTAAATAATATTGTAGAGTGTTATAGTATGATTCCAAAAATTATTAAGTGTTGGAGTTTGAGAATATTATGGTTAAATTTGATGAACATGTGTATGTTGTACCTTATGAATATCATTAGGAATGTTATGAGATGGTTGATGTGATGTTATGAGATGTTAAAGTGTGGACATGATATTCGATTGTAAATAAGTGGATGTGTTTAACACTTGATGTTACATTAATTATATTGTGAGTTATGAATTATACAATAACCCGACCAATGTTTATGCGCAGTGTTAAAGAGAAAGTGTAGGTTCCTAGTTAGGAACCAGTGTTAAATTGTAGCGCAATTGTGTTAAACATATTTGAAACATGAATGTGAGGTCGTGATATTGTATAATTCATGAGCAGTGCTTATAAATGAAATATGTGATGAATTGTGGAATAATATGTTGCCTTGAGATTATAATATTGTTATTGAGATTGAGTAAAAGTGTAAAGTAGAACATGTGTTGAATTGTGAGATACGTGAAAACATGTGATGGTGGATTGTGACATTATGAGATGTGAAATTGTGAATGAGTTTTGGTTGTGAATAAGTGTGTGATTAATTCTTGATGTGACATTATTTGTGTTGTAAGTTGTGAATTGTATAATAACCCGAAGTGTAAATGCGCAGCGTTAAAGAAAAAGTGTAGGTTTCCTATTTAGGAACCAATGTTAAAGAGAAAGTGTAGGTTCCTATTTAGGAACCAGTGTTAAATTGTAGCGCAATATGTTATACGTGTTTAAGACACGAGTGTGAGGTCGTGGGTATTGTATAATTCACTAGCAGTGTCTGTGTGCTAAAATGATTTTAGGGGTTGGACCTGAATCAGGAGGGAGAGGCCCTGACGGACTCTTCGGAGTGTAGGCCTTGGGGGTCACCGGGTTTGAGTGCTCCTTTAAGCCTATGCTGATCCCATATGGTTGAAGCATTCTCGCAAAACATCGTGACCTTGACTGGTCTCCCTATGATCTTACTTAGTGAGAGTGACCTGACAAACCCATTGTGTGGTGTGTCTTGTTATGTACTCCTAAGTGCCCCAGGGTGGTTTTTCACTGACATGGTACCACATTTCATATAGGCTTGAGTCTTAGCATAACTGTCTCATGCGCTTGCTAATTGTTCATTATGAAATTGATGTGTTATTATGTCTTGATCGGAGTGTGTGATTCTTGTGTATTGTGATTGATGATTGAAAGGTTTGATTGATGATTGAAAAGTGAATTTTGAATAACAGTGATGAAATAATGTGAGATATGCTAAGTAAATTGTATTTGGCTACTATATGTTGTTTTGCTTCTCTCTAGTAGTTAGGAATGTGATAACTCACTCTCGGTTTGTTGTTTGTGTTTGGATCCTGTGATGATCTTGAACCTTGTGTTCGGGGGAGCAGGTGGCTAGGTGAAGTGCTTAAAGGAACCTTGTGCTGAAGGACGTTGGGACACAATGCTCTGATAGGATGTGACAGTGGGGCATAAGTTTTATATTAATTGCATAATGTTAGTCTATTTTATTTTATCTCATTGATTTAACAAAATATTTTTGTAAATTTTGACGGCCTTGTTTCGAGCCGAATATATTTTTTTAATAAGTTTTAATTGATAATAGTGAAGTGAATGTGAACCTTTTACCCGTGTAAATTTGGTTACCGATATTTTTTATATATTTTATTTACTTATATGTCGGGGTAGAGGGTGTCACATTTAGTGGTATCAGAGCAGGTCGAACCTTTCGGCCAATGTGTTATGTGCTTATCATATTCTGGTGTGCACTCTGTGTGGTTACTTAAGACTAGTTTTGTTGAATATGCTTTAATTATTATTTTATTTTCTCCTACATGATTAAATGAGACTTAATAATAATGCTTGTATGTGTCTTGCATCCTTAATGTTTGCTATACCATAAATCCACTGTTGAGTCAGGAGTTATGAGACTGGTCATCTCTATAATTTATGAAGTGCGGTTCGACATTATGGCAAGCCGTTAGGTGATGCAAGAAACCTTGATACTGATGGATAATGCCTTAATGAGCCCTTATCTTCCTGCATGTATGTTGTTAATAAACTTATTTCTATCTTGATGTGTAAACGCATGACTACTTAACTCCCTTTATTTTGTGCGTAGTCGTGAATGTAGTAGTTGAAGTTTGTGATTCCTTAATACATCTTTATCAACTATTTAATTCTTACTTCTTATATGTACGTTGTATACTTATTATAAGAACCTTATAATTCTAGGTATGTTTGTAGTATGATGTTTTGCCTTGATTGTATAGATAGAATGGTTGTTCGTGATTTCTTGTTCTTAGCAATGTTGATACTCTATAGTTTGAGAAATCGTATCGAGATATATTTCATATAGAATACCCTTTTGATCATACCTTCTGATTCTAGTGCAAACTATTCTTTGTGCTGCGTGCTTAAGTCAAGTAATTCAATTTCACTTGCAAACTTGAGTATAATTCATTATGTGTTATGAGCCTACATCAAACAATTGGATTATTGATGTTTCTGTCACAATCAAGCGATAATTGATGTCTCCATATGTGTGTACACTGTGATTATATTTTCGTTTCTAGAATTCATTTGGAATATTTGTTGTTGATTCTGGATGAGTGATCCTTCTTGATTTAAAATTATTTTCTTCTAATCAATTAAGTGTTCATTTTGTTATGGGTTGCTCATTTTCCAATCATGTCTAGTTAAACTACTTGATAATCTGTCATGTTGTTACTTCTGTTACGAATAGAGAGAGACTTCGCCCTTGTTAATCACGTTAAGATGTTTCGAAGCGAACCACTTGAGTATGCATTATCCTTGTTACCCATAGATGATAGTCAAACTTAGTAAGTCATGTACTTGTGTTCCTTGAGGATATGCTTAGTTACCACCTAAGTGCAAGATTGAGAATCTTATAAGTGTAGTACCCATACAAACTTGTAACCGTAGTTCGTGGGAAATATCTAGTGTAGAGGTGTAGAGTTGTTTGAGAACATAGTGTAGTTGGAAAAGTTATGAAGTATAGTTAAGAGGTTTAATGTGGAACCTTAAGAAGAGAGTAAGGTAGTTAGTAAGACATTAATTGTTAAGCATAGAAGGATTCAAGAGTGAGTGTTCTTGCGTAAGGTAGGTGACCTAAAAGATTATTGATGATAGTTGTATGATTAGCAAGATAAATATTAGTTCTTTTTACCTTAATATAGAAAAAGTTTGTGGATGCTTTAAGAAATACCTTAGTACCTATTGTGACCTCTATATGTACCTGGTTTTGTCATAATATGATTGATGTCCATATGTGTTCGTGGAATGCGTGATAGGATCTCCCACCGTGAGTTAGCTCTTCAAAATAGTCTTTGTATACATATATAGTCTTTGTATACATATATAGACTTAACTCAAATTAATAGGTAATTAAATACTTTTAACTGCATCTCTTCTTTTGGCCAATTCTCGCAAGGCTTGGCTAATGGCTATTAAATAAAAAGTTCCATAACACAACAAGACATATACTAAACCATATCGTCAATCACCCCTAAATTACTTCCTAGCTTTCCCTAATAGATTAGGACAATCACTTTCTTTGATGTCATTATCTTAATTTTGAATTTAAGTTTGTTTTTTTTTTTTTTTTTTTACTTAAAGCCTCTTTGAAGTTTGAGCTACCACTCTTTACATAACAAGGAATAAAACATACACCATCCAATGCCAATTTGGCGACATTCATGATAAAAATAACGTGTTTGTGAGTGTGTCTATGTCATTTAGTTTCAGTTAGTTGACTCCCTTTAAAAGAGAACTATGATATTCGAAGTTGAAATCTTAACGCTTATAATTTATAAACTTTGAACAATTAGGAAAGGAGAGCAACATCTCTTGTCATATAGTAGTTTAATAATATAGATATTAGGTATCTTTCTGAGGTACATAGGTGGTACTGCCATAATTTTGATTTGAGCTGTGTCATTAACTTTTGCATGGATCCCATATGAGTTATTATAGAGTGACAATCTGTGTAGACAATACCTAATAATCATTGTCTCATTACCTATCTAAGAAAGTAATCACTAGTGAAGCTTCGACCCCAAAGAGAGTTTTGCACCACTGTACAAATAATGTTTGTGCCTTACCATCATTACCTCATCAATATCAATATGGTAATGGTACTAATGGACAAAATAGAAAAGTAGGTGTACTTGACTTTAATTCAATGTATAATGTATGATAGATGGAAAAAATGGTGAAATTCATGTATGAAAAGAAACAAAACGAAATGGATAAAAGCATTTTGGAAGGGTTGCACTTGGAGATGTGGCTAGTAGACAAACACATTGGCCATAGTCAAAGCACTTCACAAACCTAAAAGCCATTACACTTCACTTTCCAATGAAAACCACAATCCACATGCTCTTGCTTGGGGATATTGAACGATCACAACTGGAATGTTAACAAAATTTGAACCCAGCTATTGGTTCCCTTTGGGACTGACCTTAGTCTGATGTTGGGACCATGTGACTTGAGTCCATAATTTCAAGTCATGTTTCTAACACAGATCCAAACATGTTGGTAAAAGCAAAAATCATGTTAAACCCATCCTAAACTCAAGTCATGCCTTCCAAAATACTCATAATTTTCTGCTGCATAACAAAAAGTATTGCAGTCTAAACTAAAAATTTCAACCAACCAAACATCTAGAAAGTCGAACATCAAGAAGGGCTACATTATTTATATATAAATAGCATCCTGATATTAAGCCTTTGCTAGCCTTGTTACCCTCAATTCATTATGACTTGGTAGATTCTAACCAAAGGGATGGTTGAGTGCATCAGGTTGAGATTTTTGAATCTTTTGGAGGTGTGTTAGCATACTTCCATGAAAAGTGATCCAGTCCATTGTAGTATCTACCACCTGCTACATCACCAGTGGGAACCGCCTCAGAAATTTCTCTCGGGTCCTTTTCTGACAGTTTCACTGTTAAGGCCTCCATGTTTTGATTCAGGTTCTTAATCTTAGTTGTTCTTGTGAAGGTCCAAAGAAACTGAGTAAATTATCATACACTCATGCACCAAAATATAGATAAATATTGAACATATTTGTGCTTCATGATCAGGATTGAGGAGAAGGAGAAAAGTAAAAAACGTGAAAAAGAAATCTCAAAATGCTTTGGATATACTTAATAGTTCAAACTTCTTGAAATACTTCATGCACTCCTCAATATTTATCAATGACACGATACAAGTCAAAGCCTTGACTTTAAGGACTTCAAGCCGATTGGATATACAACAAAAGAAATCAACAATATTTTTAAACTTTAATAGAGCTTCAACCTATTGAACTTTATCAAAACTAAACACTTGAGAAATGAAGTAGAGATTTATCTGGCAAGATTTACAATTTGACACACACACACACACACACACACACACACACACACACACACACACACACACTAGCAGATTAGTCTCCATTTACCTAGGCTTAATCCAACTCTTTTACTTGCTCACTGTACAACAATTCCTTCTTAAATGGTTTTCTGGTACATGGGGTTTCTAGCAGTGAGGAATAAGCAAAGATGCTGTAGCAAGGACTTCACCCAAGTCCCCATATTCTTCTTCACAGAGGCATCCAAATTGGCTTTCATAAGACAAACAATTGGCTGCTTCCATTGAATTTGGACATTATCATTTGATACCACTTCAATTGGAGGCACAACTAAATTCTGATATTTTTCTAACAGTAGTCACATGGGGACTTTCCTTTTTGGAAAACAGCCATTGGTTTCTTCTAAACCAGATGGTCCACAAAAATTCACAGATACGAGCCACTCCAATCTGTAAACACTTGTCAAACTAGACCGCAAAGTCCATATCTTACAAAACATCCATTCTTCCTTCTAACGAAGATGCAAACCATGCCATGTTCGATTCTTCACATAATAATAAAGCATGTACCTCAGTTTCAGGTTCTTGGGTAGAATCATTTCCCAAATCTCACAAATAATCGTGCATCACAGAAAAATTACCATCACTAGTCAACTTCCAATGAGACAATTCTTCGTGAGCTTCGAATAAAGTTAAAAAAATAACTTGGTTAAGAATGTGTGAGCTACAAAAACCATTTATAATCTCGTTGCTTGATCTTTGCTTCAGCTTCCATGGAGATTGTGGTCTCTTTGAAATTCGTTGTTGTAGATCTGACAAGTGAACCTATTAGTTGGCAAGAGAGTTTTTGGAGACCACCTTCTCACTACCAGTGGGAGGGATTTTTCTTTTACTACCCACACTAGAATCCCATACTTTTAATGTGGGACCAGTCTCATACCCTGTTGGATCCTAACATTGGATCTTGGTTAGCATGTTGCTTTTGCTTGGATTATTATAACTTTATAACGATATTTACATGTTGGTTAGCATCTTGCTTTTGCTTGTATTATTATGACTAGTCTCATAATTGTTGATGTCGATATTTGTATGTTCTTGTATGTCATCAATGTAAATTGCTATATAAACAACTGTTGTTCATGCTGAGTGAACCTTAGATTCCTGTTTGAGACTGAATGCAATGATTCTTTCGGGTAGTTTGCATTAGTCATTGTATTTAGTCTTGAATTGCCCGTTTGGACAGTTTGGGGAGATTGGTATTTTTATGTTAGATTCATTCGTTAAGGTTATTATTATTTTGATTAATTTGATGAAATTTCGGTTCAATGCATTTCAAGTTGTTCTCTGAGTGCTTACTTGATTATCGGGAAATTCATTTCACCGATGTCATGTCGTGTACTTGGAGACCAATGCAGAATGCTGCCGAAATTTAGTCAAAATTTTCAAAATAATGCTAACCCTGACGTTTGAAGCTAACATAAAAGATAGTCTTCCTAAATGGGATAGGGCCACACCTATAAATAAAAAGTGAGATTTTCATGCATGGAATTGCTTAGATGGATCGAAGTTGGATGAATGAAAGTCACATAAGCCCAAAATATGAGGATGGCGTCGAGCAGTTCTTGCAATTTGCTTCCAAAAGAGGTCGACCAAATGAAGAAGGAAAATATTATTGTCCTTGCATCAACTGTTTGAATGGAAGACGACAACTACTGGACGACATATGTTAATTGTGTGATGGGATTAAGAAGAATTACACGACGTGGATATGGGATGGTGAAGTGACAGACATATAGAGTAGGTCCTAATCTGAACCGTTTGATATAGAAATGGGAGATCGCTTGGAGGACATGATTCGTGACCTTGGACAAGAGTCTTTCCAGCAAGCACATGCCCCTGTGTATGAAGGATTGTAGAGTGATTCAAAGAAGCCTTTATATACGGGGTGCAAGAATTCCTTAACTCTGTTGTCTGCGGTGTTAAGTCTGGTTAATGTGATGGCTAGGTATGGGTGGAGTGACAAAAGTTTCACCTCAGTGCTTGAGGTAGTGCACAATCTGCTTCCAAAGGACAACACGTTTCCTAAAACTTACTATAATGCGAAAAAGATATTGTGTCCGATGGGTATGGAGTATCAGAAGATTCATGCTTGCCCCAATGATTGCATACTGTACATGCATGAATTCCAAGAAATGTCCAAATGCCCTATCTGTGGGACTTCATGGTACAAAGTGAAGGATGAAGGGGAAAATAGTTCTGATGAAAACTCAAAGAAGGGCCCTCCAGAGAAGGTTTTGTGGTATCTTCCAATCATTTCAAGGTTTAAGCGTCTTTTTGCTAACGAGGACGATGCAAAAGACCTTACATGGCATGCAAATGGAAGGATTTCTGATGGAATGGTCCGTCATCCGGCTGATTGCTCACAGTGGAAGAAGATTGATGGTTTGTATCCGAATTTCGGGAAAGAGCCACAAAATCTTAGACTTGGACTAGCCAGTGATGGAATGAATCCATATGGTTCATGGCCAGTTCTGCTAGTAATTTACAATTTGCCTCCTTGGTTGTGCATGAAGCGAAAATACATGATGTTGTCTATGATGATATCAGGCCCAAGACAGCCAGGAAATGACATTGATGTTTATCTAAGTCTGTTGGTTGAAGACCTAAGAAAGTTGTGGGACAAGGGGGTTGTTGTGTTTGATGCGTTTCGTAAGGAGACGTTTGAAATGCGTGCAATGCTTTTTTGTTTTGTACCAGCACATGGGAATCTCAGCGGTTACAGTATTAAGGGTCATCAAGCATGCCCCATCTGTGAAGAAAACACAAGCTACATACAACTAAAACATGGAAGAAAAACAGTCTACAATAGGCATCGCCATTTTCTAACATCCAATCATCCTTACAGACGACTGAAAACAGCTTTTAATGGAAGTCAAGAGCACGATATTGTGCCGATACCGTTGATTGGTGAACAGGTATATCAGCGGGTTCAACACCTGAATACTGTATTTGGAAAGACCCAAAAGAAGGATAAAAGTAAGAGTTGCATATGGAAGAAGAGGTCCATTTTCTTTGATCTTCCATATTGATCTGATCTACCCGTTAGACATTGTATTGATGTTATGCATGTGGAGAAAAATGTTTGTGACAGTGTGATTGGGACGCTCCTTAACATTCAAGACAAGACGAAGGATGACCTGAATACCCGTCAAGATCTAGCTGATATGAGGATATGATCACAATTGCATCCAAGGTTTGATGGGAAGAAAATTTACTTGCCCCCAGTTTGCCATACTTTGTCCAAAAAGGAGAAGATAAGTTTTTGTTAGTGTCTTCGTCGGGTGAAGGTTCCACAAGGATACTCTTCAAATATTAATAGCCTTATGCAGTTGAAGGAGCTTAAGCTTGTAGGGTTAAAGTCTCATGACTGTCACGTGCTCATGCAACAATTGTTAGCCGTGGCTATACGAGACATCTTGCCAAACAAAGTCAGGTTAGCCATAAATCGCCTGTGCTTTTTCTTCCATGCTATATGTAGCAAAGTCATTGATCCTATGAAGTTTGATGAGCTGGAAAATGAGGCCGCAATTATATTGTGCCAGTTGGAGATGTATTTCCTCCCTGCCTTCTTTGACATCATGATTTACTTGATTGTGCATCTAGTCAGAGAAATCAAATATTGTGGTCTTGTTTATTTGCCATGGATGTACCCGATTGAGCGATACATGAAGATCTTAAAAGGGTATACGAAGAATCTTTATCGTCCAGAAGCATCTATTGTTGAGAGGTACATTGCAGAAGAAGCCATTGAATTTTGTTCTGAATACATTGAGAAAGCTAAACCTGTTGGCCTTCCTGAGTCTCAGCATGATGACAGGGTGGGTGGTAAGGGTTCAAGAGGACTGCATGTGATGACTCCAAGTGTAGAAGATTTGTTACAAGCTCACTTGTATGTCTTGAACAACAATAATGAAGTTTTGCCATACATACTTAAGCATGAAGCTTTAGTCAAACAGAATAATCCAAAAATTTCAAAGAATTGGGTGTTGAAAAAGCATAACAAGACTTTCTGTGATTGGTTTAAAGATACAATCTTTGCAGATGATAATGCTTTAGAAACATTAAGAAAGCTAGCAAATGGGCCTAAAAGAAATGTTATAACTTGGCAAGGATACGACATAAACAAGTGTTCAATTTACACAAAAGCACAAGATGACAAAAGTACAATGCAGAACAACGGGGTCACCCTAAGGGCTGAATCTCAACACTTCGCAAGTGTGAATGACACCAATCCCTGTGTAGCTTCCATCCCTTACTTTGGGTTCATTGATGAAATTTGGGAGCTTAACTATGTGAAATTTACTGTATGTGTTTTCAAAAGTAAATGGGTTGACAGCAACACCAGTGTGCGCACCGATGATATAGGATTTACGTTGGTAGACTTGAAGAAACTTGGTTGCCACAATGACCCTTTCATCATGGCAGAACAAGCTAGACAAATATTTTACGTGCAAGACCCTTGTGATGAAAGGTGGTGTGAGGTTCTCCAGGACAAAACAATTGGTGTTAATGTAGAAGATGATGATTCATACATGGACACCTATGTTAGTCCTTTGACCGCAAAAATCACTCTTAACGTTGTCGGAGAAGAAGAAGCTGACGACGTTCATGCTAATCGTAATGATCATGATGAAGGAGAATTAATTAACATCGTCTAATGTAATTTTCTATTTATATATTTGATTTTGCTAGATTCATTTACACAAACCAATACTACATTTGTATTTAGAATAAAACATTGAAACTAAATAGAGTGTACACAAACCAATTATATGTGATTGGTTATTATATGATTGGTTTGTGTGATTGGTTTACTGATTGCATTATTGAAAACATGCATATATTGGATGAAAGCTTTGAAAATGGAACTTATGGCAGTTCATCTTAAATTGTTGCAGGTACTCTTCCTTCTTCCTAGCAGCTAGTGCCTCAATCATCTTCTTGTTAGCTCGAGACATTGACCTTGCTGTCCATACTGCTTTTGCAATCAGGTTACTCAACACAAATCTTATTGACATATTGTTCTTTGATTTTCCATAGATTAAATGTGTAAACATAGATTACATTCTTATCCAAACTTTGGTTTTTAGTTTTTGGTCGGAGCAAGGTAATTGAAATTGCTTAAAATAGACTCAAAGATGAAGTACCTTCAATAATTTAACACAAATTAAATGCATCTCTAAATAAGCTATAGGATGCAAAGAAGGAAAATGAAGATATGAGAATCAAACATGCATCTCTAATCTACTAAGTTCTTGCTAACCAGGTAGTCTTCTTATGGTTTTTATTTTTCAAAATAAGCAAAAGACAAAACCATGTAAGCATTGCACTTATATAAAACGATGGAAGCCATTTTAACAACCATTAAATGTTTATAAATTATAATAGTGAACAACAAGATACATAAAATCCTACAACAATGATGACAATTACTAACTTGCAAACAAAATAACAATTCACTTGAATAAAATGAATTACCCGAGCAGCTCCTTTCTTGTGAATTTGGTAGGTAGGCCCATCTTTATATTCACCATACCAATAGTATGTTCTTGATCTTTTATCATATATAATGCCCCTTCCATGGGGGCAACCATAATTTAACAAACTAAATATCCATTCAGAAAGCCTTGTGTACATGTCAAATGACAGCAACTTCAATTTTTTGGTGAACACTCTAACAAGAGGCCTTAGGCCATAACACTAAAATTCCCGAAAGGGTACATTTTGGAAAGCATCATAGAGTCTAGGTACCTTTTCTTCTTATCTGCAGGAATGATGGATTCCTGCAACAATTTCTGAGCAAATGAGAAATTTTATGCTTATTATAAATAAAATGTGTGTATGAGAAGATGAAATTAGAACAAATATCTCACCTTTGTATATGTTTTAGGGAACAAATCTTTAAGAGAGTCAAGGCTTTCATCCCACCTTGATTGTGTCACATAGATTGTAGTATCCTTTTCAAAACCAATCTTCCTCAAAAAACACTGCAACCTCTTGTGCATTGAAGCAACTCTCCTCTTTTTCACTATCCCTTCCTTGACAACCCTTCTTATCCAACATCTCAACCCTCAGATCCATAACTATAAATTGGCCATCTGACTTTCGACTTAAAGTCCTAAGTCTTTCAACCATTGAGTCAACAAGGTCATGCGTTCTTGCTGCAACTCTAAGCTTCCATACATTGCTAAGCATGCAACAGAATCAACATCACTTTTTTCACCTACTTTTCTCATGTTTATTGAAGGGAAATAAGTAGCAAGCCTGACACTCCCCTTAGGAACCTTCACGGTGGCAATTTTATATGTTCATACATGAGAAGGAAGATCCTTTAACACTCTGACCACTTCTTCCATTCTTTTCATGAACACATCGACATCGTAAATGTCCTCAAAGTTCATGAGACATAACTATATTAGGTACATGCAAGTGCATCTGTAAACACAATAAATTAGACTGATTTCAAATTAAGTTCAATTGTCAGCTATTTAACAATGTCATCAGAATATAGCATTTTCAAAGTAAACTACATCCAAAACAAGCTTGCAATACTAACAAAGCATAAAAGTGTTTTCCATTTTTTTAAAGCAGAGAACGTGAGTCATTTTCCCAGTTTTTAACTTCAAACTTGGCTGGCCTTTTCTAGCCTCATCTTGGAGTGGTGTCTGTTAGATGGAGGGTTGGGAGGACACATATATTAAGAAGCAAAGCTTCTAAAGGTACAGATTATAGAAAATAGAAACTGAAACCACCCACCCATGACAATTACTTTTGTTTCTAAAGCAATGCCAGGAATTTAGAGAAAAATGAATTGGAATACACTGGCATTATATATCAAACAGAAGGAGAAAAAAGATCTTATACACTTTTGACATCATTGACGTAGCCATCATGATCTTACGAGAACTCAAATTATGGATAGAAAACAAGTAGCTCTCAAATACCTATGTGAATATAGTACAATATAGCAATGTGAGTCAAGTAGATAGCAAGGGAAGCCTATTTATACTCCTAATTCCAATTAAGGTTTAGATAACTATAATATCCCAGATACACTTGTCTTGTTTCAATTGAGTTCCTTCAAGTTCAATTGAATCACAAATGTATAATTAATGTTTTAATTTCATGGGATTAAGGTTAATTTGGCTGGTTCTTCCTCTCAAACATAAATGAATGTCTAAGTCGACCAAACCGATTCATCTTATGATGTCCTCTTCATCAAAAACCTTATACTATTGATTAAATTCAGAAGAAGCAAAGAAAGCAATAATGAAAAAATTCTCTCTAGACCAACCGTAATCCTTAATTTGCATCTATGAGTTTCCTCTGTTTGGATCCTTTTCTTTTTACTCACTTTACACGAGTTATTTAAATCAACTTTTCGTGCTTATTTATTTTTATTTAATAAAAGTGTTTACTGCATGTTTAAGTTAATTTGATACTTAAAATATGAGGAAATGTTGTCTAAACATTGCACTAAATTACACTCTCCTTCTTTGAAAGATGTAAGAATTACATTGTGTTGAGATATACAATTTAATCCTTATAAATTAACACCACTCTTCTTTGCCAACTAAATGATAACATGACCTTACTGTATTTAACCAAAATAAGCTTAAATGATAACATGACCTTACTGTATTTTTATTTTTATTTCAACAGCCTTAATTAGACCTTATTACTTTTAATCCAATTATAAAATCCTACTAATGGTCAATAAAATGGACTTTGGGTTGAAAAATTATTATGGTGAGACGTTGTTATGTGAAAATAGCATTAACATAGGTGTTAAGGTTTAATTAGTTCCTTTTAAAAAAACATTAATTAGTTGTTACAGAAAATTTTAGGCAAAATTGGGCCTTTAGACTACTTGACCCCTAACATCATGCATCTTGTTATTTAAAGAATTGATATGTTCTTTCTATGTCATTTCATTATAGCGAGGAGCATTTTGTTGTGCATATTTGTAGTTTTTAACAATAATCTAGATTTAGGGACCACATTGGAAACATTTTTAAAACTATAGGACCTATTTGTAGTTTTTAACCTATAAGAACTCATTTAAAAATTACTGAAAAAGTATAGGGACTTTTCAGATTAGAAAAATATCATTAACAAATGTATCCTTCTGCTCTTGCTACATCCAAAGTGAAAAAAGAATTCTCAGCTCCAGAATCATTAAGAGAGCTTCACAACACATACATTGAGCTAATTAAAGAACAAAAGGATACCAGAGTCAATGGTTGCAATGTCATTTGAGCATATACTTCATCCGTTTCAACATCTGCCTGAAAATTAACACATACTCCAGTTCACTGAGTTTACTGTAAATGTAGGCAATCATACCTCATACATAACAAAAAGGAAAAAGATAGTATACCCACATGCATTGTGACATTATGAAGTTGGCAAATCAACTGGGGTGGCAAGCTAGGGTAATTGGGAATGTGTCCATCAATTTCTCTGTTAGTTGTGGCAGCAACCTGGAATCAACATTCAACATCATATGCATCTCAATTTCCATTTACAGAGAATCTATTGAATTGGTTTCAACATCAAGTTTGTAAGAAACCATCCAGTATCTTCTGTATTATGCAAATTGACACAATATAGAGTAGAGTAAGTAGTTAAAAAAACAAAAAACCTGCTCACTATGACCCTGAGGGAAGTAAACCACACGAGTCCCTGAAGTTGGTAGGGACACTAGGGGGCCCGTGCATGCATGCCATAGCTCAGAATTCAGACACTTCTTCTCCTCTCCTAACCATCATTGCTCACACATCAATCAAATTATCAAAAAGAGAAAATGAAAACAAAAAACTCACAAGCATGTCCAAGCAACACAAAAGGGGGTATGAAAGGGACACCTTACATTTATATACAATTATGACAAGAAGCCATACTTAAGAGCACAGAATGTTAGCTCAATTTAACAAAAAAATATTAATAAAAAGACAAAAGGAGAGAATTGGAATAGAATGGATACCTTCATGTCCCTGCTGCCCCAACCCTGATGTTGAAAGCTTCATATAATCAAGCTTTACCTTCTTTTGTTTTTCTCCTTTACACAAAGAGACACTAGTACTTATATTAACCAATCACATAAAAACATGAAACCCTAGCTCAAACCAGCCACTACCCTCAATTTGCTTCAAGCCATTGCACAAGCATTTCCCAACATTCTCCTCCTCCATGATGATGCCAATGCATTCACTCCATAGTCCACACCCCCCACAAAATAAAAAAAAACCTTAAAAAAAATCAAACACCACCCAAATCCAAAAACCTCAACAGCCCAACAAATTCACACCCACCTTAGAAACCCCAAAAACAAAACAATCCACCACACTTGCAGAAAATTTTAGGCAAAATTGGGCCTTTAGACTACTTGACCCCTAACATCATGCATCTTGTTATTTAAAGAATTGATATGTTCTTTCTTTGTCATTTCATTATAGCGAGGAGCATCTTGTTGTGCTTCATTACATGTTAAAGTAGATTAAGTATGGCTAAGTGGGATTGGTTTTCAATTTCAAATGAGATTAGGATATTCTTTGTTTCCTTTTTGCCTTGTAAAATTTTAGGGGTGAGAAAATGTTACTCTAATTTAAGGGAGAGTGTCTTAAGGTTTAAAAAAGCTTATGTTTATCTCATTCTAAGAAAATGAGTGGAAATTTAACCTATGATATATTATATATGAGATTTTATTTGTTTATCTAGAATAGGCATACAAAATTAGTTTATGAAATTATAAACATTGATCACATTTTATTTAAAGAATTGTTGATGTCGATATTTGTCTGTAATCGAAATTTACATTTTCATGATGTATACAGGATCATGGCTTCTTCATTTGCCTCGCCTCCTCCTCCCCCTCCTTCAGACGCATCAGCTTCACCATCTTCCGTGAAGTGGACACGCAAAGCCTCACGTCTACAATCCTTGTCTACCAGACCACCTGGTGCTGACAGACCAGTGGTCCATGTTGATCCTACTATCGGCAAGGCCGACGGTCCCCACAGGAAGAAATTAAGAACATATTTGGGGATTGTGGCGTGTGATAAGGTGGACATCACGTACAAGAACTGGAAGGAGGTCCCTACTGCTCAGAAGGACTTGATTTAGGAGGATATTTAGGCATTTTTATTTTCTTATTTGATGTTGTTTAATTAATAGCCAAAAATTACATTATTGTAACAATAAATAAGCTTATTTGTTATTCTCAGGCGGAATTTGAAATCCTAGAGGCTTCTGATAGTAGGACGAAAAGGAAGTTACTTCAGACTGTGGGCGAGAGATGGAGGAAATTTAAATCAGACCTCACGAGGAAATGGGCCCTTGCAGCCGATCACGACGGTGTGGACGACACTATTTGTGAGAAATACGACATAAGCAAGGAAAAATGGGTCCAGTTTTGCCAGACTCGCAGAGACCCTTCTTGGGAGGTATGTTCCTTGCCATTTAAGTTGTTTTTAAAAAAACATTAACTTGTTATATTCATTCTAGCAATTTGAAACATTATTGTTTTATTTTTGCAGGATGTGCGCAAAAAGGCACAGGCCATCCAGAAACAGAATACTACCCCCATGTTTTGTCTCGTGGGGGTTATGAATATTTGGAGCAGAAGCTCCTGGCTGAGAAGACAAAGAAGAAGCTGGAGGAAGCTGCACAGTCAGGAAGCGTTGATGGCGTCATCGATCCTCCATCCCCGGTCAGATGCCACGTGAAGTGGAAGATGGCCGGCACAAAGAAAACAGGGGAGATGACGACTGAGACCGCAAAGGAAATCGCTAAGAAGATCGTAAGTCATTTTCAACTAACCATTAGAATTATATTTCAATATTTTGTGAATGTCATGTACAATTGTGTGTTTTCTGTGCAGGATTCCTTTGAGGAGCAGGCGACACAGGGATCCTTCGTCCCCCATGGACGTCAGGATGTTCTCACCGCTGCTATTGGATGTCCAGAGCAAAACTGATGTTAAGGTTCATCATGCATACACTTATTTTGCTATAGTTCTTTGTGTATAACATCGGGTATTAAGAAAATCGATGTTATCATTTGTATGTTAACATTGATTTTGGAAAACCGATGTTAACAATAATACATTCAACATCGGTGCTTTCAACATAGGTTTTATAACCGATGTAGAATGCCGTAAATAACCGATGTTGAAAGTGTATTTTCTAATAGTGAATGAGATAATCAGTACAACGAAAGTGTCATCATTGAAGGGTGGGCAATCCATACATCAGAACTACACAAAATTTTAGTTTATGTGGCACCATGAAACAGACCAACTGTATTCCAGCCCACAATAGATAGCCAAAAAATATATAAGAACCTATGCTAATTAAGTAATGTAGAAAGCCATATGTAATAAAAGGAATAAGAGAAAGATATATTATGTAAATGATAATAATGTAATGAGTAACAAGAAAACACTACAAACTCAAGCAGTAAAGAAAAAAAAAGAATATTCTAAAGAAAAAGGAAAAGACCTTGTTATCAATATAGCCCATAACACCAACACCAACAGTTGACACCTTCAAATTCTGAATATGTTTACGCAAGCAACAAAGTTGCAAACTTTTACGCAAGCAACCCTGTACATATTTATTTACACCCTGTTACAACCATAGACAATTAGGCAAACACCAACTGATAATACTTACCATTATCCTTTTGTTCATTTTAAACGAGGCATGTTTACTACTGCAAACATTTCAACATACTTTCATCCCTTCTCAACAGTCACAAACTCATAACAAGGATTCACTGCATAGCTAGTTCCTATCTTCACTGGTTAATTCATAACCACACATAAATTCAATACGAAAATCAAACCTCTTTTTTCAACCCTCCCCCCAAATTCACATTTGAAAACAAAACAAGTTATATATCAACTTATATAGCGGTTGAATTTCTCCACAGCGCTTTCAGCTTCTTCAACAGTACTCATCGTCACAAACCTAAACCCGCGACTTTGGTCAGTTTTCCTATTATAAATAACCTAAAATAACAAAAAAGAAAGAACCACACCACACGCTCATTTCAAGTTTTCAACCCCAACACAATAACATAACATTAATTCAAATTAAAACACGAGAAGGTAAAAAGCCTCTCTCTCTTTGTTTCTGACCTCAGCGATTTCAACGGTTCCGACTTGTTCGAAAAGCATGGCCAATTTCTGGTTATCAACGTCATAAGGCAAGTTCCCAACGAAGAGCTTGGCCTCTTTCTGGTGGTTCAACAAAGCTATCTTCGCCGGCGTCTTCGCTGTTGGGTTTCACCGAGGCTCTGTTCTTCTTCTTGTTGGGCCCAATCAGAAGTTTAGGCCCCAAAAGTTACAAGGGGAGAACCGCGAGTTCGTGCGGTGAGGGAGGAGTTGAGGCATGAAAATTGGAGTGTGAGGGGGATGTAAAGAGAGAGGGTTTGGATTTGGTGTGGAAGAGTGAGGAGGGAGAAGAGAGGAGGCAAGACTCGGCCATAGTGATGAAAGTGATAGACGTACATTTACGAACAGGACTGAGTGAGGGAGTGAGTGAGTGAAGGGTTTAAAACAAGGTTGAAGATAAGAGTGTGGACAAGACCAATACACATTCAATTGAGGTAACGATTGTGTTTTAATAAAACCCGTCATAATTTTTATGACCACCACACGTTCTAAGGCAGTTTTCAATAACCGTCTTAGAATGTATGTCATACAAGAGTAACATAATTACAAAAATATTATCGGTTCATTTTCTAAGACGGTTCCAAAAGAATCGTCATAGAATGATTGTCGTAAAAATACACGATTACATATTTGTAGGAGAATATTTTGTGACTTTTGTTATTCCTCCACTTAGCTCATGGATTAGATGCCATGACATTGATGGAGTATTTTGAAAGTGCGGGGTTGTGTTGTATATTTCACTTTGGAGATTTAGTATATTTGGTTATGATACATATGACTAATATTATGTATGTACTTTATCGACCCTTTTAGATAAACAAACTTCATATATTTTTTATATGATTGGGTTGACTTTTACTTATTATATGTCATATTCATTTTATTAAATGTAAAGACATAACAATAAAGAGAATGATGGTAACTAGACTGACACCCCAGTCACTATTGATCATTAATTTGCCATATTTAGTTAATTACATAAAATGATTTATATAAATATTTTACATATTAATTTATGTAATTATATTGATTTATATAATTAAAATAAAAAATTATATATTAATTAAAGTTTCATAAATTAAATAAAAATATGTAAAATATTCAAAATAAAAATAATTTGTATATTAAAGATAATTTTAATTGATATATAAATTATTTTTTAATTAAATTTATATTAATACGTAAAATAAATTTGAATAGTTAAAATACGTAAGTTATCCACCAAAAAACTTTATGCAATTATAATATGTTAATTATTAAAAAAATTGTATAAATAAAATGAAAAAAATTAATTTATTTAATATATAAATTATGCTTATTCTAATTATATAAATCATTATAATTACATAAACTAATATGTAAAATAATTGATGTAAATGATTTAAATACTAATTTACGCAATTAAATTAATTTTTCTAATTAGAATAAAATAAGAAAAAAATAATAACTCGTATAGTAATCATATATAACAAAAGTTGTTTACAATATTAACTTAAGAAATTATGAAACTTAGTGGTTCATTATCTTGATTTTGTGTAAGAACTGGGTATCATAGGAGAACCAAAATACATTTTAGCCTTATGTTTATTATTGTCTTGGACTTGATTATCAATACATGGATTATGAAATCAAAGTGATCATATACGCATTGCTTTAGTTTTGAATGGAATGGATGAATACGTATAATTAACAATTAAATAAATTAAATTTCGTTGAAAAAGTATACTCGTATTCATGCTTTTAATAAAAAGAATAATATATAATAATAAGATAGAAGGAGAAATTAAATTGACTTGTGAAAATTCAATGATGAAAAATAAAAAAATTCACTACAAAAACAGAAAAACATGAAAACCTGGGTTATTAACAGATGTAATCATGGTATTACTTTACTACTATAATCCAAAAATATGAAAAATCTTGTTGACTACCATATTCCCAGATCCTGAAGTTTCATATGATCTTCCAAGTCATTCTCAGCCCAAAAATTCAACGTCTTAAAAATCCTCACAGCTCTCTCATTGATCTCTCTCCTTCTTGTCATGGCTCTGCATCCATCACATTTATCAACCCTTTCAGCAAAGATGTTGCCTCTATCTTCGTTGTTGTTGGCTTATCCGAGCCATCAAAATTTTCTGTAGCCCCTCGACACAAATTGACACAATTTCTGGGTTTGGATGGGTCAAGAGTTCACTTAGAGGCTTAGCGCAACCTTGATCCGCCAGGTCCCTACAATAATGTTCATCATACATACCTAATTAAGTTTCATCGATTGGAACATACTGCAGAGGAATCAAACATTATAATTAAATAATTTTATTAATAAACCAGGAGTAACACAACATGCATTTTCTTTTCGAGCCATATATACTATATATATGCTGCCTTTTCTTTGTTTTTTCCACTAATAAAAGTACATATCAGAACGATGAAAAATTATGATAAAGGAAAATAAAATGTAATAGTGAACCATATATACATGATTTGGTCAGCAGATCCTCTTCTAGTGGCATTGGTGATGGCCCAGACCACCTCTTTCTTGATATCAAAATCAGAGTCAGCATGATGATGACAAAAAAACCCAACAAGAATAGGAAAAATTTCGGCATCAATCACTGCCTGCGACAATAATCCCAATAATTCTTTATAAGGTTTCTCTTGTTTTATGTAAACATTAAGTTGTATGGCAACTTGCAAGCGAAATAAAATGACAGTTTAAATTTCAAATTCCCTTGCATATGATACCTAAAATCAAGATTGTACTCTTTTCCTTACCTGTATTTGAGTTCTATTACCAGCTGTGATATTTGAGATTGCCCAACAAGCTTTTCTGAAGATGATTTCATTTCGTTCTCGCGTGAGAAAAAGAAGTAGACGAACAGGTGGGAGAAATTGGTTATCAATTACATGCTGGAAATACATAATAGTTCATTTAGGCTCCTAGCTAGATACATAGTTATTCCTTGCCCACATAATTTAAAAATCATGGCAAAATGCTTTCCGTACCTGAGTCTGAGCATCATTACCAGCAGCGATGTTTCCCAAAGTCTGAAGTGCAAGTAAACTAACTGAATCTGATGAATACCTGCTAAAATGAAAAATTAATCATCCCAAATTGTCCAAAAAAATAGAAAAAGAAAATGGAGTACATGATTCTTCCTGAAAATGAAAGACACAAAAAAGATACTATAGGCATCAAATAAATTCAATGAGAGGGCATACAGCAAAAGCTCCACTAGTTTTGGGCAAACTTCTGCTTCGATAATAGCCTGAGTTGCGCCAGCTGAGACATTTGAAAGGAAATAAAGAGCACTGCATGCATTTAATAAAACTTCTTCGTTGTCCATGTCGATGAGTGTCTTAAGGACAGGCATGAGAGGCTCTACCTGACAAAGATCAATCAAGCCCATTTATCACTAACAGTATGCATATTATGGAGCAGAAAAGATTGTTGAAGATTAATCTAGAAAAGTGTAGATCTATAATTTGTGATCAATTATCTAGAGAGTTCTACACCTATGGAGATGTTGTAGTGTGTTGAAATTTCTTGATGGATGTAGAAAAATATCTTATAGAAATACTTAGAACATTATAGAGATAGATGGTAGATGATGATGAGTCTAGAAGACTCTAGGACTAAGTAATATAAAAGTATGTAGAAATCATCTATATAAAGGCATAAGTTGTAGCAAGTCAGGGAATGTAAATTAAGAAGCTAATAAACACAATTCAAATTAAGGTGTCAATTTTTTGAAAATTCATCCTCTTCCTACTCCTATCATTTATATCATACGTCATTTCTACCATATCCTTCCATAAAAAAAAGACATAACCACGTCTCATATCCTAATAAAGATAACAACAATGAATAAGCAAATTAACTAAATTTATATGTTGACTATAGTCTCAGAAACTAGATTTTATGAAATCTCCCCAACCTGTTTAAATTGTACGTGAGGCTTTCCACGGACCAAATTAGATAAAGTCCATGTAGTAGTCAACAACATAGACATTGTTGGAAGTGGTGGACCCAACAGAGATATTAACGGTAGAAGAACACCTTCCTCAAGAACAAGATCCCTATATTTTGGGGATTCACCAGCAATGTTACTTATAGCCCATACTACCTGTAAAAGACATGGGAAACCAAAATTGAGAGCAAGCAAGCACTACTAAAAAACTTATTTATTACGATGCACATTCTAAGACGGTTATGAGAAATTATCTTAAAATGTGACGCAATGACAATTCTATAATTAGAGGAAACAAAAATTAAGATAATTTTAAGTAAAATCATCGTAATCAGAGTAAAAACATTGAGTAGAAAATAGTTAGTTATTAATTCAACAAATTAAAATGCTTCATACACAAGAGAAATTATATGAAAAAAGAAAATAATAAGACTTAGGAAAACAGATAAAATATGAGTCATTATAACAAAGGAAATTTAACAATTTTTCTTTTTATTATCATGTTACTCTACTTACAAAATATCCACAAATTTTGTTAATGATTAATTTCTATTAAGAACTAATCATCAAAGAGTCTCCCCTTCTGACCATCATGTTTTTCAATCTCAAATCCAAAATCTTGCTTTCAAAGATCGAGTTCAGTACTAGCAGACCAACTATTCTTGTTGGTAAGCGAACAATTTAAAATGCAATTAGAGAAGGGGAGTGAGGAAGAGTTGACCTGTTCTATGACGTCCTCATTGTTGCTAAGGATGAGAAGTTTCACCAACAAGGGAACTGCGCCATGTTCAACGACAACTCTTGTGTGATGGGATTTTCCGCTAGCAATATTGGTTAACGACCATACAGCTTCAAACTGCACAAGGAGGGAAAATAAAAATTATTGTGTGAGTAAGGTCAAAACTCAACCAAAACCTCCACGTTTACTTTAGGTATCAGAAAGATGAGGGGAATGCAATGCATACCTGCAAGTCGGGTTTATCATACATATCCAAGAATTGCACAAAGCGAGGGACAACTTCTGCCTCAATCACCTCATCAATTGGACGAGGGGGCTCTTAACCCAGTGAATGTTAAAAATTAGTGTCCAACTAACTATTTACATGAATTGAAAATAAAAATAAAATATGAATTGATGATATATGGTACCTATAGATCCTAACAGATTTGTAAAGTGCATCATTGCGTCCATTTGTTCGTCAGGGCACTCAGACCATATACGTTGCTTCATCTCGGGAATAGCTTCCAAAAGCTGATAAACAAGATTCAAAGGCAGAAAAACGTTACTAAATAAAAAAAGGTAAGAAAGAAAAAAGAAGTTGTGGCTGAAAAGATGCATGCATACCTTTTCTTTGGAAGGGATTTCTGAAGACAATTCTTCTCTTCTTCCTTTCTTGAGGGGGGTGTCATCGACGAGATTGATTTCACTGTCATAGCTTTTCTTCCTCTTCTCAGAACCAGAACCAGAATCAGAACCAGAACCAGAACCAGAACCAGGTTGCAGTGACATTCTTCTTCACTTCTTGTTTTGACAGCTTTTTCTTTGAAGAAACTAACAGTGAGGTGAGAGACACAGAGAGTGAATGAGTTCAATCATTCAATGTGCAACCATCCCAACTGAAAACTGAATATCTTTTGTTTATTCAAACCAATGCAAGCGGGCGCTACTATATACGTGTCTTTTGCTTCCAATACTGATTCTTTATTAACTAAGAAAAATGTATGCACGAGGAATGGAAATGAAGATTAAAGAGTTTTCAAATTTAATGAGTAAGGTATTAAATAAAGAAAAAATCAATATTCTTTTTTTAAATATTATCAAAACCGTTATATTAAATATTCAGCAAAAAATAAAACCCTTTCTCTAAGGAAAAGCCAAAAACCCCTTATATAAATGAAATTCGGGTATGAAACTTTACAAGGGAATTTTAAACTTTAAACTATGATATTTTATTTAAAAATAAATAAAATATTTAAATTAATCATTAGCCCTATGAATCCTATGATTGATGTGAGGAGAGAAAAATGAAAATGAAAGTGAATAAATAAGAAAAGAAAATAAGATAAATAAGTGAGAAATAAAATGAAAATAATATTATATGATTTAAGAGAAATAGTGTAAAATATAAGAGGAGTATTTGAATTAAAGTTATTTGATAAGTAAAATATATTAAAAAAGAGTTATTATTATTATTATTATTATTATTATATATTTTTTTAATATGAGTACATGCATTAACACCTTTACCTTATATCAAAAGTTTTTTAAAATCATATTAAAGTAATTTATCATTTTTTTTCACAAAAGTAAAAACTCATGCGTATCTCCTCTATTTTCAATCTTCTCTCATCTCTCACAATCACTATTCCAATAATCTTCCCCTCAAGTGCAAGTCTCTTTATGGAGGAGAAGTCATTTTCATCCAATGAGCCATGAGCGTCCACACATAAGAGAATCTAAACACCATACTTTAACCCAAAATCTTAAGGCTCAAGTTTATAGGTATTCTCGTCACTTATATGATGCTCAACTTTTTCACTTTTACTCCATGTAGGACTTCATCTCACACTTGTACTTCAACACTAATCTCAAATTAAATTTTCGTTTATTGTGTTCTTGAAATTAATGGCGGTGAGAAGTGAGAGGAGACAAAATGGGTGGAGAGAAGAAAAAAATGAGTTTTTATTTTTTCAAAAAATAAATAATAAATTACTCTAATATTCCTAAATTAAATTTATTCGAAGAGGAGTGTTGATTGGTGTTTTTTTTCCAAAACTTTTGATGTAGGATGCTATTATGCCTCACATAAGGGGAACACAAATTTTAAGGTAAGGGAGAGTAAGTTTATTCTTACTGTTCGTGATTTCTTGTGTGGGTAGTGGGTTTGTTATTAAATCCTTAAGTTTTATGTTTAATTCTTGGATAAGTTGTGGATACTCTGAAGCTTTGGGTTATAATTGAGTGAATTGTTGTTTGATTCGTCTTATGTGGGACCTGACTTCTCTGGTGTCCTTTTTTTAAGTTTGACGTCGTTTTGAAGGGACGACACATGGACAACTTAAAAAGGGACACCAGAAAAGTCAATTTCTCTTATGTGGGAATTATATTAATTTAGACTTAAATATATTTTTAGTTTTTATATTTGAGTTATTTTTCCCTTTAAATTTAAAGTTATTTTTTTAGTCTCTGGAATATGCAAAATGTTCTTTTTAGTTATTTTTTAAAGTATGAGTCAAATAGAGAATAAGAGATTTGTATTTTGTGACAACTTTTGACTGATGATTTTTTATTTATTTTATATTTCAAATTGTGGTTTTTTGGCAGTTAAAAATTCTTAGCATTCAAGTCAATAAAAAAATTTAAAAAAATTATTTTTTTTAAATAACGCTTTACTTTTTTTATTGATTTGATTCAAGTAGTTTTATATTGCAAAAAAATCATACTTTAAAATATAAAATAAAAAAAAGATCCAAACTACCCCTCCACCCAACCACCCAACACCATCATGCCTCACCTTCACACAACTACTCAACGCCATTGTTACCCTTGCAACTGCAAACACTAGCCGCCAACACCACCGTCGACGACCATGGTTTGGTTTGGTTTAGGGAGAAGATGCGATGGAGTCGAGATAACGAAGGAGGTGAGAAAGGTGACCCATTCTAGAAGACAATATTGTTTTATACTTCCATAATAGCCTTCGAAAGCATGCTAACATTCTTTCAGAGAGGTAATTCCAAAAGTATGTTAGCGTGCTTATGGAAAAACTATTTCGGAAATATAAAAAAAATAATGTCTTCAAGAGTAGCCTTTTCCGAAAGCATGCTAAAATAATTCTAGAAAGGTTATTCCAGAGGTACATATGCTAAATAGGCTATTTAGAAGTATAAAAAAAAATAGTGTCTTACAAAATAGTCTTTCTAGAATGGGATCATGTTTTCCACCTCCTTTGTCATCTCAACTCCATTGTGTCTTCTTCCATGCACAATGGTCGTTGACGATGGTGTTGGCTGCTGGTGTTTGCACGGTGTTGGGTGGTTGGATGGAGGTGAGGCACGGTGGTATTAGGTGGTTAAGTGGAGGAGTATTTTAGTCTCTTAAGTTTTTTGGAGGTACAAAAAGTAAAATTTCAAAATTCATGAACAAAATCATTTTGTGGTCTTCAATTAAAAGTTGTTTTTTCCAGTATTTTCTTGCATCCTTTTCAAATTTTTTTTTTTACCTTTTAGATTGATCATTCTAAAAGCCAAAATCTACAATGGGTCATTCCAAAATCAAAAAAGGGATGGGGAAAGCAACTTGGAGGTGTAAGAAATACCAACCTCAATTAAAACTGGGAAAGATGGGAAAAGGTCTCCCTTTAACCTTTAGTTTAGTTGCTACACACCTTTTTTTCTAGGCTTTCATTAATTAAGATTTAAGACTTGATATATGGGTGGATTTCAAATATTTCATATTTTCTTTGCTTAAAATAAAACTAATATTTCAATCATATATTATAGATATTCCTAACTTCTTGTTCGGCAGGCTTTCATTAATTAAGATTTAAGACTGATATATGGACAAATTTTAAAATCAACCTTAAATATTACTACTTCCTTGTCATCTCTATTGATGTTTAAGATTATTGACTTATTGCATTTAGATTAAGAAAAATTTAATGAAATTAAAAATTATTACATTTTGATTAAAATATTCTTATTTAATATATTGACCTTTGATACTTGTCCTACAAATAATAGATATTAAATAAGTATATATTTTTTAAAAACATTAATTAGACTTTAAAATTCTAAAAAACGAAGAATTTTTGTTAGAAAGTTAAAACATAAATAAACATGAGAAAGAGGTAATATATAACTCTCCATCTATGTATGCCCTTGATCTGTGATCAAGTTTTTTTTTTTTTCTTGAGAAACATCCATCATCATATCAACTGAATTTCTAGTCGCATCAAATCACATTCATTACCCACCATTTTTTAACCAAGTTCTAGGAATTATGATCGAGGTTAGGCTTGTCGATCTCGAAAGTAAATGCTTGATTAGATACGAAAAGGAAATTAATTCTAGATTTAAGTTAAGTCCGCTTCAAGTGATTTATTTACACATAACACTTTATTTAATAAACCAAGCTTGAATTTGTACTAGTTGCATTTTTAGGAATGATATACTATGCTAATAACCATATCATGTGTGTCCCAAATTTGTCAAATTTGTTATCAACTCAGTTTCTTTTGCACATCGAATCACATTCATTAGTTACTTTATAGACCCACCACTTGAATAAAGTAATTGGAATTATTATGATCCACGTTGGCTAGTATAAATAGAAATGTTAATTAGTGTTTATTAGTTTATAGTTGCTAGCTAATAACAAGTCAAATAGCTCGCAAACTTGTCTAGCCTGACTCCGTATGATGCTTAAGTATGAATTTTGAAAAATTCAACTGAAGGACCAACCAACCTCTTCTGTCTGCATCAATGGCAATGGTAATCTGGTTGGCAGAGCCTCTTTCTTCTCCTTCTTTGATTTGATTTTTGCTTAGAATGTGACGAAAAAAACAATGTGGATCTTGTCTAAAAAAAATTGTTTGGTTGGGAAGAATGCTTGAGTTTTAGGGCAATTAATATCCTTTCTTCTCGCATCGAACATATTTGTATTTAAGGGTTTCAATTCCAGGCTTGACTTCTTTAACCGAAGAGAATTGTAAAATGATAAAATAAAGATTTATCATTGTTGATTTAAATTCTTCAAATTAAATAAGCATGAATAAATTTTCAGTTTTCCCTTTTCCAACTTTGTTCTTTTTAGGGAAGATTAATGTCCATCTAAGTCAAACTACATATAATCAAAATGGAAAAAAATGAGGAGGAAAATCACGAATAAATTTGAACTTAATCAATTTTGAGTTTCTTAAAATGTAATGCAACTTTTATTTTTTTTTAATTATTTTGTGATTTTCAGTTCTAAAATTTTAAATTTAAATTATACAAATCACTCACTACATTAATATTTTTTACTTGGGTTAGTTTAATAGTGATGATTATAGTTAATTAATTAGCAACAATGGATGGGGGAGTGACAATAAGAGAAATGGAGACAATGGTATTCTAGTGGTGCAAGAGATGAATCATAGTGGTGACGATAACGGATCTGATGATATTGATTGTAGCAATGGTTATGGTAATGATAATGATCATGATGATGATTGATAATTAGTAATTGCGACAATGACAAGTGGTTATGGTGACAATGATAATGATGCTTGTGCGTGGGGGGGGGGGGGGGGGGGACAATTGTTGTTGGTGGCAGTAGTAACAATGCTGGTCTGCTAATGAAAATGATGGTGGACATAGGTAGTATGGCCAATCGGAAGTAAGGAGATAGATGCAATGGTGATTGATAGTGGTGGCAATGTTGATGATGATCATGAGATCAATGGTGGTGGTGATTATGGTGGTAGCAACAAAGAGGGCATCGCATAGTAGTGGAGGTAGTTGGCTTGTTGTGATGTTGGTGTACATATGAATGATGACAGTGATGACATCATGTAAGTTCTTTGAGAGAGATGGAATTGAATAAATTATTTGACAACTAAAAATCTGTGAATGTATGAATACATGAATTTTGATGATGCCAAAGAAGAATCAAATAAGGCCGCTTCAAAGGATAAACATTTGCTTCAAGATTAATTCAAGATTGCTTCAACAAGCAAAGCCTTGTTTCAAGATTCACTAAAGATCAAGCCTTGCCTCAAAACAAATGGTTTCAAAGTCATGCAAGGCTCTGGTAATCGATTATCAGGAAGTGTAATTGATTACCAGAAGGGAAGAATGAAAAAGAGCTATTGAAAAGGGTTTTGAATTTGAATTTTGAACATGTAATCGATTACCATATGTCTATAATCGATTACCAGTCATGAAACTCCTAAAATTCAAATTCAAAAGTCATGACCCTTTAAATTATAACTGTGTAATCGATTACACAAATATTGTAATCGATTACCAGTGGAGAGTTTTCAGAAAATCTGCCAACAGTCACATTTTTGATTGGATTTGTGAATGGCCATCAAAGGCCTATAAATAGGTGACTTGGGCACGAATTTTGAAGAAAGAGTTTTGCTGGTTCAAAATGTCTTATCCTCTCAAAAGGAAATGAGAGAGATTCCAAAAGAACTTCATTGCCAAATGCTCTCTCAAAAGAAACTCTTGGGCAAACACTTGCAAATCCATTAAGAGTTTCTCCATGGACTTCAATTGTAATATCCTTCTCTTCAAGAGAGAATTCTTCTTTCTTTCTTCTTATTCAAAGAGATTGTTTAAGGGACCAAGGATCTCTTAAGTTGTAAGGATTCCTGAACACAAGGGATGGGTTGTCCCTGTGTGGTTCAGACTTTGTAAAAGGATTTTACAAAGAGAAAGGAAAATTTCAAGTGGGTTGCTTGAGGACTAGACGTAGGCACAAGGATGTGGCCGAACTAGTATAAAACTAAGTTTGCATTCTCTCTTCCCTTATCTCATTTATTTTGTTGCAATCAATTTTGTCTTTCATATTTAAAGAACATTATTAAATTGATTGTTGCTTCTTCTGCATTCTGAGCATATCCCTCTTAAGTTATTAAGGCCGCTGGTCTAACAAAATCAAAATGATTTTTTTTATTAAAAATATTTTGAACTTGAATTAAAAATCAACTTACCTTTGTTTTAATTGAACACATTTTCTTTTAAAAGTTGTATAGTATTATATTGTATTCATTCTTATAAATATTCTGTTGATTTTGCCTAACTGTGCTAGGGAAGATCTACGAGTAAAGATTGAGTAGTGGGGTAGCTCCAAGGACTTTGATGTTTAAGTTACATACCCAAAAGAATATGGGTTAGAAAGAACACGATGAGATACCCCTTGATATGCATTTGTATAACAAAAGAATGTGTATTGTGACGGAGTAATTCATTCCCATTAAGGTATGATTTGGATGACTTTTATAAGGATTGCTCTTATTGGGATTGGATTTATAGAATTATGAAATCAATCACTATGGTTGTCGATAGTGTGTATTTAATGTCTCAATATGGTTAAGATTTTTTTAATAAATAATTGGTAAGATACAAGGGATTGAAAAGTCTATTGTTGCATGGTTGATCATGGGATGTTTAGCTTCTCAACATGGATCAATTATTAATTATAAAAGGGTGAGATGCAAGATTATGAAGGAGGAAGTATGCTAATTGAGTAAACTGGGTATGAGAAGGTACACAATTTCTCAAGTTAAGAATATTATAAGCTAATTAAACTTAATGAAGACTACTATGGACCTTGGGAATAAGAGGGTACAAAATCCCACAAATTATGAATATTGTAAGTTGAAAATGCTTGAAAACATTGATTATGGAGCTTGGGACCAAAAGGGTACACAACCTTGCAAGTTGTGAGTGTTGAAAGCCAAAAAGGTACACAATTACAATGGAAACTAAGAAAGACAGTTGGTTGGTAAGTGGCATACCTCTTAGTGGAAACTCTTTTAATTAGAGGTGTTGCTTCATTTGGTGGAAAAAGAAAATATCTCCATTGAATGTCACATTGTCAAAAAATACTATTTACAAAATATGTTGCATTGTGCATAACAATCTTGAATAGGCAAACCACAAGGATGAATAATCAACCAGATAGCTCAAATAATACCACAATAAGTTCTTGATTCATGTGGTCAATGAGAGTTATATCGAGCCCCACAATGGGATTCAATGCTCTTACAAATATTTTGTTGATATTTGGTGGATCATGTTAAGGAAGATCTACAAGCATAGACCAAGTCATAGGCTACTGGCAAGACTCTAATGCTTAAATCAATTATAAGCCCAACAGAATATGACTTGAGAAGAACATACCTAGTATACCCCTTAATATGTGTTTATATAAGGATAGAATGTGTAATATAGTGGAGTAACTTATTCATTTTAAGGTATGATTTGAACAACTTTTACAAGGATTGGCCTGATTAGGATATTTGATTGAGGGAGTCATGTAATCAATCATTACAATTGTTGACCCTATATATTTAATACCTTGTTGTAATCAAGATTCTTTCTAATAATAAGTGGTGTCATTTGAGAGGTTTTAAAGTCTTTTGTCATGTGATTGATCATTGGACCTTTGGGCTTATGGCATGTCGACTTGGTTAGAAATTATAGACAAGGTGAACTACAAGATTATTGAGGAGGTAGCATTCTAATTGAGCAAACTAGACTAGATCCTGTAGAGTATAGAGTCTTTCAAGTCATGAGCACTATAAGCCAAAAAGGCTTAATGAGGCTAATTATGGATCCTAGGACCAAAAAGGTAGATTACCCTGCAAGATGTGAGTGTTTTGTGGCTAATTCCTTAGGATCAGAGACATGGGTGAATGTAGGTTAAGCAGTATGAGAGCAATATCCTCCACAAAATATTTATTTCTTTACTTATGTATATTGAAAAATGTTAGGATCACTCTCTTTAACACACTCTTTTGAACTCACTATCTCTTATTGGTTGAAATTGATTGGAAATCACAAAATTTAGTGAGTCCCACATCTTATTTAATGACTCATGATTTTGTAGTTTTCATTATATTTTAACAAATAAGAGGGAGTGTGTATGGAGGAGTGTGTTGCTAGCACTTCTCTCATATATGCATCATAAAAAAAGTTGTCCCCCTCGCTCCCCCCCCCCCCCCCCCCAAAAAAAATCAAGTGTTACCCCTATAAGACAACTTTTTTTAATGAATGTATAAAGTTATAAGAGATAAAAGAGAAAATAAATTAGTACTAATTTAAAATTTTATTCATCTAATTTTGATCATTTTGCTCCTCTAATACTATGACATATAGTAAGTCAATGAGACAAATACACACATTGATCCAATTGTAATTACTTAAATCTTCCTTCATACTTAATTATAAGAAAGAAAAAAATAGACTCAAAAACAATTAAACAAGTTTTAACTACTTTAGTTTTACTCTATTTAATGATATCTTCCCAAAAAATTCTTCAATTAATTAAGATTTTAATTCTAATGACTCTTTTTTTTTATTCTTGATAGCAAGTTCCAAACAAAGGTATTTTATAGAGAAAAAAAGTTTAGATTTTAATTTGATTAGTAATTTCCAATTATATTAGTTAAATTCCTTAATTAACACAAAGGTTAGCTAATTTTATTTATATTTGAGTCCAAAGTATATAAATAATTTTATTTTTTATCACAAAACTATGTATTTTGTAAAGATCTATAATATTTTTGTCTTGTAAAAATATTTTATATTATTTCTTTTACTCTCATTAAATAAATATTCTAGATTCACCATTAACCGAGGTGTGCAAATCCTTACAAGCTGTGGTAATTAACCATACTTCTAGACTTCCCATTTCATGGCCTTTTAACTACTAAAAGAAACCCTAGCTCATGGAAGGCGTCTTTTTCTCTGGTTATAACATCCCATTTTTTGTAAACTAATTTAAAAAGGATTTTTATTTATAAATAAATAGATTTTTAAAAAAAATGATGAGGTTTTTATAATTAAATAAATAAGGATAAATAACTTTATTAATTAAAATAATGGTTTGAGAGAAAATAAAAAAATATTTTATTTATTCATTTAATAGGAAATAAAATAGAGTTTATTTTTATAAAATAATAAAAATAAATAAATTGAGTAAATAATAAGCTGTATATACCCTAGTTATAAATAAATACGTGTTAGGTCAGTTTTCACACTGACGATGAATCATCTTCCTCTCAATTTTGTTTTTCCCTCTCCTCCTTGCAAAACTCTCTTTTTTTTCCCGCATACCACCAAACATATCTCAAAAAAACAATGATCTAGGACTCATTCACCGTTGGATCATCGTGAAATTTAAGCACCAGGTTCGAAACTTAATCTGGAGCATTCTCACCGTTGTAAATTACAAAAAGATGTCGAAGCTGAGAAAAATACCCTTTGAATTGTAGCTTTTTCTTTTCCCATAGAAACCCAAAATTGTCTCAGTATAACTAAAATCCTGGATCTTTTAACCGTTGGATTGTCGTGAAATTTTGATATGTGGTTCTTGATTCATTTCCACACGTCTCAACCATTGGGATTTGCGAGGTAATGTTCAAGGAGAGAGAAAATGGATCGCACGGAGAAGTACAAAATGGAGGCCTCAATCCCTTGTTCTCTCTGACGTTTGGGAATCCTATCAGAACAATTGGAGGAAAAACTTGAGGAATCTCAGGAAACCATTAGAGATGCCGCTATTGTTGTCACAATGCACACGTGAGCCTGCTTAGAGGTAAGTGATGAGTTTATCACAATTTGGGTTAGAATGAATATGTGTAGGGATCTTTAGGGGATTAATTTGGGATTTATTTATGGATGTTTATTGAATTACAATTTTTCCTTTATGATTATAAATACAATATTGATATTCTGATGCAAATTGGTTGATAAAATAAAGTGCTCTTGGTGTTTTCGTTTTATTTATATACCTATGATTTTGATTAATTGATTTTGATATAATTGTGGGAAATTATTTGAGGGGTTTTACTCCCCATTTTGTCCTAAACCTTTTGTATAAATTGTTATATTGAGATTATGAAATGGTGATTCAAATTGTGAGTAGGTAATAAATTGAACCTGTGATGAATGGTGAATTAAATGTGTATTGAGATGTGTGTATTGAGGTGTGAGCTATGAATTGTGCAATCACATAATTGTAAGGTCCTTTAAGGACGACGAGTATTGTGATGGGATCCACTGTGGAAACCCGACGAGTTAAAATGATTTTGAAAACAATTGAGTAGTTGTGTGTATTACATAGTTCAGAGGTAAAGTGTATATGATTCAAGAGGTGTGATAACGTGTTAAATTGAGATTATACCATTGTGATTGAGATCGAGTTTATGTGATAAATTGAGTATGTATGTGATTGAGATATATATGTGCATTAAGATGTTGTGTGCATTGAATTGTGAACTATGAATTGTACAATCACACGACTATAAGACCATTTAAGGGCGACAAGTTAATGCTAAGTCTCATTAAGGGCAACGAGTTGATATTAAGTCCATTTAAGGGCGACGAGTTAATGTTAAGTCCCTTTAAGGGCGACAAGTGAATGCTAAGACCCTTTAAGGGTGACAAGTTAATGCACAATGAGTGTTGTGATGGGAACCACTGTAGGGACCCGACGAGTTTAATCACAAGCGCGACGAGATAAAACTATTTTGAGAACAATTGAGTAGTTGTGTATTTTGTACAGTTTATAGATAGAGTCTGTGTGCTAAAATGTTTTCTCTGTTGGACCTGAATCAGGAGGGAGAGGCCCTGACGGATTCTTCGAAGTGTAGGCCTTGGGGGTAAATACACATGATTTGAGTGTTCCTTTAAGCCTATGTTGATCCCATATGGTTGGAGCATTCTCGCAAAACAGCGTGACCTTGACTGGTCTTCCTATGATTTTACCTAGTGAGAGTGACCTGACTTACTAGTGTGTGGTTTGTCTTGTCATGTACTCCTAGGCACCCGACGAGGATTTTCACTGACATGATACCACATTGCATATAGGATTGAGTCTTAGTGTATATGTTGCATAATGTTTGTGTATTGATTGATATTGACTGACTTGGTGATATTGTATTTTGATCCGTGAGTACGTGAGTGTTGTGAAAATGAATGAGACGTGTTGTGTTGTGATGTGATGTTGGGCAACAAAGTGGTGAAATGACGTGAGCTATATTTGAGTAAGTTTTATTATGTTTATATGATATTTATACCTACATGTTGTCTTGTTTCCCTCCATTAGTTAGGAATGTGATAACTTTCTCCTCGTGTACTATTTGTATTTGGATCCTGTGATGATCTCGAACTTTGTATTCGTGGGAACAGATGATTAGGTGAATGACTATGAAGAACCTCATGCTAGAGGACACGACAACACAATGCTCTGATAGGATGTGACATTGGGGTATAGGTTTCTATATTAATTGCATGAAGTCTTGGACGACCTTGTTTTGAGCTGAGATAATTTATTATTTATTTGGACAAATTTTATTATGATGTTAGAAAAGTGAATGCGAGCCTTTTACCCTTTTGAAAGGCTTGTATTTAAATGTGTTTTAAGAACTTCTAATTAACTCTGATTTTTTATTCCTTTTATTATTAGTATATATATGTATGGGGTAGAGGGTGTCACATGGCCAACCAACCTTAGCCCAACTGCTATGAAACAACCCCCACCTATGAGAGAAAGAGTAGATCTTATCAAGAAAAAACTTGTTCGCTTTGAACATGAGGGTAGGAACCGCTTATTGCCTAAGATTTTCTTGGACGAGTTAGTGTTTAAGGACTTGTGTAACCCTTGGAAAGATGCTATTAAGGTTAAACTTCTGGGCAAAAACCTAGGCTATAACTTGATGAAAGAGAAATTGAAGAAGCTTTGGAAATTGAAATGGGGATTTGACATTATAGATGTGCATAATGGATTCTACATAGTAAAATATGATCTAGAATAGGACAAGGAGAAGATCATTATGGAAGGGCCATGAATGCTTTTTGATCACTACTTATTTGTTACGAACTGGAGCCCTGAATTTGTCTCTCCTAGGGCAACAATAGACTGAACTTTGGTGTGGATTAGGTTTCCAGGTCTAAACCTAGTATACTATGATGAAAGTTTTCTTTTACTAGCTATGGAATTAGGAGTTGGAACACCTATAAAAGTGGATTCAAATACCCTAAAGGTGGAGCATGGCCATTTTGCTCATGTTTGTGTGGAAATAAATTTGACTCAACCAATTGTGGGTGAAATATGGCTGAATGGGCATTGGTATAAAGTGTAGTATAAGGGTCTTTACATTATATGTGTTGGATGTGGCTATTATGGCCATTTGGAGAGAAACTGTGTTAAGTGTACGGCACAACATGAAAGCCCTAACAAGAACCGACCTTCTCCATCAAGTACAAAAGACCCTCCAATGACTAGTCCCTCTAAGACTAATGTGAAGGGACAAGAAGATGTTAAGGTTATTAATGTTGGTGATAATGTGCATGGAGATTGGCTTGTTCTTCCTAGGAGGAAAAAGCCAAGGAACAAAGGTGTTAATGAAAAGGTCTATGATCATATCAATCCCTTTAAAGTGATGGGGTCAATTCATGCTAGGAGTAAAGATATACAGAGGAAAAATATTACCATTATTGAGGGGAAAGGGTCAATTCCTATGAAATCCCAACGTAACCCTAATCCCATTGTTGTTGTGCAAAAAAGAAGGAGATATTGCCACAACAACATGTCACGAGCTAGCAAATTGCCACCAACCAAAGTTGAGGCCAAATCTAGTCCCCCCAAATCACCCAATAGTCAATTAAGAAATGGGAAGGGCATGCAATGTTAGGTGTCACAACCTTTCAAACCTACCATTATTCATGAACCGGTGAGTAATACCCCAGTCTTGTCAGTAAATGACAATTCTATAACTATTGACTCACATCAATGTGCTTAAAAGCCTATGGAATCCACATCGGGCGAGGCTTGTGAGCCCCACATTGATGACTCAATGGCAAATATGGTCATTGAAGATAAAGCAACACTATTGGAAAAAGGTCAATCAACGACAGTTATTTTATAAATTTAAATACGATTCAAAATCGTCTTTGAAGCCAATGTCGTGAAAAATCAAGATTTTCTATAACGGTTCCTAAAAAATCGTCTTAAAAAAGCTATCATTATAAGACGATTTTCAGGCAAATAATTGTCTTAGAAGGGTACCGTTCTAAGACAATTTTCAAGTCAAAACCATCTTAGAATGACAATTTTTCTAAGATGGTTTTGACTTGAAAACCGTCTTGGAATGATTTTTAAAAAAAAATTGAGGATTTTAAAATAGCTTTCTAAAAAACTGTTTTATAATATCTTTTTTTAAAAAAATTGTGGATTCTAAGACGGTTTTCTCTAAAACCATCTTAGAAAGTAGACTTTCTAAGATAATTTTTTGGAGAATTGTCTTACAATGCCTTTTTCTAAAAAAATTAAAAAATCCGTTCAGTGGAGACCAGTTTTAAAACACCACGCAACCAATAGGTGATGTTTATCACTTTTTAGCATCAAATTTCAATCGAAAACATTTTCCTTCAAAATTGAATTTTCAATGGTAGTTGTAAGATACATTAATTGCCTACATGCACAATCTGATTTATATGACATTGAGAACCCTCTGCAAGGAACCAACCAAAACAGGTTGTGCTCACGCAACCAGATGCTTGTAATGAAAACATGCAAATATCTTAAATATATGATCAACTTGAATTGTCTTCTGGAAATCCTTTGGATCATTAGGATCTTCAAAAGGATATGATCCCATTAGCATCACAAATAAGGTTACTCCACATGACCAGACATCTGCAATATGATATTAACTGCATGACAACATAAAAAAAAAAATCTGTTTAAGATACCCAACGTACACAATAGAAAAACAAAAAAAAAATAAATGTTTGATCATAGTGCAATACAATTTCATCACCTGGTTGAGACTCAAGAATGCACACTTATCTGTAGGTGCTTCGTTAGTGTTTGCACATTAAAATTATTTAGAAAGCTAACGAATTTGTCCATCTCTTATCTACTCAAAATTATCATCCTTTCCTTGCCTATACTAAAAAAGAAATGATTAATATTTAGAATGCAATGATCATTTTACAATTTAAGCAAAGTATGTGATGAAAGTTGCCAATGAGTAGGGGTCACAACTCACAGAGACACACGTCCCGAGAAAAATATGAAAAGAAGTTGGTTAAGAGTCAGGAGGATTGTTTTTCCTTTGTCCATATATGATAAATAATGAGTTCAGAGAAAAGTAATGAAACTTGCAAATAGAGAGATTCGATTGCAACCTCAAATTTCGTCCAATTATGAGTTTTGTTTTGGCATAAAGCTTTCAAAATTAAAATTACTGAAAGAACATAAATAAACAAATATTTGATCATTATTGACGTGTTTTGAATTAGGCCTCAAGGATCTAACTCCAAATAGTTAGGTATGAGATATGAATTAACAAATCTTCGAACTGAATATACTACCTCAAATCTAATTATGAAGATTGAAGAATTCCTTAGCTACAAACAATTCTCTACCCTAAGCCCAACACTTAGATAGGGTATATACAACGCAAAATAAGCATACTTAATCTTACCTCAAGACTTAAGAGGAACATTCCCATCTGCAAGATATAAAATTAAAACATTGCTACAATTCTGAGAATTCAAGTTCGTGAGTTTTCTTTGAAAACCTTAGTGAGAGTGTGTTAAGGTAAAGAGAGGAAGAAGATGAAAACGAAAATAAAAATAGAGGGTCTTGCATGAAGCCATGAAATGTAATCACAGGATTATTAGCCTCCTCATGGTTGGAGAAGGAGAAAAAACCAAACTCCTCGCTCTTGCGTCATAACTTTTAGGCATGTTATCATGCCACATGAACTAAACAAATTTTGTGGTTATTTATCAATAACACTATCATCAATGTCCTTTACCTGAAAGTTTGGTGATGATGATGTTACTGATAAAGAACTACAAGAATGATTTTAAATTGTCGCCTTAAATTGTCGAAGTCCAGAAGTTCGCTTCCCTTCAATCTGAACCTTTCCAACTTTAATTAGAATCATCATTTTCTGACCACCGGTTGATACCAAGAAAGAAAGGAGAAAATAGAATGTGTACATAGTATAAATATGGATCAGAAAGGATTTGTGAAACTTACCTAGTTATTAAGATAAGAATCAATTCCTCAAAAAAAAGAAGATAAGAACTAATTCAAATTTAAATATGCAGATTAAATCAGATTATATAACTTCTTATGGCAAGAACTACGTACACATTGAATGTAATCAGTACACATTCTATTTTCTCCTTCATCTCTTTCTTGGTTTCGGTGTTCAAAAAATATGTGCATACAACAATTGTCAATTGGGAAGGATTTGCAAATTAAGACTAACTTCCTAAGATAAGAATTAATTCAAATTCATATATTTACATATCAGATTAGATAAGGCAAACAAAACTAAATTGGAGATTTGATTTTGTTTAGAGATAATAGAGTTATCTAAAGCTACTGGACATGATATCAATTTTCTTAATCTGTAACAACTCTTTTTATCTTTACGTGTATAAACTATAAATTCCTAATTTTTAAGATAGGAAAAAAAAAACTACTGCAATACGGATTTGATTTGATACTAAAATTCGCAATTGTTCTTTTAACTCATATTAGTTTAGCTTTTTTCTTCTAATTATTGTACACCTTCATTCAAGCAAAATTGGAACCAAATAGCACAACTCTTCAAAATAAATTAAACCACTCATAAGATTAGTTCAAGTATTAATTATATGAGCAGAGATAGAGCATTAAATAAAAGATGGAATATTAAATATAAACAAACGACTTATTAACAACATTGCATAAAAAAACCATTGCTCGTACAAATGGAAAAAGTTATATAGTTTTTTCTTACTTATTATAAACATATATAGATACAAAACATATTCAGTGAGAAAAATCAAACGTGATGATTAGTAATTAAATAATAACAAAAAACTATATGTATTTATTTTTTAATATTTAAATATGATCAGATGTTACATATTTAGAATTTTCATTTCTAGCAGAAAATTTTATTTGATACTTTATATACGTATGAAAATGCATATAGTGAGATGCCCTTTTAAATGAGAGTGAAAAAATAAACATGAATTGTTTAACTTTATCCTGAATAGTCAAAATTAATAAAGTTTTTTAAATTGTCAAGTGACTTTTTAATAGTCATATGATATGAAATTTGAATAAGTGGTTAACTTTAGTGGTTGCTGTGTCACAAGAAATAAAAACCAAAACATGACATGAAATTTTAATCATTAGATCTAACTAGGCACATGCATAGTTGCTATGTCAAGAAAAAAAAATCAATACATTAGTGGAATAATAATAAATTTTTCCCTTTCTTTGTTTTTTCTTTTGTCTATTAGTTATGCATCAGTCATCTAATCTATTCATTAAAAAACTGATATCGTAATAATTAACTTATCATTCTCCTAATCCTCTTCTTACAAACATACACTTTCCAAATCCTGAGCATTTCAGAATTCAAGCCTACATTCTGGTCTAGCACTCTATTACTTAGACTTGGGATAAACCCAATTTTAATGAATGGATCAAGCACAAACTTAATTAATAATTCAAATAATCAAAATTCACAATCATAATCATGCACAATTGTCCCTTCTAATAAAAAAAATGAATAAAATCACCTTTTAGTAACTCGAGGAGATAGTTACCCAAGTTCAATATAGTAGTCTATATTAGTAGAACAAAATAGCTTCATAAGAAAACTGAAGAACAACCTTATCGAGAAAGTAATTGCAGATATGCTAGTTTTCGAAGGAGCCTGAGCTGCTATTAGAAAGGCGCAATTAAATATATGACAAGAGTATCATTTAAAGGTAATCTTACTGAAACAAAGCTTACACATCCAGTAAAATATATAAGCATGGAACCCACACTATGAAGAAGAAACACTTACCTTGGAGTATCCAAAATCACATATCTTCAAATGAAGTGCTGGTCTTCCATCCAACAAATTGTTTTCCAACTTCAGGTCCTAGTGGCACACTTCCTTCATGAGGAGACATATTATGATACATAAGACTCATACATCACATCATACATAATACTCAAGATTGACACATTGCCTATACTATATTCTCGCATAGGTTAAATACAATTTATATTAGATAGTGAGGGAGAAAAAGATCACTTACCATTGCATGACAATAGCTGACCCCAATATGAGTTGTTGAAGGAAGAAACGAGCATGTGGCATAACAATGGGTTAATAGTTACACAGGAAATAAGGACCTAGCATAAGAAAAAGTAAACAAATTGTATAAGAACCTCATCCTCATTAAAATGCCCCCAATTGCAGGTTTTCTCAAATAGTTCTCCACCAGATGCATATTCTATTACAATGACGAGATGAATAGGTGTTAAAATGACCCGAGTGAAATTTCAAAGAACATTTTCCCCGAATACGATTATTCCACCTCTAAACATAAAAATATATAAATATAAAAATATACCAACCTTTTTAAACCTGATAATGTTAGGATGTCTTAAAGACCTGTGATTAATGATTTCTCTTACATTTTCTTCAATCCGTGACACACAACGAATGATAGGGAAGAGATAAGTCTACTGCTTCATCATCAAGAAAAAGAAAGTGGTAGCAAATAAAAGTTGATCTTTGATCATACTTGAATCAAAATTTGATTTAGAATACCTAAAAAAATTCCTTGTTTCGCTATTTCTTTTGTGAATCTGTAAACCTAAAATTTACTTAAACCACATGATCTGGATTCACCACTTGGACTAGTCCAACATTTGACTACACACCTCCTCACGCAGAAACCCTTCTTGGCTTGAAGCATAGACACCCACTTTACCTTGTGCAGAAATTTATCTTTTATTTAGAAGAATAGGGTAATAAGGCCAAACTACAGATCATATGACACTACTACAAAAGGGATTTTTTACAACGTGTGTTCTAAGACGGTTGTCAATAACCGTCTTAGAATATAGAGCGGTGGCAATTTTGTAATAAATAAAATAACTTTTGTATTTAACGTCGCACATTCTAAGGCGGTTGTAAACAACCGTCTTAGAATGTTCTTCGGTGGCAATATTGTAATTACATGAAACTAAGACAACGACGGGTTTTACTAATGACCGTCTTTGTATATCCTTTTCAATTTCTACCCTAGCCCACGAAGAACGAGCGTTCTTTTGTTTCTTCTCCCTCTCCGCCGTTGTCTCCCACGAAGAACGGGTCTCATGGAAACATTCTAACGCCCTCAAGCACGGTCTCCCTCTTAGAGTCTCATGGAAACATTCTAACCCCCTCAAGCTCTGTCTCCCTCATACCCTAGGGTTCTTGAGCTCCACGACGTTTGAGCGCTCCACGACTTCCTCGTCGACACGTGCAGGGACGACGCCACCGTTCAGGTCCCCGTCCCCAAGGTTCTGTCGCCACTTCTGCCTCCGTCCGATGTTGTTCCTCTTGGCCCTGACGCGCTCGATGAGTCTGCCTCCATGAAGGCCTTTGTTTTGTGTTCAGTGTCCAACCACCTCAACATAGAGACGAGACACCTCACTCGACAACGCACGCGCCTTTGATTAAAGATATTATTGAAGAAAATTACAGTTGAGCATTTCCATGTCTTTCAATATTACTGACCAATTGTTATTTGGATTCTGTTCAGCGTGGAGGCTTGTTTGTTGCATTACTTGAAATCACAGGGGGCAAAGCTTTTATTCAAGTTAATGGCAAGACATATCGAAAGAATTCCCGTCTGATTTTAAGTGGAGGTGATGAGGTGGTCTTTGGTTCTTTTGGCATACAATTGCTTATTATTTTATCTCTTGATTATGTTGCCTGAACTACATGTGAACTATAGCTATGTTGATATTCTTTGCTGCTATTTTCCCTTTTTGTAATAGAGAAGTGATATTTTATATGATTCTTGCGTAGGTTCGGAAATATATCAGGAGACTTTGTGCAAGGCACTTGCGAAGCATTTTGGTGCCAGGCTACTAATTGTCGATTGTCTCTCATTGCCTGGTGTATGTTTTTTTAGTACTTCAGTTCAGATATTTTTGTGTTTTTATCATTCTCCTTTGCATTTAACTAAACCTAAATGCACTTAAGCTCTAGATTTACCGTGTTATGTGTTTTTATGGTTTTTCTCTGGTGCATTGCTCATAGCTATTCAAAAGGTGTTTCAATTTCTGTTATGCAGACTGTCTACAAAGCTTTGCAGTTTATTTATTTCAGTTTCACATTTTTTAAGTATCTGTTTATGTTGATATTTTGTCCTCTTGCTATTTTTTTTATATCTAATCATTTAGTTTATATTTTTGTCTTATTCTGGAAAATTAAGATTTTATTCTTCTTCTATATTGATCAGGGGACCAAGCTATGGCTCCCGGGGCAAAGTTCTGCTTGCTTTTGAAGATAATAGGTCTTCAAAAATTGGGGTTAGGTTTGATAAATCAATTCCAGATGGCAATGATCTTGGAGGCCTTTGTGAGGATGATCGTAGGTTCTTTTGTTCTGGTAATTCACTGGTTTTTATTGCAATTTTGTTGCCTTAGCTGCATGTTAGCATATTGAATGCTATAATTTTTGTTCTGGTTTGGTAAATCATTTACTACGGGTAGATGATTCTAGAGGGGATGATGCAAATAAATTTGCAATTAATTATATTTTTGAGGTTGTGCCAGTTCTTTACCGGTCCAAAAGATGCCTCTATTCCTGAAGAAGTATATCTAACACCCTTCTCTGTTTTGTGCATAGGTTACCTCTAATTAGAGTAGAAGTTTTGAAAAATAATTTTGAAAGCTTGTCACCTAATGTTGTAGTAATTGACTGACTGTTGGCTCTGTGTTTTTTGTCTTTACCTCTTTCACTTTTATTCCTCTTGGACTTCAGATACTTCCTTAAAATTATTAAGGATATAACTCATGCTTGATAGGTACTTACCATGGAGCATATTTTGTCAATTATTTAGATCTTATACTCTCTGGATTCTAGAATTCTGTGCATATAAAAGTAATATTATTTTGCTTTTGCTGCAACATGATAAATTTCTCCATGGTTTAGTTGGAAATGCCTAAATAGATGGATGGTTTGAATTTCTTTTCTATAAGTGGTGGAAGAATCCGGTTCAACTTTTTCAAGTTGCTGTTGTTTTTCATTTTTGTAAAATGTAAGGGGAGGATGAGTCTTGGCACAACTTTAATTATTTTTTCAAGTTGCTGCCTTGAGATGGGGTAATGCTTTATGCTACATAGATGCATTCATTATTTTTTTAGTGTATTCTTCTTTGATATAGATGACCTTGAAGCAACTTGGGCATCTTTTCCCAAACAAAGTGACAATACAGCTGCCTCAGGTTTGATGTTAGATTAACTTCAATATGAAATTTATTCCATTGCTATATACAATTCATGTATCCATTTTAAATCAACTTGTACAGGACGAGGCTTTACTTTCTGATTGGAAGCAACAATTAGAACGTGATATTGAAACTATGAAAGTTCAATCCAATATTGTCAGCGTTTGCACAGTAAGTCCGGAAACATCTGATAGTTTTTATGTGCCTTTTTTGCTTTTATTATCCTATGCTTCCTCTTATTGCATTTTTTCTACATGTTTCTATTTTTTTCACTTGTTGTGCATTAGTGTGATTTGCCTTTGGAATATGTGGAATCTCATGCATTGGCTTTGTGAAATTTTCCTAACTGCGCTTAGAAATGCTCAATGTCATTTTAGAAGTTGTTTCTGTGGATAAAATTTTATTTTGTAGCAACTGAAGCTATAGCAAATTTCATTAACATTTCAATGTCCAGCATTACTTCAAAGGTATTAATATTGTAAATTACTTTTTTTGTTATGTATAATTTTTACGAGTATTTTTATAGACCGAAAAATACGTATAATTTTTACGAGTATTTTTATTAATTAATTTGTAGGGTTTTAGTATGAAACATTGCTAGCTAAAATGATTTATAAAATACTACTAACACTTAGTATAATTTATATAATAAAATTGGTAGCTTTTTTTCAAATAGAGGAGTGGGAATGTGGGATAGGAACATTTATGATGAACAAATCAACTAATCATGAATTATGGGCGGTGGACACTGTTATTTATGCATAAATTTATGATGAACAAATCAACTAATCTTGAATTATGGGTGGTGGACATTTATGCGTAAATTTATATATATATCAACTAATCTTGAATTATGATATCATTAAAAATCATTAATTTTTGCAATAAATATTTTATTTAAAATACAAGTTGAGTCTATAATGAATCAAAGTTTGAATTCTTTTGAGAAAAATATCTATATTTAGTGTCTAGCTGTGTCTCAAATAAGTATATGATGGTGCTTCACAGGTCTAGCTAGCTAGAGATTAGAACTTAACGTTTATTTATTTAAATATGTATTTGAAGAATTTTGGGCGGTGGACACTGTTACTTGTTGCTTTCAACTCCTATTTATGGTGGAAATTCATTAGCCAACTTTCCCACTCCCACACACCCATTTATTTTGTCTAGTACCTTTTAGGGTTGCCATAAAAAAGTCCAAAAATACTTCTTAAGGGTATTACAGAAGTTAATTTTATATTTAAATTAATAAAATGTTAGGAATAAATAATTTAAAATTAGTTAAAAAACAATTTATTAACTTTCATATATAATTTCTAAATATTGCTAATTTGGTATTTAAATTTTTGTTTTGTAATGAATAATTTAAAATTTTAATGTAATCTTTATCAATACTATTAAATAAAAATAAAATTATAAATATTTTTTTTATAAAAATATAATATAAGATGAAAAATAAAATGGTTCAAGAAATATACAACTCCTAGTGGCTAGTGGAGTCCCACTAGCTAGGTTATAGGCATATTCAGGTACATTATTAATAAGCCATACAGGTCAAACTAATCAAACTTTCCTCCAAAGAAGACTATAAATAGAAGTGCACCATGCCGCGTAATTCTCAACAAGCAAAAACATAATATTCTTACAAAATATTACTATTTTCTTTTTTATATATAGAATTATTATTTTTTTATGACTCCTTTGTGTTTGTTTTCAATAGATAGACAGAGCTTCAATGCTAGATGAGGCCATAGAATATTTAAAGCAGCTCCAGCTTCAAGTGCAAGTAAGTTTTAATTTCATTCATTCGTGATATTAGATTAGTCACCTCCTTGGATATGTCTTATCTTACAAAGCCATTTCTTTTTGTTTTCTTTACCATGATATGGGAGACACCTACATTCTGGTTCTCTAATTATAATTTCAAGTTCAATTTAAAATTGCCAGTTGTTTAATTTGCACTAGAAAGACATAATACGGGTGTGTGGACATATTACGACGGTTATCCAATAACCGTAGTAGAAAGTCATTTCTTGAAGACACAAATAAAGACGGTCTTTCATAGCCCGTCGTAATAGGTGGAACTTTCTAAGACGGTTAAATTACAACTGTCGTAGAATGTCAATTACCATGCACACTTACTAGGATGGTTAAGCAGATAATCGTCGTAGACTGATACAACATATTACAACGGTTAACATATAACCGTTGTAAAAAGTGACATATACAATGACGGTTCTCATATTTGTCTTTATAATTTTTTTGCCTTTTACAACGCCTTGTTTTACGACGGTTCAAAACCGTCGTAAAATGTACGATTTAATCGACTTAAAAAGTAATAATTCTAGTAGTGTGATATGGAAGTTTCAATGCTATGTCATGAACCAACTATTCCAAAAGCTCGAGCTAATTGGTGAAAGCACATGAATGGCTTTATATCTAACATTATCCCAACAAATCAAGCTCACACAAGAATATTTTATCAATTTATGTCTTGCAGTCCATAAACTCCACTCTTAATCTAGTGCACAACAACAACAATAAAAAAACAAGCCAGACAAACAATAAGCACCAAATCCCTACTTAAACTTTATAGCATCATTCCCTTATTTCTTCAGCAACCTCTCCTCATCAATGAAACTTATCTATCATCCATTAAGTCAGTTCAAAACATACCTATAGAGGATTTTATTTATTTTTTCAAAAAATAATAACAAGAGAAAAAAATTTTAATTAGAAAAAAGATGGAAGATAAACTCCACTCTTTATCTAGTGCACAACAACACCAAAAACAAGCCAAACAAACAATAAGCACCAGATCCCTACTTAAACTTTATAGCATCATTCCCTTATTTCTTCAGCAACCTCTCCTCGTCAATGAAACTTATCTATCATCCATTAAGTCAGTTCAAAACATACTTATAGAAAATATTTTATTTTATTTTTTCAAAAAATATTAACAAGAGAAAAAATTTATAATTAGAAAAAAGTTGGAAGATAAACTAAATTGCCACATGGATGACACTTCAATCACTAGTACCCAATTAGAATCCCGAAAAAGTTCATGATTAATTGATTATTAGCATTCTCTCTTTCCGTTTTCCCTACGCATCATTAACTGGCTCCAGTAGCCAGCTGAGCTACGCAAATTTCTCACTATGCATTCTGTTGCAGGTAAAACATATACTATTTAATATGTACTGGGGAAAAAGAATCTAATCCAATGTAAACAAGTATCTATGCCAAAATAATATAGAGATGTTTCAGTTAACAGAATATACATGTACAGATTCAACATGTCCAAAAAGATCAATGTGATTTGTGGCAGGAAATATGTTCCTAAAGAAGATGCAACACTGTAATGTAAATACCCGATTAGAATCCTATCCATCTAAGAGTAATTACTCACCACAATGCTCTAATCAAGGTCAGTTTTGGGCGGCAAAATTTGGAATTGGATGACGACGATCTTGGTGTTCTACATGCGGGTGGGTACCTCAGTGGTGTAGTTGACTTTCTTGTAAAAAATGAAACCTTTCACGAGCTCGGTGTCGTCGAGCTTCTTCACAATCTTGACATCGCGGAGATCAACCATGTCGGGCTTGGTGGCATCCACGACGAAGAGAGCGGTGTCGACGACGAGGGGAGCGAGGAGCATGGAGTATTGGATGATGACCTTGCTATTGAGGGAAGTGCTGGCAGACTTCACAAGGGAGTCGCGATCAGAGAGCTCGACGGGGATGGTCATGGCGGTGAGAACATCGACAACCTTGAAGGTAGCTTTGTGGAGGGTGTTGGAGACGATGGTGTGGTAGATGTCGTGGGAGAGGAGGAGGAGACACTACTCAGTGGAAAATATTCTAAGATAGTTTTGTAAAAACCGTATGATAGCCTTTTAAGACAGTTTTTGCAAAACCATCGTAAAAATATTGTATTTATTTATAAAATGTTGGATCAAGTGGCCTCGGAATAATTAAGAAGGGAGGGTTGAATTAATTATTAATGTGCATGTCTTGATTAGTTAAAAATTTATCCTTCTTAATAATACTAGATTCAACTAGGTTTTTACTACTAAGTTAAGAAAGTAAAGAACAGAAATAGAAACTTAACCAAAAGTAAAAGCGGCAATTAAAAGTACACAATGGAAATTAAAGAGTGTAGGGAAGAAGAAGACAAATACAAGATTTATACTGGTTCAACAACAACTCGTGCCTACATCCAATCCCCAAGCAACCAACGGTTCTTGAGATTTCTTTCAACCTTGTAAAATCCTTTACAAGCCAAAAATCCACAAGGGATATACCCTCCCTTGTTAGCTTCGAAAAACCAAGTGGATATACCCTCCACTTGAACTGATCCACAAGAGATGTATCCTTTTGTTCTCAGTACAACAACCCAAGTAGATGTACCCTCTACTTGTGCCACAAAGGATGTACCCTCCAATGTGTTAAGACAAAAGATTCTCAGGCGGTTAGTCCTTTGAATCTTTGTAAAAGGGAAAAAAAATATCTCAGGTGGTTAGTCTTTTGAAATATTTTGTTTAAAGGGAAGAGAAGAATCAAAAGAATTCTCAGGCAGTTAGTCCTTTGAATTCTCTTGGAAGAGAGAAGGGAGACACAAAAGAATTCAGGCGGTTAGTCCTTCTATTCTTTTGGCAAAGGGAAAAGTGAATGAAGAAGAAGAATAACACAAGTTTTTGAACAATGAACTTTTCTTGGAAGAGAAAGTATTGAACAAAAACTCTTAGAAAGAAGTTGAGAAATGAATCAGAAATTTTTGTAAAGAACTTGTTAAGAAATTCATGTCATAGTCACATATTTATAATCATTTGATGACTCAAGTTAAAGTTTGTGACTCTTGGCAATTTCTTTAAAACTAGTCACCTTTTAAAGATTGTAACTCTTTTGAAAATTAGTCACTTAAAAAGTTGTGACTTTTGAAAAAATCTTCAGATACAAGTCACTTTAAGAATTGTGACTTTTGGAAATTTATTTTTCGAAATCAGTCACTGATAATCGATTACTATTAAGGTGTAATCGATTACACATCAATAGATGCGACTCTTCATTTTAAATTTTGAAAATCAAAACGTTTAGAAACTCTGATAATCGATTACAAGTATTATGTAATCGATTACACAAGTTTAAAATGATTTGAAAATGTTTTATCACTAGTTGTGACTGTTGAAGTTTGAATTCTAACGTTTTAAAACATTGGTAATTGATTATATGCTCATGATAATCGATTATAACTTTGTAAATCAGTTTTGAAAACAATGTTGACTACTGGTAATCGATTACTACCTTCTGGTAATCGATTACCAGAGAGTAAAACTCTTTGGTAAAAGATTTTGTGAAAAATTCTTGTACTACTCAATGTTTTGAAAAACTTTTTTAGTACTTATCTTGATTGAGTCTTCTCTTGATTCTTGAATCTTGAGTCTTGAATCTTAATCTTGTTTGTTCTTGAAACTTGATTCTTGAATCTTGATCCTTAAAACTTGATTCTTGAATTTTTGGAATTTGCTTAACTCTTGATTCTTTGTCATCATCAAAATAATCTTGGAAGGCATTGCTTCCACACAAAAATGTCATCATGTTTCTTTCTAGGTCAATTTTTGATCAACTGACATAAAATCAATATCGTAAAAGTGATTTTTGTAGTAGTGCAAACTTGTCAAACAATTTCATTGGTTAGTCATGTCTATCGATGGTCTTTCTTGTTATCTATTTTTATGGATAAAATCTTTGATTTTGATGAAATATCAGTGCTATCTTGAATATAAAGGGAGCATGTAATTCCAAATTGAGGAGACATATAAAGGATTTAATAAAAAAAAAAAACTTCCATCCTACTTTCTTTATTATTTTTTAGCCTCATATCCTTTTCAGCAAGCTAGAGACATTTTGGAAAAACAAATTATGTCCCTGTCCACGTTATTGATGCTCATAATCAATTAGGGGTTTGGGTCCTTTCTAGTGTGACTTCTCCTTTCACTTGGTTTGTTAGGAATACCAACAATTATTTAGTTAATTTTGATATCAAGAAAGGGAATCTCTTTTGGACCTGTACTATTGTGTAGGCAAGCCTTAACCCTTCTACCAGACCTTTATTTTGGGGTTACCTTATTAACCTTACTACCAAAGTCTTGTTATTTATAAATATGTCATCCTGTTTTCGTTAATATCGATTTTATTAAAAACCGATATTAATATAGTAATGTTAAATTTATTTTTCTTAGTAGTGTCGATTTGGAAACTTAAAGCTCATGAGAAAGTTAAGTTTTTTATATGGTTGGCTGCGCATAACTCTACCCCAACAAGGGAGCTTTTACATCATATGCATGCTATACATTCTTCTACTTGCCCTTGTTTCCTCCAAGGCACGGAGACTTTTCTTCATTGTTTTAGGGACTATTTATTGCCTCGCAGATTGTGGGACCACATGGGATTTATGGATGACGTTTTCCTTCATGAATCTAATAGTATGAATTGGATCAAGACTCAGGCTTGTGGTTAAACTGATAGTGGGTTTCTAGCTACAATTTTATGTATCTGGCGTGCTAGGAATAGCTACTGTTTTGAGGATATCCAAACGACCTTTTAGCAACTCTTCCATACTGTAACATTGCTTGTTGAGCAATTAAATGGTGTTTTTCATAGCAAACCTCGAACACAACTCTCATCTATTCTGGTTTCTTGGAACCCTCACAGACAAGGCACCCAAGGTCTAGTTGGGTATGGCGCGCGGCTTAATCAGAGGCTCGGATGGTAACTGGATTTCGGGATTTAGTGGCTATTTGGGTCGTGTTGATATCCTCTTTGCTGAGTTATATGCTATTCATCAAGGCCTTTGTCAAATCAGTAGAATGCAACTCCAGCAAGTTATTGTGTATCCTGACTCAGCTCATGCAGTCTCGCTTGTTAGGGATGGCATGTTGGTTACCCATTTATATGCTCCCTTGATCCAAAACATCAAAGATCAGCTTTCCTCCCTTCCCTCTCGGTGACTCTTCATCATGTTCTCCGCGAAGGGAATCAATGTGTAAATGCTCTTGCCAAATTTGGAGTGGATCAGGATGAGGTCTTTTGTTGATTTTGTATCTCCCCCTCCTGAGATTAGCTTGCTGCTCTCGGCCAATGCTATCAGGACTCTTTTTTGTGGAGGCCTTAGTTTTTGTTTTCTTCGTCCCATGTACAAAAAAACAAAACCCTACAAGCTGTGAGTGCAGTAAGGTGAAAAGAATGGTCGTTGGCCTTGGGACTGGGAGAGTCAGAGTACACATATTTGCAAGTTGCAAGTGTTGTAATTGCTTAAAAAGACTTAATGAGACTAACTATGAACCCTAGCTAGGACCAATAGGGTACAATGTTGTATGTATGATGTGGATGCATGTATTATCTACATTTTTTTATATATATAATATGTACTGTCAAATTAATATTTATAATTTAAGAATTAATTAAATTAGATGAAATGAAAACTTAGGGTGTCAAGTTTGGAGCAGTAGTTAATGTTCTTTTAATTTTTCCCCTTTAGTCAAACATATTATACATCTAGACACATTGTGAGATTGACAATTATTTAGAATTATATTTAGAAGTTAAATTTGTGTTTTTGACATATTTTAATATTTTTAAAAAATTTCTTTAACATGTTTTGATGAACTCATATAAACTTGCATTTGATATATTTTGATAAGATTAATGAATATATATTAATAATTAAAATAAATTAAAAAAACACTAATTGAATTTAAATTAAATTAGGTTAATTAAATTTATATTTCAACCAAATTTAATAATCAAAATATATTTTAAGAAGAACAAAAAGTTGTTTATTTCTCACTGTTAATCTAGTCAATTTTGAATGGACAACATATATCTAATTATCAAATAAATAATATAATATTGACGCTTAAGTGATGGAGTTTATTTTCTTTTCATTTCTAAGTAACATCTCGAATTCTATCTTCTTCTTCTTATTATAAAGTCTCGAATGTTATCTTATGAACCAAATGATAATGATGCTGACGTAGTTATATTTCCTCTAACTCAAAGAATTGAATTAATTGGATAATTTGTCTTCCGTAGGGATATTCATGTCAGGATGTGATTTTTGGCTTTTAATTCAAAAGGCGTGTAGGCAGTACGAATTAGGTAATGATCAGACTGTATATTGAACAGTTTCTATTCAGTAGTTGTTAATTGTTATCCTTTCTCCCGAAAAGACACAAATCATTAAGAGAAATCCTACTGCAATCAAACTTTTGCATAATTTGTTTTACAGATAAGACAAATAGATAACGAAGAGAAGAATCAAATAAGATGAATAATACAATTTAAATAAAAAATAAGTTGTTAAAAGTATCTTTAAAAGTATGAATAAAAATAATGTAACTTATATAAGAAATGTAAAACCTATTTGCTTAAATTAAAAAAAATTAATTATATATAAAAATTTATTTTTTTTAAATTATATTAAAAAGAAATTTTTTTATTACAATTGTTAAAAGCTATTTTTTATTTTGAAAATATTAAACACACTAAAAAATTGTGAAATTTTTTTTAAGTAAAAAAAAAAGTTAATGAAAGAAAAATCTAAAACAAATACCCTCCTAGATGTTAATAATATTAGTTGCTTAACTTTATATATGATTACCCTGTAATAAAAAAAATTCTATGATTCTATCCATGTTACTTGACCAAGTAAACTAATAATGTTATTCACAAAATATTTTTTATGATATTTTTATAATATTATTATTTTTTATTTATCTCAATTAGTTCACTTATCTTAACATAACATTCTTTTCTCTTCCTATCTCTTTTGTTATACAGTATCTGCAAAAAGTATAAAAATATATTTTTTCCAATAAAAAAACAGTTGTGTCTGAATTGAAAGTAATTTCCGCGTGAAAACAATGGGTGAAATGTCAGGTCAGCTACTAACACATGACCCTACCACGTGACATTTTGCATATTCCACTTTCCTACATATAGAGCCACTCCTAAATTGGAAAGGCATCCATTCAACCCTTCATCTCACACCCTCTCTTGCATCCATTTTCTTTCCCTATTCTATTATCTACGCTTTTGCCTTTTCATTTCATAAAATAAGTTTTTTTTTCACTCAACTTTGATCCTCAACAAGCACCTAGGGAATTGCTGCATATATTTCAAGCCCTTTTTATGATCAACTTTCACATAATCATCAGTTGTTTTATTGATCCTATATATGTGTTGTTCTTTTCCTTCATTTTCATTTTGCCTATAATTTGTTCTTCTTGCCTATTCTATTAACCTATCTATCTCCAATTTGGTTCTATTTTCTCTTTTTGGTTTTTACCAACAACTTTGATTTCCTTCAACTATGGTTACTACCATATCATCCTCAACAAGCCGCAACTTCCATCATCAGTTGCATACTTTCAACTCAGAGAACAACATCAACAACAACCTCTTTGATGCCACTTTCTCTCCATATTTGAATGGCAATAATGAAGGGACCATTATTGTAGGAAAGCTTGGTGAACCAAGCCAAAAGCTTAAACCTTTTAAGTCCCCTCTTCAAAAGCTAGAAAAGAAAGAAGAGAATGGAGAAATAGGTGTATTTGGTGCTGAAAAGTACTTCAATGTGGAAGTTGAGACCCCAAGATCTGTCAACTGCATAACCACTCCAAAATACCTTCACCATAGAGATGAACAAATGGCCATAGCAACTAGAAAGAACACACTTCCATATGGAACTCCAAGCATTCGCTCTGAATCAACAACTTGCAACAGCCAACATGCACTACTTCAGAGTGGAATGATGATGAGGAACTCTTCAAGGAGCAAAAAGGAGAACAAGGGTCATCAAGCCAAAAGTGTTCTTGCTGGCCTTGGCTTCAAATGCTCTTGTTCTGATAAAGATTCTGTTGATGCAGGTGAAATCAGTTTCAGCAAACCTGCCACATATGGTTCAGTTCATGGAAAAACTAGAAGAAAGCTTGTGGATATTGCTGCTCTAGATGCTAGCCATTCAATCAAAATAAGCAAGCCTAATGCAGAACTCTTGAAAATCAACAATGTTTACTTCCAAAAGCAAGAGAGTACTTTTGGGAATAGCCAAAAATTACTCTCATTCTCACCCTTGAGTTCTGCCTCAGGAAACCAAAACCATCTTGCCAAAATGCAACAACATCAACAACTAGATGAAGTGGAAGCTGAGAAGCCAAGAAACTCAATAGAGGTGTTTGGCTCCCCAATACTGAAAAACAAGCTCAAGTCATTGAGCTTTGACAGAACCACCACAAGGTTTGTGATGGCCTCATCAAGAGATGGCACTCCTAGACTATTGGAGGAAATTGACTCAAACTACATCAATGATGCTGCAAGTGATGCAAGTTCAGACTTGTTTGAGATTGAGAGCATCAAAAGCAAAACCAATCCTTTCCATGCAAGGCAAACATCAGATGTTGCTGCTTCAAGCTGTGTGAGCCCCACAAATGGCTATGCACCAAGTGAGGCAAGCATAGAGTGGAGTGTGGCCACTGCCAGTGCTGCAGTGATGTCAGATTGTGAAGAACAGATGTCTGAGGTAACCATAAGAAGTCCAATAAGAACAACAACATTTGCTAATGGAAAAGCAAAATCCACCAAAGAGGTTCAGAGAATTAGGCGCCCTAGCATGCTGTTGGGTTGCAAGAGCCACAAATCTGTTAGAGTTGCAGGTGATGCTTACATAACATATGAGAATCCAAGTTCCACACCAAAACTTCGTAACAGGACTAATAGTTCCTCGATGGTGGCAAGGTTTCCTTCAGAGACAAAACTGGGAAATTTTGGTGCAAAACATGGACATCATCATGCTTATGCCACACCATCACCACTGCAGAACTCTCACTCATCACCACATGCCTCAAAACTTCTATACATTTAGCACTAGTTTGAGATATTTGTTGGTTTTGGAACTAGCTTGTTCAATTATATTTTTGAGTATATGGAAAGTATGAGAGAAAAAGGCAAAGAGTGCATCTTATGGGCTTCAAATTCCCACGTCAAAAGTAGGGTTAAGGTGTCTCTTGTGTAGTACTATAGTACTATATCCCCTCTTAGTAATCTTGTTGTATTTTTCTGTTGGCTTTGGTATCATATATAATTTTTCGATTCACAGTATTTGCAGAATCTGGTTAAAAAAGTGATGAAAAATGGATGTTTTTTGTAATCATGCATTTGGTCTCATAAAAAGAAAGGGGTGTGAAAGGTGACCTCGTATAGTGCAGACATGGAAGAAAGGCCCCTTCCAATGATACAAAGCCTTTGTTTTTAAGCATTTTGTTGGATCTGATGATCCTTAGACTAGAATCATGTTCAGAAAGTTCATTATAGATTGGAAAAAACAGTTTTTTCTTTTTACTTTCAAGATATTTTTCTTAAAGGGCCACCTGTAAAAAAAACAGTATACCTTGCCAAATTTATTGCTGTGTAATTGTTGGCTATATTTGAAATAGTACATCCAATTCCAACCAATCAAGACAAAAGAAAATTAATAAAGTTATAGCAAATCCCGCCATATAATTTTAGAATTTGTAACTGAATTAATTCAATTTCAAAAGTTAATTGGTGAGTCAGAAATGATTATTCTCAACTTATATACATTATTTTCACTGTATATATCATTAGTTAATACGTGATCTTCAACAATTACTCTTCAAATACAATGAAATCTTTTACATGGAAAAAGTACAGGTACCATATGCATTTTTGTTATTTAGCTCGAGTCTTCTTTACTAAATCTGCTACACTGAAACATGATATATATACTAGTAATTTCTTCTTCTATTTTGTAATCAATAATGCAAAATTCATGCTAGGGGCTCATTTGAATTATCTGATGGTGTTACAATATTGAATGCTCACTATTAATTAAGTCTTCCATTGATGATATGAAGAATGCTACTAATTAATTTTGAGCTTTATTGATCACACAGAGAAACCTTCAAGACTCAAGAATAGAATGTCGTTACAGTGACATGCAACTAACGAAAGCCACAACTATATATGAGAACCAAGGAATTTTATCTTCTGCAATAAATTCTAAACCACCTCTTAAATGAGGTGGTCCATGCAAGCTACAATAATGTTTTAGCGGCATAGGTCAATCCCCCAGATAGTAGTTCCAGATATGTATTACACATTGGAAGGCTAAAAATTGTTCAACTTGTTAGGAATCTGTGCATTAATGTTGAATAATTGACTAACTATATGATGACATTTAAGGTCTTTGAGTTGGCTATAGAAGCCCTTCGTGGAGCTAAATTAGCCTGGCAAAAATTCAGAATTTGAAAAATTATATATCGAAAGAAATGTTTGTCCCAGGGCCATATTCTAGCAATTTAATATCTTCATTATGAGCCAAGAAATTTATAAAGGTATATTTGTTCCAACTTAAAAGATGAATACGACCTATCGATCCCTATTAAAAGTATAGCCACATATTCTGGCTACACATTAAAAGTCTTTAGAATGTTGATATAGATGGATGCATAATGTTTAATATTTTGGAATCAAGCAATAATGGCAAAGAAAAGATAACTTATGCATTGTTTATAAAGAAATTTCAAGTAGTCTAATCGTTAAATATTTAATTTTTACTAATAAAAAAATATCATAAAAAGAGATGGAGGTGATATATCATATGAAAATGTTCAGTAAAAGTAAAAAGAATTAATGTTAATTATTAGATTAAAATTGCGTGGACATGCACGTTCATGCTAAATATACAACCACGTGTTGCAGAGGTGTTACAAAATTGTAGAAGTCATAAAATTTTTAATATATAGTACTATTCATCGTCTGACGATTCATTAAAAGAACAACATACTAATAAAAGGTCTGTAAAAAGGATATTAAAAAAAGGAGATACAAAATAACAAAAAATCTTATATATCATTGAGATGATATTATTATGCTTGTACAAACTAATATTGCGGCATCCTTCTGCTTCGAGAAACATACAGTCCTGATTAACATTTCAGAATTAAAATAAAGGAGTAAATACGACAATTTTCTTTAAAAAAATTGCGGTAAAAGAACATCACACATGTGTCTCACCTCAAATCCAAATATCGAAAATGAACATAAATAGTTTAAACATCATTGCCACTCCAAAAACCATACTATACAAATGGTTAAATAAAACTATCAAAAAAGAAACATGAAAACAAAATCCGACAAGATAATTAGATACTAAAGTCCAAGGCCCGATGTCACATTATAATATATAAAATCATAAATAATAATTATTTTGAAACGAAAAAATAATTGATATTAAACATTAAATCATAAGTAGCATGCTACTAAAAAAACATGTTTTAACATTGTCAAATTTAAGTCAATTTTTAAAAACTGATGTAGAAAAATAAGCGGTGACATTTTTAAAATTAAATTCAACTTTTTAAAAGCGGTTATACAAAAATTATTGTTGATAAAGTGATTAGTTTTGTGACTGCAGGTATAATATTGTTACTGCCATTGATGAAGAAATACGAAAAAAATAAAAATAAAAATAATGATTCAACATCAGTTACTAGGACAGTCGATGTTGAATTATGAATATCCTACATCAGTTATCTGGAAAATCGATGTAGAATGACTGACATTCTACATCGATTAACTAGACAATCGATGTTAAATTATGGAATTCTACGTCGATCCACGCCAAGGGACCGTAGTAGAATAGAAGCCAACCTACATCGGTCCAACCAAGCGATCGTTGTAGAATTAACGTCATTCTACATCGGTCTTTGCAACCGTCGTAGAACACCAACCTCTTTTTTACGACATCTTTTACAACATCGGTCCATAATCGATGTAGAATGACCAATTTAACCGATGTAGGTTGTGTCTGTTGTAGTAGTGGCAGTTTACAAGTATAAATTTTGAAATTTGTACTTGTATGTAAAATCGTATTTTAAAAATATGGCCAAATAAAAAAGAAGATGGCACATACGTAAATGGGTAAACATATACAAAAAATAACATCTTAAGTTAATTCAATTAACTTGTTTTAAATATTATAAATCATTTTTCTTCTACTAATCCCCGTCTTCTCTTCCTTATAAATTTCTGAATCAAATAAGAAAAAATCACAAAAATCTCTCCCTCCTCTAGCTCCCTCTAGGGTTCAAATCGTTCCAAAATGACAACAGAAAACCACTTTAAAAAAAATACTAAAAATCAAATTAAACTGATAATATTTTGATTTATTTAAATGATTTTGTGCTCAAATTGATCAGTTTGATTGACTGCAATTCATGTTTTTCAAACCAAATCAAATCACAATCCTTATATACTACTTTAATTAGTGTTATATATGTTTTTTTTTATATATTACTTGTGTTTCATAGTGTTTTATAATATTATCTCATAGTGTTTTATAGTATTATGTATATAAAATTTATATAACATACACTACTTTTTTTTCATACAACTTTTTCAGGATATGTTTGATTTAAAATATATGAAAATTGGTAAATTTTTTATCATAGAATATTTAGCATATTAACAAGCTTTACAAATTGTTATTATTTTTTTTTCATATAATATGATTTAAAAGATGAAAATAAAGTATATAAATCATAGATGATATTGTAGTAAAAAAAGGGACAAAGTTAGGGGTGTTCGCAATGTGGTATGGTTTGGTTTTTGATGAAAAAAATGGAGATAGAATATGTTTGAGGTCCTTGTAAAGTTTGAAAAGTATTTATTTTGTCTTCAAAATTTTTTGTATTAATTTGATACCTGCAAAAATAAAATATATTTTTGTTAATCCTTAATAATAACTTGTTAGACGATTTTCTAACTTGATTGAAAAACTTAATTATTTTCTCTCTATCTTCCTAAATACTATCAGAAGACACTAGAAGCCATTGTTGCTTCATCTTCTCCCTAATTTGATCAAAAAGTGTGAAAAAATCATTTAGAAAATAATAAAAAATTATAATTTTTGAGGATTTTAATTATCACAAATTGTTTTGTTCATCTCTAATCTAATTATTCGTATAAATCTAATAGTCACCTTAGATCACCATTTAAAAAAATTATCACTAGAATCAATAAAAATATATTTTATTTTTTACAGAAATCAAATTAATATAAAAAAATTTGTAATGACCAAATAAATATTTTTTAAATTTTACAAGAAAATCAAACATATTTTATTTTTCTTTTATTTAAAAACCGAATCATACTGCATTGTGAACACCCCTCAGTAGCTCCCTCACTGTTTCGTTTCAATTAAACACTTTGTTAATAAAATCATAATGATTTTCTCACAACTATAGGATAGAGAACTACAACTACATTTTTAGTAGAAAAAAAACACAAAAAAAGCTATAATTAAGAAGAGAGAGAATGGAAAAAATTGTAAATTAACTAATATCTATTAGTCTAATTACTAAAGACCCGGATTTCTTTTAAATCATGTCTTAGCGTTGAAATATTTTTTATTATTATAATATTTATCAGACTTTATCGATAAGTAATCTCTGTTCATATTTTTTATTTATTTATAAGACTCTTTAATCCAAGATGATATCACTTATATCGACAACTTTTTAAATGAGTTGAATTTGATGAATAAAAAAATACACATTGAAAGAGCTTTTTCAATATTTAACTTATGTCAAAAATATTCATCTCATCTCAAATTGATTGAGATTCAAAGTTATATTTGCCCGGTGAGAATTTCAAACTAAAAGGAACAACATGCAAATTAAACTTGAAATTACAAAATTAATTATGATTTTTTAAGTCTTTTAAAAATTTTATTTGTAAATTATACAAGTTCAAATATATTTATTTTTAATTTTTATGAATTATAATAATATACTTTAATTTAAATAAAATAAATACATTTTTAACTACACACTTCAAATATGAGTTTTCTAAAAAGATTCTTATTTTTCACTTATATTTTTCTTAAAAAAATATATTCTTACTCTTGTTTTTCACAATAAATTTTTTTAAAAAAAAAAGAGAAGAGAAAATCATTGTAAAATGAGTGATAAGATAGATAAAAATAAATAAAAAATACTATAAAATATAGTAATATGAAAACAAAATAACTTTTAAAAAAAGCCTTGTCGGCCGCGTCACCCTCGTTTACCGTTATAAGTGCTACTATTTAACTCTTTGTGTGTATCATGATAATCAATTATCTTCATCCAGTATCTAGCAACAAACAAGTTTAGTGGATATTTGGATTGGAAAGCTACAAAGTATTTTTTATATATTTTCATTTATAGTAATAAATTCTATTTTTTAAATCAAGGTATTTCTTAGCTAAATTAAAAATCAAAGATCAATTTCCTGAGATACTGAGATTTATCTAACGAATTAACCTATTTAAACATATGTTTTTCATGTGTATGAATCAGGAATTGAATTCATAATCGTATTCTTAATAAACAAGATTATTAACCACCTATGTTATATCATGCTATTTTATTTATTTATTTTGTGTTTTGGAATCTAGACGTATGTATTAGAATTTTTAAAATTACGTTTGCATGTTCAATATATTACATGTTTATTTCATGTTAAATTATCTAAAATCAGATTGGAATATGAACTAATGTGATTTAAGTAAATACTCAGTACGTTTTGTCTCACATTAAAGAATTCATTTTGAATTTATAATTAATTTTTCATTTGAAGTAATTTTACATATTTTTTTAAAATAAAAAATTGTATACCAAAGTTTATTACTGTATAACTTGTTTATATAATAAAAATACTCATCATACATGTAGATTTTTTTACTTCATATATATAATCAATTTTAATTAGAATCAATTTCACAAATTTTATTTCTTTCAAAATTAACTTCATAAACTCTCGCTCAAACAGTCATTGTATTTTTGTGCGGACTCAACTTAAAATGTTCTATGCACATATCACTTTCGCTCCTAACAATAGCATCCTGCATAGCGCATTAGTGCATTAGTGCATTAGCCCCCACGCAAACATTTCTCCTTATATCCACAATCCAAATAATAGGGTGCACTAGAATACAGATGATAAATGCATCCATGTCATTGAATCATTATTAGTTGTGGGCTCCAAATATAAAAATAAGATAAAATAAAAAGGTGTTTTGTACGGATATTTTATTCATTACTGAAAAAACTATCATATTCATAACCATTGTTTGGACATGATTTAAACTTTCTCAAAAATAGAACCAAAGAGGCACATATATGGTAAATGGAATATTTTGGAAATAAAAGAATCACGATCTTAGCTACTAGAAATGCAAAATATCGCCAATAACCACTGAACTGACTTAAGTCAGCAATGCGAGAGTGAAAATGACACTGCAGTAGATAGCCAATTCCTCAATTTCTTTATTAACTAGTATGGACAAAAGGGAAAGTAAAATAACGATAGGGCAAGCACAAGCTCGTTAGTCATAACAAGGAAAAACAATACTAGCACAACCATAGAATTTCAAGCAAAAATGTTAAATGAATGATATTTTCTTTTTAATACATTCGTTATTACTTGAAATTTATTGAAATTGTCACTACTGAAAAATAGTATTTCTACGATGCACATTCTAAGACGGTTATAAATAACGTTTTAGAATGTGACACTGTGGTATTTTTGTAATTAGGGACAATGTATTTTGTTTTTGCATCGTACATTCTAAGATGATTTTATAGAATCGTCTTAGAATGTATGACGGTGATATTTTTGTAATTATGAGAAACTTAAATGAAGACGATTTTGGCTAAAGGACCGTCGTCGTTTTTGTTACCCTAATTAATTTGGCACATCACTCTCGCTCAAACACCCTGTGTTGAGAGCTTGTGTCCCACGTTGCTGTTGTTCGTGTCCTCGATCCTATAGCTCGTGCCCCAGTTTGGCGTCCCGTTCGTGTGTGTCCCCGGTGTCGCGTCTGGTCATCGTCAGCCAGGTAAGTGCATTTTACTCTGGCAATGTCGAAGTATTGCTAAGAGTTTACTCCTTCTTCTATTGGTAAACTCAACTCTAAAGCGGTCCAAATTGATAGACACAATAACTAGTTTTTTCAAATTTTGTATGTCTTAATTGATTTACCTTATCCATTGTAAGTCACTTTGTACCATATGCAATGTGGAAGACTCACTGTCGAAATGTTTTTGTGTTGCACTGCCCTATATTGTTCTGTCTCATTTTGAATGCGATAACATTAGTTGAATTTATGACTTACATTTTTGTTTTTCAGTCACTCACATGCTTTTAGTTGCATTCGGGAAATTCAAGATTTAAAATTAAAAGTAAAAGTTGGCATTGATAACAACCATTTCAATTTGCTGCCTGTGACATTGTGTTTGTTGGTTTACGATTCGAGGGGTCAGAAGGTCAAGGCTTTATTGTTTAATCATGCATTGTGTTGTTTGTGCTCATTATCATTGATGCATCATACCTGTTTATCAACATGTTTGTCAAATTATATTTTTCATTTTCTAGTCAAATGTCATCACTAGATTAGATTCATCCTCTGTCACCATTGAGTTGTCAAAGAAAAATGGTGCCTCTAAATCCTTCAAACAAGTCTGCTAATGCACATGACATACTCAAGACTAGTTCTATTCTCTGCTTGCTTTCCCAAAGAAGTCTTTTGTCATTTACTCTTTGAATTCAATGGAAAACCACAATGCATTGCCAATATTATTCAAACAGATTCGTTGCTCTTTTCAAACTCCAAAATTGGCTGCTATTTCTATCTCTGCCACTAAATATGAGCATATTATGTTGCCTATCAACCTGTATTGTCAACTACCAATGCTTTTGTCGCTCTGTCCTTGGATTTGGGAGTTTCTAATCATATCTCTGCTAACATTTGTCTTTAGTCTTATCCATCCAACCTACCTATGGTTACATTAGCCAAGTGTCCAATATTCTGGAGTTTCTCCCCATGTGGTTGAAAGTGTTGTAATAACCAAATATGGCATGTGGGATTCAAATAGATTGCATCATACATACATGATCTTAGAATTTGTCCAAAGAATATTGTACTGATGGAAATCCTCAGTAGGATCAAACCATAAGCCATATCTTTCCTCTCTACCAATATCGATGCTTCCATTACCATAAACATTGGTCTGAATCCTCCAGTCTTTGCCTCTAATGTTCCCCAAAAACTCATGGTTGATCTAGAACATGTCACCGTTTGACATTTGCAGCAGAAAAATGTTAGGAATAAATTAAAATGACTCGTGCCCCCTATCTTCTGGGGAAAGGAGTTAAAAAAAAAAGGAAAATCGAGACAAACAAACTAACTGGCGTTTTAATTTCAATAATACAAACATACATTGGAGTTTCCCTTAAAAACTGAAAAAAAAAATATTTTTTTTTGTCCCCATTAGTAACCTCATGAAGAAAATGAAACTGAAAGCAATATGCTTTCTTTTTTTGTTCTCATAACGCATTATTTACAAGCAAGCTTCAAAACATCTTCTAGAAATTCCTCAATTAATAGCTTAGCTAATTGGAAAAAATGAAAAAAAAAAAAAAAAAGCAAATTGATATGAATGATCATTTTTCATGAAGGTGTGAAGAAAAAGGAAAACATGTACAATTTCTAACAAATTATGATGGATGATTAAAATTATGTAAAAAGGGTTTGAAATTACAATAAGAAAGGTATGATTTTTATTTGATCATCATGCATTAGAAGCCATTACTTACATAAAATGCGACCATAACTCCAGTGGTGTAATCTGCAAACAACTTGATCGAGGCACTGAAATACTTGTGAAGGTAAAGGTCATTAGACACAAATCCAGAACCTATAATCATAACTCAGAATAATTGAGAAAATAAAATAAAAATAAATGCATCATATAAGAAGAAGAAAAAAAAATGAAAACCTCTTCTTTTATCAAGTGAAAGGTGAACTGATTTGCCATCTCTATGGATGGCCAAATTATGGTCACCAAACAAGGGTGTGTAGCCATCCCATGTGATCTCTTCCTCCCATGTTAATTTGTTTCCTTAAAGAAAGTGATTAATGTGTCAAAGGATTTCTTGTTCTGGCTACTTATCTGTTGTTTTTGTGAGTGTTGTGTTGGTAATATTATTATATTATTATAGGGGAGAAGATCAAAGAAAAGAGTGATGAAGAAGAATAGCAAGGGATGAGAGAGAGAGGTTGGAATATAATGTTTCATTGGCGAGACTTGCGAGTTCGGAATGTGATGTGTTGTGTTGAGAGTTAGAGATCTTGGAATATTATTATATGCGGGCAATTTTTTTTTCTTTTGTTTCCACTTCATTTTTAGTTTCTTATTTAAGTTTCCATCCCCACACAATTCTATTGTGGTCATATTAATTTTATCATTTTACTGGAGGCACTAGAGTGAAGTCTAGGGGGTTCTTTCATAATAATACGGTGAGTTAAGTTCAAACTTTTGGGGAGACAAATGTTAGTACTCTATGCTTTTAAAAAGATTGCTTAAAAAAATAAATGTGAAAAATCAAAAAAGAACTATCATTACTAATATCAGAGCTTCGAGAGTTAAGTTTATCCAAAGGAATTAATATTTCAATAATGTGATAACTAATGTTTGAATTTTTTTTGTATCTTTTCTTTTTATAACAAGAAAAACTAATTCCTTACATGAAGAGTGTCACAAGCATCTGGCAACAAATCCAGATTGATGAAAGAGGGGCACTGACTGAAAATATGTCGTTTTGAGATCAGAGCTAGTAGTGGGTTGTTCGCTTGTTTGTGTGCCGTTTTGACAAGACGACAGACACTTAGTGATGTTATGATGTATGGTCCATACACTTGGAGAAGTCATTTTGCTCGTAAGAAAATAAATAAACTAGATAAAACTAGGAGAACTAGTACATGATGTTAAACATGTAGCAAGAAATTCTCCCCTACAAACATGTATAAGGTTCATATAAAAGACCTTGTTGTAGCTACAAAATATAGACCCTCTGTTGCTGGAGGAAACCTTGTAATAGGTTTTGCTCATGTGGTTTCTGTTGCCACTATAAATTAGTCATGAATCACTATAACTATTACATGGTCTATGCATCCAAAGCTTATCATGCAGTCAACATTAGGCCTCAACCAACACCTTCTTTGTGGATGATTCTTGTTTTTTTAGTATGGACATGATGGATAAATCCAATCGATATTGTTGTTGTTGTTGTCAGCCTTGTCAGTCTTCTTCTCATTGTTGTTCTTCCTCATCAATCTTTTATCTAAACTTGGACAACACCCTCTTTAGAGTTAGGCATTTCTCACAATTCTACTTTTTTCTTGTGCCATTTTAATGCATTTAATAGTTATATTAAGGTAATATTAGACAGATCTTATGTATTTTAAAGAATGGATTGTGGCTTGAAATCTTTGAAGAACATTAATAAGTATTTTGTTAACCATTTTAGAATCAGAAAATTGAAAGCCATGCAATCTTACTTATTTGCAATGTTGAGAAGTTTATTGCCATACTCTTGAATCTTCATTATTTGACTTGTTGAATTTTTGTATCTCAAATGTTGTAACCAGATTCAACACTTCCAGCATGTTTATTATTTGTTTTCCTTCACATTCATCCTTGAGGAACTGTCAAATTCCCAATGCTGATCCAAGTGAATTTTGTTGTTCAATAGCAAAAAATATTCTAGCTTTTGCCTGTACATTTCTAGCTTTGCTTTCCTTCCCGTTTCTAATCTGAGCCACTGTTGGATTATCTGGCAAAGGAACAACAGGATAGTTCTCTTGTGCAGCTTTCCAAAAACCAATTGCCTCTAGGTATGTCTCTATTATAGGCTCTACCTGCCCAAATATGATAATTGTGACCATCAACAACAGGTTTTAGCTGGTGCTATGTAGGCTCAGTCATTTTTTTCTAACTCACAACACCTTAACAAGATAGCTTTGGTGCCAACTTGTTAGTACAACATGAACTAAACAGAGAAAAAAAATAACATTTTATTTATTTGTAATTTCAAGTCATAATTGCACAACACAACAAAGGGATGTAGATTGTTTGACTGGCTTAAGTGGCTGGCTTCAATAGCTTTGTGCACTGCACCACCATGCATCCTTTAAATATCAATAATTTAATAATAAAAACTAATGTTATCCTCTATGTTGTTGTTGTTGTTAATATCACGGCCTTGCCATTTAGACTTGACATTCCATATTGTAGTTTCATCTCCACAAAATTATACTGAAATAGTTGTTGTTCTTCAAAAGCTTAATTTTTTTAGTAGGAATAAAGTCAAAAGAAATAAAAATATATACAATTCGGGAACATGTAACCCCAGTGGATAGTAGAAAAACCAAATTGTAAAGATACATAGATATAGGTTACATTTGCTGCAAATGTTGACATGTTTGTGAGGTAAAAAATGGAAGTTGTAATTTGACCAATGAGGTTATTAGAGGAAAGAACCAAACTTTGCAGGTGAGAAAGCTTCCCATAATTGCAAGCCTTGGACCCTGAGAGAAGATTTGCCCTAAATAATGAAATATGAATTACTCATGTTAATTAATTCCTCCAGCATACACTATTGAAACTTATAGCTGTGTTTAGTTCTTTTACATACTCCCTCTCCTATTGTTGGCCAAAAAAAATAGCAAAGATGATGATGACGACTGACCCAAAATTCCATTATGCAACAACAAATGGGCCTATTCGAAGAATCAACTATAGCCCAGCCTCCTCAATAGTCTGGGAAAACTTGACCACATCAAACCTTCCTCCAAAGTAACACTACACAACAAGTGAGAGGGGAGAGTCTGAAAAAATTTGTAATTCACACTGTAAGCCCTAATAGTATCTATCTATGAATCCATGTATCTTACAACTAATAATCTTGTCTACAAGTGGAGAAGAAAATAAGAAAGGCAAAATGAAATGAACTTTACTCATCTTCATATTAAAATGAAGTTATGTATTTCAGCTTTTGGAGAAGTAGGTAGATTAAAGAGTTTCTCTAAAAACATTAACATTTTTATTTCTTCTCCCATGAGTGCATAGGGAGAAGTTTATCGAAGCATGGCCTATGTATTGCTTCTAAATTACTTACATTGGTTGGAGAAAGTTGATGGCCTTTCCAAAAAACATAGGTTTCAATGACATCTAGTCCTCCTTCCTAAATAATGAAATAAACAATTTTGTCACACCCTCCTGTATTTCTATGTTAAAGACTTTTTGTCAACTCCCTCCCCCATGACCCCCAAAATAACATATGTAGTTATTGTATTTGTTAACAAAAGTGTGTAACCTTATGATCACAAACCAATTATTGTACATAATAAAGGTAGGCAAGTAAAGGCCGTGTCATATGTATTGCTTATTAACATGATTTGTTGTAGTTTAATGACCAGTTACAGAAATGTGGTCCGTTGAAAAGCCATATCCACTCCTTTTTGTGGATGACAAATACATATGTCGTCTGTGTGTTTGAATTAATTTTGTTTTGACAATTGTACTCCTACTTTGGTGTTAAACAATTTGTATAGTTTGTAGGTAGTACTATTAAACCGTGTATCGTCTGTTAAGGCTACCGAATAACTTCTTCTTGGTTGACTGAACATACACTCATCTAATAATCACTGTCGTTACCACACTCAAAGTTTGTTAGCAACATCTTTCGAGGTATGTATGTCATTTTGACACTTGTGTCGTTAATTATTACATTTGTTGTTCACATGTGACTGTTGTTTAATATTACATTTTTCTGCATTGTGAGCAAACCATAGTTCCCTATTTAAGATTGAATACAACGATTAATGCGGGCAGTTTGGATTAATCCTTGTATTGAATCTTGAATTGTCCGTTTGGACAATTTGGGAAGACTATTTTTTTTTTACTTAATTCTTACTTATAGGTTAAGTATGTTGTGTTAATTTTGACTAAATTTCGATTTAGTGCATGTTGCTTTATTCTTCGGGTGCATACATGATCGTGGTGAATTGATGTCACCGCTTTCATGTCGTGGACTTGGAGACCAAAGCGAAATGATGCCAAAATTTCATCAAATTTAACATAACTGTCTTAACTTGTACGTATGAATCAAGTAAAAAATTGTCTTCCCGAATGGGATAGGGTCACACCTTTTTATGAAAAAAGAGAGGTTTTCATGCATATTGGATAATCTATCCCATATGACAGTACACCAAACATGGATCGAAGTTGGATGAAAGCACCACGCATAACTCACGAGTATGAGAACAGGGTTGAAAAATTCTTGTAATTTTCCCAACAAAATGCACCAGAAATGGGTGGAAAATATTTGTGTCCATGTGTTAAATGTCTGAATGTGCAACGACAATCATTGAATGACATTAGAGCACATCTTATATGTGATGGTATCAATCCTACTTATACAAAATGGATATGGCATAGTGAGTTACCACAAATGTCAATAGTCCCTCCTACTGAGGCAGTTGATGTACAAGTCGGTGATCGTATAGAAGACATGATATGTAATCTTGGACAAGAGGGTTTTAGGAAAACGCATGCACCTTATTACGAAAAATTAGAAACTGATTCTAAGAAACCATTGTATCTAGGATGCACAACCTTCACACGGTTATCGGGGGTGTTAGCTTTGGTGAACTTAAAGGCAAGATTTGGGTGGAGTGACAAAAGCTTCACTGAATTACTTTTGTTATTGAAGAATACACTTGATGTAGATAACACGTTACCCAAGAATCATTACAAGGCGAAGAAGATATTATGTCTCGTGGGTATGGAATACCATAAAATACATGCATGCCCTAATGATTGTATTTTGTATAGAAATCAATTTGCCCAAATGCGCAACTGCCCTACATGTGGGGTGTCACGCTACAAAGTGAAGTATGATGAATGCAGTGATGATGCAACCACATACAACGATCGTCCAACAAAGGTGTGTTGGTGTCTTCCAATAATACCAAGGTTTAAGTGATTGTTTGCTAATGCACATGACACAAAAAACCTAACATGACATGCTGATTGGAGGACAAATAATGGATTGCTCCGTCATCCTATTGATTCTCCCCAATGGAAGACAATTGATCAGTTGTATCCAAAATTTGATAGGATCCCATAAACCTAAGGGTTGGTCTTGCTTCCTATGGAATGAATCATTTTGGTAACTTGAGTTACAACCATAGTTCCTGGCCTGTTTTGCTGATGATTTACAACCTTCCTCTTTGGTTGTGCATCAAGCGATAATACATTATGTTGTATATGATGATAGCCGGTCCAAGACAGCCAGGAAATGACATTGATGTCTATCTTGCTCCCTTGATTGAACACCTGACAAAATTATGGGTAGAAGGGGTTGATGTGTATCATGAGAATCTTCAACAGAGCTTCAGGTTGCGTACAATGATATTTTGCACCATTAATGACTTTTCAGCTTACTAAGATGTTTATGACCTAAAAACCGTCGTAGAATGCTAAAACATTCTAAGACGATTATGACCCAAAAACTGTCTTAGAATGTAAAAGATTCTAAGACGGTTATGACCCAAAAACCGTCGTAAAATGCTGGACATTCTAAGATGGGTATGGTCCCAAAATCGTCTTAGAATGTACCTCATTCTAAGACATGTTTGGATCAAAACCTGTCTTAAAAGGTAAAATATTCTACAAAGGTTTTATGGATATAATCGTCTTAGAATGTTCCACTTTCTAAAACGATTGCGGAACCATCGTCTTAGAGTATTCAAAAATTTACGACACGCACTTTGACGATAGGTCAAAACTGACTTAGAAAGTTGAATTTAACCGACTTAGAAAGGAGCTTTTCTAGTAGTGTGTGTAAAGTTTTCATTCAATAAAAAGGGGTTCTATTACATTCATTATTTTTTTAAATATAATTGTTTAGACAAAATGTTGTTGCTTTTTATTGATGATTAGAAAGTTGAAGGTAATATTTGCTATTAATTTCATTCAATATATTTTTTACAACCAACAACAAGAGGATCGTATCCCATTAGATAAAATTGGTTACATGCATGGATCACACAATTCCATTGACTCAACTAAAGACCAAAGTTTCAGAGATATTGTTTACTTTGAAATCCATCTTAACCATCTAAAATGTCATTCTTAATTTTCCTCTCGTCCTCTTCATCAAACAACAAACCAAAAAAACTATTATTCTCATTAATACCTCATAGAGCCTTCTTTATATTTGTCAAAATCACCTTAATTTGTATTCTTACATTTTTTTTTTCAATTTGTGTTGCACCACTTACTCTTTATGTACAATCATTTGTGTCTTGTTTTTTCTTGTATGATCACATATTTATCTTAACTTTCTCATTTTTTTTCACTCTAACATTTTTATCTTATTGTCCCTTTAAAGTCTAATATTTACTATCAAAAAGTTTTTTATTGACAAATGTTAATCGTTAGTTTTTTAGTTTTTGAATGAAAAAAATTTCATGAAAAAAAAAATCAGCCCATGATAATATAGGGGGTTCATAGAGCAAAGTTTGATGTACAACAATATGATCAAACTTACCCTTGAATTTGATAAGTACTTTGGCACAACAAATAATCTATGATGCATTTTGATCTCCATTCAATTCATCCCACCTATATCTTGATTGTAATATCCTCATTAATATCTCTATCATTAATATCATTTTGATTGTAACCTTTTTATCTTATTGTCCCTTTAAAGTCTAATATTTACAATCAAAGAGTTTTTTATCGACAAATGTTAATTGTTAGTTTTTTAGTTTTTGACTGAAAAAATTTCATGAAAAAAAAAATCAGGCCATGATAATATATGGGGTTCATAGAGCAAAGTTGGATGTACAACAATATGATCAAACTTACCCTTGAATTTGATAAGTACTTTGGCACAACAAATAATCTATGATGCATTTTGATCTCCATTCAGTTCATCCTGCCTATCTCTTGATTGTAATATCCTCATTAATATCTCTATCATTTTGATAAATTGACATCAGATATTTAAATTTAGAAACCTGCCATATGACATCTCCCCTCTCCCCAATATTTACTTCCAAATTATTTTGTTCTTATTTCTTGTAAAAATTACAAAGAACATACTTCTATTTTAGTGTAAACTCTTTGTTTCTAAAGTTTGTCTCCAAACTTGAAGTTGAGTTAAATGCTTCTTTGGATTCCTCAACCAAAATTATATCATCAATAAAAAGCATGTAAAAAATCTAATATACTTTATTTTATTATTTTATAAATTTGTTATGAAATTAAAGAGAGAAATAAGCAATAATAAATAACACAAAATTTTGTTATGAAATCAAATAACATTTTTGATAAAATACATACTCTAATTCTAATTATAAATAGTATTTCTTTCCTCCCTAAATATAAAATATTATTTTGAAATTTCCTTATGCTTGTTATTAGACTATTTTCTAATTGTACCTTGCACTAAATATTTTTTGACCAAAATATCGTTAATTATTTTAGTTTATAAATAATAAATGTTATGAATTGACTCTTTCTCTCATGAGAATTGGAGAATGGGAGAATTGAAGTGTTTAGTTTTAAAAATTATAATTGCACTACTATTACTTTTTCTCTGTACATTAATTATTTAAGCGTAGTTTTGAAAAATATTAATATTATAGACAAATTTAATGTTAATAACTAAACTAACCAATTTTTCAATATGTATGAATTAGTTAATAAGTCTTATAATTAGGGATAAAGGAAGTACTAAAAACACTTAATGATGTACTAGCTTGAAGCTAATAAGGTAATTAGTAGCTATAGAAAGTTATTAAGCTAGCTTACATTACAAAATTATTTGTTTGAATAGCTGAAAAATATCAAATGACAGAAACAGACATATTTATGTGTTATTTTTATAGAAGTTTCAATTTATTTTATTGATAAAAATATATTTTGGGATATTTATAATTCATTTTTTAACCAAGATATTTATATTTCCAGTTTATAACTAATCATGTGTTATATAATGAAATCTAACCATTATAATTATATTATATTTGTATGGATTATTAGGACCAAATGTCAAATTAAAATTATGAATCTAGCAATAGGAATCAACAAAATGAACATAATTTGATTATTTTTTCATAAAATTATATGATGAGTCTAATTGAATAAAACTTTAACACAAAGTTTAATGTCTCTATATTCATAAACTAAAACATAATCTATATTGGTAAATGACATTATTTTAGTCTCAAATTATGAATAACAAGTATGAAATTTTGGCCTTCGTAGTTATGCAATATGTGGATATTTCTAATATTAATTGTTGTATTTCCGAATTAAGAAGTCATAATTATAAGGTTTAGGAGGAATAAAAAATTCTTCTTCATTTAGACTAGATAGACATGAATTATGTTATTAGAAATGATGAACCACCAGGTATTACTCAAAACAACATTCTAAATGTTAATCTTTATGAAAAGTGAGGTCTAATCACCTCTATGTGATGTTCATAAAGACCAAGATATTTGATAGTATCTGAGGTTCCATCGAACAACATAATAATGTTAGAGATCTTTTGAAGGCTATTGGTGAGCAATTCACTAATCTAATCTGACAAGTCTCTTACAAACACCCTTACAGTGTAGTTCTCATCCATGAAGCTCAATGGGATAAGAGTTGTGCGTGATCAGATCATGAACATAAGGGATATAGTGACTTAACTAAAAGGTTTGCGGTTACCATGCATGGAATCGTTACCCGCTACTACAAAAATAAGTTTTAACATATCCTTGTTAACATCGATTATGATGAAAACTGATGTTACAAAATGCGCGGTGGTATTTTTATAATTAAAATGTCATCGTTAACATTGATTAACAAGACAATTTTAACATCGGTTATTAAAAAAACCAATGTTATAAATACTCACTGAACATCGATTTTTTAAAAAACTTGATCGATGTTAAGATTCTCATTTCAACATCAGTTTTTTTAAGTACTGATGTTGTAAGTGCTTAGAGAACATCGATTTTTAAAAAACCGATGTTGAGGTTTTTTTTAAAAAGACCCCCTTCTCTATCTCGAAACCCGCTCTCTCACTTCAAACCCCCTCTCTCTCTCGAAACCCCCATCAAACCCACTTCACCATTGCATCACTGTAACCTCCGATATGCTCCATTGGAACACAAACAACATTGTTGCGAAGGTATTCCTAATGCTTCGAGACGTGATGCTTCGTCTCCACAACAATAGCTTTAGCATCCTCGCCCTAGCGATGAAGGTAAAGTATGCAAAACTCGTGATGCTGAACAACATGACCATGTTCACTGTCGACGACCTTTCAATCTTTTCCGGTTCGCACACTTACATCAGCAACGTCAGGTTCTACATCGTGCCAAACCATTACTTGTCCATCATGGACCTCGAGAAGCTTTCGATCAGAACTACTTTGCCGACGCTGCAGCCAGGCTAGTCATTGCTCATTACTACATATGACGGAGGAGAGACCTTAGCGTCGAAGAGTATTAACAACCTTTGGGTTAAGGTTGTGAATGTGATTCACAACATGAAGATCGTGGTGCATAGTGTGTACTTGTTGTTTCTGCATATTAATACATTTCAGTTCATACTTCAGCTCAATTTTAGTTGACCAATTAATGTACCAGATTCATTTACTCAATTTCTTTCGACAGCATAAGCCTATGATATTTAATTGATGCCCTCAGATCGAAGATCATCAACTAGCTCAAAGCCAATGTAGTTTCTTCCATCCCTTCTCTAGCTACAAAAATGTGGCATACTTTGCACTTCTCCAAACAATCTGTTTGTTTGAATGTTAAATTGGGGGTTATTGGACTATCTTGCTTCCGTTAGTTCCACAATTTAACCTGAATCCTGTCACTAGTTTTGGAAAACATTGTTTCATTTTTTCTTTGCCAGTAGTTATGTAAAATTTGACTCTAATTTGCCATGAAGAAGGCTTTAGAGAAAAAGAAATTAACTTCTGAGGAGGCAAGGAATGCTGAAAGATTAGCAATGCAAGCTTTTCATGAGAATAATGCCCTTGTTGAAGTTTCTTGCATCAGAACTATGGAGCTTTTTTTGACACATGGGGTGTAGGGATCACCGGCTCAATGGTATTAAAAGGTTTGAAGAAAGGCAATACTCTTGATCTCTCCCTCAACAAGTGGACATACTAGGTTAGTCTCGGCCTAACTAAAGCCAATTATTTGTATTCTCGTTTTGAGTTTTGTTGACTCCATTAACTGAAGAGATACAACTGAAATACTGTAAATTGAATTTCATTTTTCCTTTTTGGTTGAAGTCATAGCTAGAATACAGTTTATATTTTTGTAAATTTATATTAGATTGGCCTTAAATATGAAGATTTAGGTCCATTTAGTGGCAATTTCGGACAATGCAATTCAAAATCTACCTTACCTACAAATCAATGGTTGACTTAGTACAAGGTAATCTTTATTAAAATATAACATCTATAAATTCTTGAGTTCTTAATTTTATTCTCATCATTATAACTGCATAAGTTGACAATGTCTCTTTACACCTATTTGGTTCCCTTGGTTGGTTTATGAAGTGTCCACTTTCATGTTTACTCAACTGTGTTTGCATCTGATATACTTACAATCACATACTACAAAGAAAATTAAGGCAATGCTATTATAGGAAAAACAATTTTTCTGCAAACTAATGGTAATACTTGTTGCATTAAACAAACTTTGTTGCTCCCTCTGGCAATAATCAATGAATACTACCTTCTGAAAAAAAAAAAAAACTATAAAGGTGTGTGTCTAATTTGAAAGGGACACCTGATTAAATTATTACACTCTTCTGGTGGGGTTTTAAAATGCCTTTTTTTATTTTAAAGTTGATCAGAATATTAAATTATTACATATATTTTGAAATATAAAAGAATTTATGAGTTAATTGGTACCTATTGAATGCCTTTTTTTCTTTATTACTCAACTGTGCATTTTCACATAATCTCCCCACTTCATAATGTAGGAAGGAGATAATGGGGAAAATTCTGATGAGGAAGAACATGAATTAACTCAATGGGAGGCAATAATCTGGCTTGCTATCTTGACAACAGAGGTATCTATATTGTCTGGATACCTTGTAGAGGCCATATGGGTATAGCTATATCAGTTTCAGAATTTCTTGCTCATTAATTTCTATTATTGTACCACTATAGCTTCTTTTCTCATGGATTGCTGAATTTGAGCCTTTATATTTGTTGATTTTCTTAATTTTTGTTGATTTTATTTGCAAGGTTTGTAAATGATTTCAAAAAAGAGTTTCACTCACAATATAATATCTTGATCCTTGATGTTTTTTTTAGAGCTATAAATAGAAAACTAAGTTACTAATCCAAGAACTAGGTGGTGACAACTCAAGGGTGATAAACATTTGACTTCTAAGAAAAAATTATTGAAGATAATTGAAAATAAAAAAAGTGGCTCTAACTTAAGTGAATCAAAAGATTTTGGACTGAGATAATTTTGGTGGTGGAACGCTGGTATTTAAGATATGGCAAGAAACAAAAATGAGTGTTTTAAGGCTTTACACTCTTGTAATCATAGTATTCAATAATGGCACAAAGGTGTCACCCCGAAAAACATTATAGCATATTACTAAATGACTACTATTCTATTTGTTTTACAATCATAATTTAAAATATCTTTTGGGTGATGAGAGAAGAGGACAAAAGGAATACATGTCCTGTCCCCATTGACCCATGCTATATAACAAAATGTGATTAATGGGAGATTTGAAAGTCTTCCATAGAAAAGGAAATATGACATTTGAGTCATTGAATATGTCTGTGGCTTTTATTTTGGTCATCTTGCTTTCAATTATAGGCAATGTCGTAGAACATGTCAGTGCTATCATGTTTTCCGTGAAGGACAAGCTTGTAAGTGGCTTTCAAAGTCTACTCTTTATCCTACAAATATTGTTAATCTGCTAATGGATTCAATCTCCCCTCAGGATATCACTATCACAGTTGCTATTGGATTTTGTCTATATAGATATCTATGTTTGTGGTATGGCCTTGAACTGTTATTAAATGTTATTAAGTTATTTGAGGCATGCATTTACTGTATCTTTTTGTGATTAAACTATCCTGGATTTTTTCTTGTCATAGGAGGACATTTCTTGAGTTTATTAACTTTTTAAAATTAGTTAATCAGATGATGATCATTGGAGAAAGTTGATGGTTCTTGCTTTCTTGAAAATTGTTAGATGGTGCATGGGAAAAGAAATGGACTTAAATTTTCAACTATTCGAGACTGCCACACTTTTTATCATTGTGTTAGTAGTTGCATTTATGATGCAGGTATGTTATTTCTTACTTGCCCCTATAAATTGTGTTGGTAGCAGTTATTAATGTTTTTCAACATAAACAATCAATGGTCGAAAGCTAGTTTTCTTCTAAGATGTTTGGTCCAAGCATTAACTTTTTATTGCATGTGCTTGATTTGTGAGTGATAGGTTTATATGTAGAGTTTTTTTTATTGCATGTGACAATTCACTTGCAAACTCACAAAAGGACTGCAATCTTATTATTATTATTATTATTATTATTATTATTATTATTATTATTATTATTATTAAAAAATTTGAAAAGCAAACAACATCAGTTGGTTTAAAATTGATGTTATAAGCACATTCAACATCGATGTTGCCAAAAATTGATATTGTAAAGACACTTTCTACATCAATTGTAGCTGGAAATGATGTAAATAATGATTTTCAACATCAATTTTAAAATCAATGTTGAAAATGCCTACCTTCAACAATGGTTGTTTCAACATCAATTGAGACTCCTCCAGAACCAATGTTAAAGCCCTTTTATGCAGTAGTGTCCATAGAATTCTTTTTTGGTACACTATATTTCTTGCACCTTATCTCATCAATATGTCCCTTACAAGATCTCTTACAACACACATAACGATAAGTTATCAACTAATGAGTTATTAACCATGTATGTCCAAGAAGAGAAAATATTGATAATGAATGAGGGTGAAAAGGTGGACTTGACTACTTCCAAAAAGAATAATAATAAATAGGTTAATAATAAGGGTAAGATTCTTGAGTAGTAACTCATAAACAAAGAATTAAAGTGTTTCTTCTGCAAAAATGAGACATGAAAAAAGGTGGTATAAAGTTTAATAACTGACTTGAAAGGAAAGATATTTCACATTTGTTTGTTATGAATCTAATATGGTTAGTGTTAATCATGATACATGATGGATTCATTTTAATTCAACAATATATGTTTCTAATACCTTGTATGGTATGAAAAGTCAAAGGAAACCAATGGGAAATGAACAATTAATATACATCTATTCAGGAGTAAAAGTTCACATATGAAAGCTATTGGGACATGAAATTTGATTTAAGTAATGATTTTATTTTAATTTTAGGAAAAATATGTTGTGTTCCTAAGTTTTCTAAATCCTGAAACAAAAATTAAATTCTTAGAAAACCCAAAGGTGCAAGTCTTGAAACAAAAATTAAATTCTTAAAAAACTTAAAACATATAAATTTTTCTAAACCTAAAAAAAAATCACTACTTAAAATCAAATTGCACATCCCAATGGCTTGACACCAACCATATTAGATTCATAACAAAAAAAATGCAAAAAGAGAACTTTTCTTTTTAAGTCAATTCTTAAACTTCATGTAGCCTTTCTTCATGTGTCACTTCATATTTCAAAAGAAACACTTTGATTCTTGTTTTTTTTTTTTTAACTTCCCAAGCAACAATCTTGTCCTTCACATTGGCTTGACTCTTATTCTTTCTAGAAATAGTCAAGTTCATCTTCGCACGCTCTTTCATCATCAATATTTCCTCATATTAAACACATATGATTAGTAATTCATTAATTGATCACTTATATTTATGTGTTATAAGAGATCTTAAAAATGACATAATGGTGAGATAGGATGCATAAATGTAGTGTACCCAAAAAAATTCTGACATGACTCCAAATGTAACTTCTTGATATTTGTTTTCCTATATTAAATATATATATATATATATATATATATATATATATATATATATATATATATATATATATATATTTTGTAAAATTATTTTTAATAAATAAATAAAATAAATATTATTTTAAGTTATTATTGTGGAAAAATAAAGTGGGTTTATGTTAAAACAAAAGAGTTTTATTAAAATGTATTTTATGAGCTAAGTTTTGGTATTTGTCTCATTACTCATAAGTTTTTTTACTAATAAAGAACAAAACATTTTTTCACTTTTTCCAAAAAATCTTGAAACCTAAACCTCTTCCTTTCTCTCTCTGGATTTTGGTGCCACTGTAGAGCGAACAGGAGGAGGATCGCTGCACAGTAATTAGTTGGAGTCGGAAGGAGTTTTTCTTCTTTTAAGGTAAGGGAAGTGAGATTATGATTTTGAATTTTGGCTTTTTTTTTTGTCACATGGGATTCTTCGAAATCAAATTTGGAATTAATAAAATTTATAATTTCTCCTTTTTGTTCATTAGGGTTCTTGATAATCAAATTTCGAATTAATAAATTTTATAATTTCTTCTTTTTGTGTCATATAGAGTTTTTGATAATCAAATTTGGAATTAATTTTTTTTATTATTGGAATACAAAATTAATTTATTAATTCCAAATTTAATTATCCAAAATCCTAAATGACAAAAAAAAGGAAAAATAAAAAATCATAATTTCATTCCTCCCTACCTTAAAAGAATAGAAACATAAAAGACACTCCTTCCGACTCCGATTCAGCTACAGCGGAATTCTATGTAACGATCCTCCCATTCACTCTACGGTGACACCAAAATCCAGACAGAGAAAGGAAAAGGTTTAGGTTTCAAGCTTGTTTTGAAAAGAGGAAAAAATTGTTCTTTATTGGTAATTACTTAACATACTAAGGGTTAGAACCAAAACTTAACTCATAAAAAACATTAATTATAATAAAACTTTTATTCCTTCTTTTTTATTAACATAAACCCATTTTATTTTTCCACAATAATAACTTAAAATAATATTTATTTAATTATTAAAAATATTTTGCAATATATCGTATATTTATTTAATATAGAAAAACAAATATCGAAGTATTACATCAAATCTTTCAATTGAGCCACTATATCCATTATATACATGATGTGATCACAGAGACCTCTTACACCAGTGAGTTTAGTGGATGAGAACTATTTCATGTAGTGAATTTCTCATCAATAGCCCTCAAAAGATGCCTAACATTGTCACATTGTCATGTTGTTCACAGAACCTTGGATACTAGATTTTTTTATTAGTCTCACGAATATAAGACAACGATGTTATTTGATTAACTACTAAAATTGGTTAAAAATAATTAATACATATGTTTGGTTGAGTTTTTTTTTTCTGAGAATATATATTATAATTATTAAAATATCTTATTAAAAGAATGTTTTTTTACTAAATGTAACCAATGTGCAAAGACCTCACTATTTCTATCCAACACGCAGGAAATTGGGGTAATATGAGTGAGATTTACTCACAAAAGAACATTGAGAGGGAATTAAATTGGCGGTAACGTGAATCAAATTGGGAATAAAATTTGCACAGCACGTAGGAAAGAAATTTGTGGGAAAGGAAATAAATGGTAACACTTAATGTGAAGGACCATTAAGAGGATAGTGACCAGTAAGGAAAGTATATTTAGATTTTTACTTATGAAGAGGGATTTTAGTCACATGAAATAATTTTTTCCTACTTCTACAGTGAAATTAAATATTAGTTCAATGTGAAATTATAATTTATTCAAAAATAAAATAGATTTGAAATTAATTAATTTATCACTTTAAAATAAATGTAGGATAAGTTTTTTCACTTTTATATTCTTGTAACTAAAAAATTATCCGCAAAGCAAATATTCCCATAATTTTTGTATGACAGTTTTTTATCATCACATAATCATATCTTCAAGTTTTTTTTTTTTTTACTTATAATCATATCTCAGATATTGACAATAAATCTGGTAAGATTTATTTTTATGGCATAAAAACAATTATATTATATGTGTATAAATTAATCTCATATCTTTTATTACTTAGGTATGTTTAGTAGGAAAGAAATTTTAGTAAGAGAGAAATTTTTTATGTCCAGAAATCATGAAAATCATGAATCCGATGAATAAAATTTGTTTGGTTATATATTAGAAATCTTTAGATAAGTAAAAATCTTCTGATTTTCTTTTTTCCCTCTGACTTTCTTTTTTTCCCTCTTTCTAACTTGTCTTTCTCTCATCAGTTCATTGCACTTCATAACTTTCTCCTAAAAATTCAGAAAAATAAGAGATATGCACCGTCAGGCTGAGCCAACTTCTGTATTGTGAAGGAAAGCAAATTTTCCTTTATTATAGTGACAAATTCGAGATTAGGGTTTTTAAATTTGTCACTCTGCAATTCAGATCGTGAATCGACGACTGGAGCTATAAGCAGTTAAATTGCTTCGTCAGATCTAAAGCATCAGTTTTGTGAGAGCAAAATTGTCATTCGACAGCAAAATTACTTGGCATATAATTCTAGGCACTGGTTGCCTGCCAAAAACTGCATCGTAAATAACTAATTGGAATTCAATGTTAAAATCATTAGCATTGTGAAGAATAGCCTTTTATAATTAATTATTGCCGACGGAAAATCACTTGTTAGTATCAAATGTTGCTCGTTCATGAATCTTTCTCTACACGTAAATTTTATTGGAAATTTATGCATTTATATATCAGCATTTGTGTGCTATAGTGGAGTAATCTTTAATGGCTCTTATCATCTTGAACGTTGTTTTAAAATTTATGAATTCTGTTCAAATCTCATAAATATATGAAATACTTTAAAATCTTTTAAATTTTTATCATAAAAATCCAATCAAAACTGACCAGAAATGAAATAAGAATGGCAAAGGAAAATATGTTGTGCATAATGCACACTTGTTATTCAACATTCCCAGCTTGGAACATAAGGCTGTGAACATTGAAGGTGAGAGAGACTTGGTGAAGATGTCGGCAAGCTGTTGTGGAGAAGCAACAGGAAGTAATTTAATTAGACCAGATTGAACTTTCTCTCTAACTAGATGACAATTAATATCTATGTGCTTTGTATGTTCATGGAATACTTTATTGGCTGCGATTTGCAAAGCGGACTGATTATCGTAGTATAGGAGAGCTGGTTGATTAGCAGAAACATGCAGATCATTGAGGAGATAAGTGAGCCATTGAAGCTCACAAGTTGTGGTGGCAAGAGCACGGTATTCAGTTTCCGATGAACTACGTGAAACAGTGGGTTGTTTCTTAGAACGCCATGAGACAAGAGAATCACCAAGATAAATGGAAAACCCTGTGATAGAGCAGCGAATATCAAGACATCCTGCCCAATCTGAGTCACTAAAAGCTTTTAGTTGGAGGGAGCTGTTGGCTGGAAAGAAGAGTCCTGATCCGGGTGCTTGCTTCAAATAACACAGAATGCGAAAAGTGGCCTGTGAATGAGCAGTGGATGGAGCAGACGTGAATTGACTTAGATGATGGACAACATATGAAATATCTGGGCGAGTTGTGGTAAGATAAATAAGGTGTCCAAGTAATCTGCGAAATGATGAAGGATCTGTGAGGGGAGTTCCAGAGGTTACAGAGAGGCGTGAAGTGTAATCCATAGGCGTGGAAACAGGACAAGATGCCATCATTCCACAATCAGACAAAATATCTAAAACATATTTGCACTAAGAGAGATGAATGCCAGACTTGTTGCGAGCTACTTCAAGCCCCATAAAGTATTTAAGATTGCCTAGATCTTTGATCTTGAAGGCAACATCGAGAAGACTAGTAATGAACTGAATTTCAGAAATATTGTTGCCAGCTAGAACAATATCATCCACGTAAATAAGGAGGGTTGTAGTAGAGAAACCAAAGAATTTAAAAAACAATGAATGATATGATGCAGATTGATGATATCCATGTTGAATAAGAAAAGAAGATAATTTTGCAAACCACTGCCTACTAGCTTGTTTCAGGCCATATATGGACTTCTGCAATTTGCATACTTGATTGGAATAGGCTGGACACATTCCTTGAGGAAGACTCATGTAAACTTCTTCATTCAATTCTCCATGGAGAAATGCATTATTCACGTCTAATTGCTTGAGATGCCAATAAAAAATGGCTGCAAGGGCAACAAGGAGTCGAACTTTGGTAAGCTTAGCAACTGGGGAGAAAGTCGCAAGGTAATCTAAGCCTTCCACTTGTGTGTATCCTTTTGCAACAAGTCTCGCTTTGTACCGCTCAATGCTACCATCTGCATTATACTTGATCTTGTATATCCAACAACAACCAATAACTTGCTTGTGAGGTGGCAAAGGAGTGAGAGTCCAAGTGTGATTCATTTGCAATGCCTCTAATTCATCTTGCATTACCTTAAGCCAACAGTCATGCTTAGCAGCTTCAGCATATGAGTGGGGTTCAAAAACAGTAGAAATGGAAGATACAAAAGCTCGAAAATCATTAGAAAGACGAGAATAATAAATGTATTGCTCAATTGGATAACATATACTTGGATGATGATTGGTAGAAGTTGATGTGAGAGAGTGGTGATAATCCTGCAAGTAAAAGGGTGGGTTGTGTATTCTGGTTGAACGACGCAATGAAGGAAAATTTGGCTGAGGAGAATTTGCAGGATCAGAGTCTTGGGCTGAAGGAATAGAATCATGTGATGTTGGAACAAGATTTGGAGAATTGACAGTGTGTTGTAGAGGATCGGGTGTGATAGAAATCAAGTCATGGGGAGGAGAATTAAGGCCAAAAGAAATGGTGGGAATATTTGATGCAGATGATGGTGATTGCAACTGTGGGAAATGATTTTCATAAAAGTACACATTACGTGAAATTGTAATGTTTCTAGTATGAAGATCATAGGTGATGTAGCCTTTAGCAGCGGGTGAAAAACCGAGAAAGACACAGGGGTGAGCTCTTGGGTCTAGTTTCTTTCGGTTAGCGGTGGAAGTAGACATGTAGCATAAACATCTAAATACTTTCAGTTCAGTGATATCACAAGTTTGACCATAAAGTTTTTGAAAAGGAGTTTTATTATCAAGTAGGGGTGTAGTGATGCGGTTAATTAAGTAAGTGGCATGTAGTAATGCATAACTCCAAAAACAAGAGGGTAATTTTGAATGAAAAAGAAGAGCACGAGTAACATTCAACAAATGTTGATGTTTGCGCTCGACCACTCCATTTTGCTGCGGAGTTTCAATGCAAGTAGTTTGATGGACAATCCCTTTAGAGTTGAAGAAATTCTGCATTAAAAACTCAGCACCATTATCTGTTCTAATTGTTTGAACTCGAGTATTAAATTGAGTTTCAATTAGATTAATGAAATTAGCAATGTGCATTCAGGTTTCAAATTTATTGATCATTAAGAAAATCCATGTGAAGCGATTGTTGTCATCTACAATGGTAAGAAAGAATCTATGACCATGTATGGAAGATATGGAGTAGGGTCCCCATATGTCCATATGCAAAAGAGAAAAAGGACGTGACGCAGTAGAATGACTTGATGAAAAAGAAAGTTTATGCTGTTTGGCATAATGACAAGTGTTGCAAGTAAAATCTTTGACAGAAGCCCAAGGTGAAAATGCCACAAGTCAATAGGTATTACATCACATTTTGGGTGAATTATGGTAGAATGTATAAAATGAGATTTGAAATGATGAGGTATGAGCTGATATAGACCACCCTGCACATCAACTGAACCAATCTTCATCTTAGTTCTCGCATCCTGTATGAAGCAAACATTATAAGTGAATGTCATTTGATAGGGAGTAGTGGAAACTAGCTTAGAAACAGAGATTAGATTGAAGGCAAATGAAGATATATATAACACATCAGTGAGCTAAAAATTTGAAGAAAAACAAATTGTGCCAGAGTGTGTTGCCGTGACCTTATGACCAGTGGGAAGATTGACAATAACAGGCTTAATAAGTTTGTAAGAAGTGAAAAATTGAAGTGAGCAAGTAACGTGATCAGTGGCTCCCGAATCAATGATCCAAGGAGTAGTATCAAAGCAGTGTGTGGTGCAAATGAGAGGCTGAACACTACCTGAAGGTTGAGATGTGTGTGCAGAAGAAGAAGTAATAGAACCAATTTGATTTATATGAGCTGAGTGTGATGCTGAAGGAGCATGTGATGGCTGCTGAATTAAGGCTAACAAAGCTTGATATTATTGAGGAGTGAAGCGAATCTCTTGGTGCTCAGTGAGGGCAGAAACATCTTTCTCATTGGCCTTCACCTCAGTGGTCAAAACACTATTAGCAGATGCAGATTTGTTATTGGAGAAACGTTAGCCAGGAGGGAAGCCATATTTCTTATAAGATGTATCTACTGTATGACCATTCTTTCCGCAGTGGGAGCAAGCTTTTCCACGATTAGAGGTGCTCTTGCCATTCTTGTTAGGGAATCCATGCTTACGGTAACAAGTGCTTTCAGTATGACCAGTTCGTCCATAAAAATTGCACATAGAATTCATGATGGTAGCATTAACTTCAGCTAAGGAATCAGGAACAAAAAACTGTCGCTCCTGTTGTGCAGCGTAGGAGAAAACATGAGATCTAACATTTGCATATTGATCATTAAGCCCTCTAAGAAATTTCATGGCTTGATCCTCCAATTTCCTTTGAGCGAGAATAGATGAAACTTTACACACACATTTCACAGTGCACACACAAATCGGGTCTGGTCGAAAGTTCTCAAGCTCATCCCATATAATTCGTAACTGAGTAAAATAGTTAGTGACATATAAGTCACCTTGTTTGATCGAGGAAGCTTTGAGTTGTAGAGCAAATATGCACAGAAGATCTCCTTGGGAATAACGTGATTTCAGATCGCGCCAAATCTCTTCTATAGAGTCCATCCAGAGAATGATTTGTCTTATTGAAGAAGAAACAGAGTGCACAAGCCAGGAGACCACCATAATATTACATCGTTTCCATGCACTGTAGACACAGTAAGAGGAAGACGGTTGTCGAGCACTGCCATCCACAAATTCTACTTTGTTTTTAGCACTGAGAGCCGTGAGCATGGATCTGCTCCAAGAGTGATAGTTTATGGAATCAAGTGAGGGAGAAACTAATGCCATAGCGGGGTTTTCATTTGGATGCAAGTACAAGAAACTATGAATATCAAGTGAGGGATCAACTTCACCACTCATGGTTGCATAATGACAAAACCAAAGGAGAAGGATGAAGATCGAAAATGAAAATGATGATCGTCAAGCTCTTAATACGATGACGAGAAATGAAATAAGAATGGCAAGGGAAAATATGTTGTGCATAATGCCCACTCATTATTCGATAAAATGCCAAAAACAGAGTATATATATTACAACGTGGAGAGAGAAGAAAACTTATAACAGAAAGCGAAAGATAATAAAAAAATAGTTATAACAAACTATTATTCTAACAGACTATTATGCGTGAGATAAACTATCAAATCTTGATCATAATTTTTTTTAAAAAAAAATTAAAAAGTCATAACATTTTTACATAATTTTTTAAAATCCACAAACTTTTTCATGTCAAAACAGTTTCTTAAAATCTCAATCCAAGAAGTCCCTAAAAGAATTACATATATTTTACCAATTATTTTAATTATGTACCATATTATATAATTTAATAAAAAAACAACATGATTTTTTTATTGTAATAAAAAAATTAACTTGAAAAAATAAGATTCTCACCTCCCCATGAATATTATTTTTTTAAAATGCATACCAAATATAAGAAACTAAGTTTTTCAATTTATGATTTTCGAAAAACCAAAAACTTAATCAAATCCCCCCTTAAAGTATTATTTACCAGGGAAAATCCCCTAAAAAAGTTAGTCTAAAGTTTAAATGTCAGTCTTGTAATTCTAAATACACTTAAACAAATAACCAAAAATTAAAAAGGAAACTAATAGATATATTTTAATTATCATTTATGTACATTTTAATAAATATAAAAATAATAAGTATTTGCTTTGAATCAGTAAATAATTTATCACAAATATTGCATTAATTTTTTTAAATAATATTTTTCTTCCATATTCAAATTATATTTTAACGGGTAAATTGATTTTAAGTAAGTAATTCATTGATAGTGCATGTAGTGTTTTAAAAATCAATCTAGTTGAGACACTGACTTGATGGATCATTGGTCGAGTTAGTAGGTCAATAATAAAAAACAAACCGGTGTAAGTAATATAAAATATAAATATTTTTGTATTAATTGTGTCAAAAGTTAATAATTAATCATCATAGTTTGATAATAAGTTGATCCATTAAATAATTTTTAAGTCTTTGATTTAATTCTTAAGTGTATCACATTTTTTCATTTATATTAAATTTTTATTTTTTTTAAGAGAAATAGTCAATATTGGGTCAATTGGTTCAACTAAACTGGTTTACCGAGGCAATTCGGTCGGATTATCGGTTTAACCATAGAACCAGTTTAAATCAAACCGGAGTGGACGGACTCAATCACAATCAATTCAAGGCTAGAGCATCGGCAAAAACACCAAAAGGGGCCTTTTACAAATTATTTACCAAAAAGGGGCTCTTTTGCAATTATTTCCGGGGGGGTCTGTTTTTTATTGCAAAGCGCCCCCACCCAGGCGCCTCCACTGTGCACGTGACACGTGGCACAGGGAGGTAGCGCCCCTGACGCAGGCGCCTTTGGTAGGCCCAGGGGTCAGGCACTACTGGTGGCGCCCCTGCTGCAGGCGCTACGGCTAGCGCAGGGCAGCCAGGCGCCTGCCCCCCCCTCAACCTCTTCTTCCACACCCCCCAGCCCCCCCCCCCCCCCCCCCCCCCCAGCCTCTTCTTCTCACACCCCCAGTCTCTTCCCACACCCCCCACCCCAAAATTTTATATTTTTTATATTGTTTATCAAAAATTTAAATTTTGTTTCATCTTTTTATTAGTATTATTTGTTATTTTTTATATTCCACACCCCCACCCCAAAATTTCAATAAGATTATTTTTTATACACTCTAAATTGTATATTTTTTAATTTGTTTATCAAAAATTTAAATTTTTTTCATTTTTATTATTAGTATTATTTGTTATTTTTTTATATTTTATTATTCTCTCTTTTTGAAGTATATATAAGTACATTTTCAATAAAATACATTTTGAAATCCTAAAATGTTTTAAAATGCTTTTTGATTTGGTCAATTCTTTTTTGATTTGGCCATTAAATTACGTTAGAGATCACTTTTGATTTATGTGTCATTAACATTATGGTTATTTATTTTTATTTATTTTAAAAGCATTGCACAATAAGATTGAAACGTTGAAGTGACAATAATATAAATTAACATGAAATAAAATCATACAAAGTAGAAGACAATATGAAACACATGAAAAAAATAATACAGTACATGAATGTAACCATGCGGAAAATGTAAACTCATTATTAATCAATCATCACTATGTCTGTGATGCCGCGACGAAGTTCCACATGGCCGGTCCCAATTTCTAGCTGCCTATCAGGATTTCTTCTTCTAGGATTCGCCCTTTCATCCACTTGGTCAGCCTCGACAGAGAAATCATGACGTAAATCGACCCCTAATAAGTCGTCCATGTCGGGTATATCTCCAGGTACATTCCACGGACCAGCAAGTGGGGCATTTGGGGTCGATACTTGACCACTTTGGGTAAATGAAGGAGTTTCCGTTGAAGAAGGAGAGACCCAAATATGCCTGCAAAACTATACCCTGGTTGAAAATCATGTGGGTATGAATACATCGGCGCATCTGAGACGGTTCTTGGGTGAATGCCGGCGGTGTGTAATACATTCCATGTTGTCGTTCTGGCATCGGAGGCAAACTATATGTTGCTGCATCAACAGTTTCCCGACGTCGCGCTAAGCCTCGAGTCTCCACACTTTGCCGTAGTATATTAAACTGTTGATGTTCAAATTGTGGCTGAGAAGGGGGAGCATCTTCATGTGCCTCAAGTATCCTATCCTCTTCCTCAGACAAAAGAGTGATCTTCTCGATACATGGCAGTAAATCGTCAAAAGTAAAACCCTTCTCCCAACAGGCGACACCATAAAATGTAGTGTTTCGCGATTTCACCCTGCATAGAAATAAATGAATAGTTATTAAAATAATCTTAAATAAGCGCAACATTCTTTTCTAAATTATAATGGACAATGTATACCAATAGTCCTCTTCTTGCATGTTTTGGGTCGACATACACTTTTGTTTTACGCCTGTACCACCTCATATATTCAGAGTTCAGACGAGGGTCCCTGTTTGTGGCGGCGTCTGCTCTACTCTCCTTTCATAGCGACTATTCCATTCATTAAGCGCGGGTTGCATTAGTCGCATCCAATTTTTTCCTTCCTTTCCCTTTAATGTCAAGTCATGTATGTTGTTGGGTTGCATTACTGGTCCGGAATAGGTTGTTGCATTCCAAATTGTCTCATGACTCTATCCGGCTGGTGCCATTCCACTTTTGAAACAAATAAGTGGTATGATACATGTCCATAATACAGACCCAAAAAACAAACTTGACTCAATTCATTTCCACATGTCCAGCATAAGGGACCCATACAAACTGCATATAAAAGTTAATTTAATAAATTAATTAAGAAATACAACATCATTTAATAAACAAACATCAAAATTGTTACCTCGTCGCGTTTCATGACATCTAATTTACGACGAAACTCAATTAAATTGTCATTGCCTATGTGATGCAATTCACCTCCCAACCATCTTCACAAAAAATTAAATAACAAAATAAAATGTTACATAGAATAATGATTAACATCAACCAAGCATGTTTATTAATAATGAATTCAAAATAGTAAAGGAAAGTATACCTGTAACCAAGTGGCGCGTTTTGTTGTTGTGGAGGAATAACTGAGGGGGCTAACGTTGGGCATCGTTCCCATGCCCATAATTGAATCAAGAGAGTGAAACCGCCTATTGATTTAGCATTATAGTCTGTTGCGATGCACATCTCTCTATAAAGGTTACCCAAAACAGCAGCTCCCCATGCATAACTATGCACTCTCTAAGGTCTCTCAGAAATGCAAATTTCTTCTTCTAGGATTCGCCCTTTCATCCACTTGGTCAGCCTCGACAGAGAAATCATGACGTAAATCGACCCCTAATAAGTCGTCCATGTCGGGTATATCTCCAGGTACATTCCACGGACCAGCAAGTGGGGCATTTGGGGTCGATACTTGACCACTTTGGGTAAATGAAGGAGTTTCCGTTGAAGAAGGAGAGGACCCAAATATGCCTGCAAAACTATACCCTGGTTGAAAATCATGTGGGTATGAATACATCGGCGGCATCTGAGACGGTTCTTGGGTGAATGCCGGCGGTGTGTAATACATTCCATGTTGTCGTTCTGGCATCGGAGGCAAACTATATGTTGCTGCATCAACAGTTTCCCGACGTCGCGCTAAGCCTCGAGTCTCCACACTTTGCCGTAGTATATTAAACTGTTGATGTTCAAATTGTGGCTGAGAAGGGGGAGCATCTTCATGTGCCTCAAGTATCCTATCCTCTTCCTCAGACAAAAGAGTGATCTTCTCGATACATGGCAGTAAATCGTCAAAAGTAAAACCCTTCTCCCAACAGGCGACACCATAAAATGTAGTGTTTCGGCGATTTCACCCTGCATAGAAAATAAATGAATAGTTATTAAAATAATCTTAAATAAGCGCAACATTCTTTTCTAAATTATAATGGACAATGTATACCAATAGTCCTCTTCTTGCATGTTTTGGGTCGACATAAACTTTTGTTTTACGCCTGTACCACCTCATATATTCAGAGTTCAGACTGAGGGTCCCTGTTTGTGGCGGCGTCTGCTCTACTCTCCTTTCATAGCGACTATTCCATTCATTAAGCGCGGGTTGCATTAGTCGCATCCAATTTTTTCCTTCCTTTCCCTTTAATGTCAAGTCATGTATGTTGTTGGGTTGCATTACTGGTCCCGGAATAGGTTGTTGCATTCCAAATTGTCTCATGACTCTATCCGGCTGGTGCCATTCCACTTTTTGAAAACAAATAAGTGGTATGATACATGTCCATAATACAGACCCAAAAAAACAAACTTGACTCAATTCATTTCCACATGTCCAGCATAAGGGACCCATACAAACTGCATATAAAAGTTAAATTTAATAAATTAATTAAGAAATACAACATCATTTAATAAACAAACATCAAAATTGTTACCTCGTCGCGTTTCATGACATCTAATTTACGACGAAACTCAATTAAATTGTCATTGCCTATGTGATGCAATTCACCTCCCAACCATCTTCACAAAAAATTAAATAACAAAATAAAATGTTACATAGAATAATGATTAACATCAACCAACATGTTTATTAATAATGAATTCAAAATAGTAAAGGAAAGTATACCTGTAACCAAGTGGCGCGTTTTGTTGTTGTGGAGGAATAACTGAGGGGGCTAACGTTGGGCATCGTTCCCATGCCCATAATTGAATCAAGAGAGTGAAACCGCCTATTGATTTAGCATTATAGTCTGTTGCGATGCACATCTCTCTATAAAGGTTACCCAAAACAGCAGCTCCCCATGCATAACTGCTGCACTCTCTAAGGTCTCTCAGAAACTGCAAATATTTCAAATGCACCCGTTTGCTGCTTTTGTCAACAAACATTACCCCTCCTATGAATCGTAAGATCCAAGCACGAGCAAATCTTTCAAGGCCTTCTTGGTTGCCTGTAAAATCATGAATATTTGCAAAATGAGAAGACAACCAACTCAATTTAATTGAGTTCCCATCAATTGCAGCATCGTCAGGCATGACACCCAATAATTCATGAAACAATTCAAACCAGTCAATATTTGTATTTCCAATTAATGGTCTTCCATCCACAGGAATACCAAGTAGCACAGAAACATCTTGAAGTGTAATAGTTGCCTCTCCACACTTCAAATGAAATGTATGCGTTTCTGGCCTCCACCTTTCAATAAAAGCATTCACCAATGCTCCATTCACTTTCAGCTGCGCCAATTTCATTATCGGGTACAAACCCGAAATTTGTAATAGAGGAATAATTTCTTCGGGCGGTGCTTCTCTATGATTGTACAGTGGTGTGGCTCGTCGAATTTTTAATGTCCTATCATTAGCACCATTCCAAATATGTTGGGATACATGATTTTTTTGCATCCACAATAAATCATCCTCTAATGGTCCAGATGCCACGTCATAATGATGAGAAGATGACGAACTAGCCATATTAAAACTCCTGTATAGAAAGAAAAAAAAATTAATAGTCACACATATCATAAATAATAAATAAAGTCAAGTACGTACGCGTAATTTAAATTTTAGAAACGAGCACGTAATTTAAATTTTAGAAAAAACACGTAATTTAAATTTTACAAACAAACAATAATTTAAATTTTCTTATAAATTTTTTTACTTAATTTCAGAAAATATATATATATATTTTTTTTATATTTAACAATTTAAAAAAATAATTTCTACACATTGAGAAATTTTTTTCTTCATTTTCAGAAAATATATATATATTTTTTGTCAATTTCAACAATTTCAATATATATATATATATAATAAAAATAATTTTTACACATTCAGAATTTTTTTCTTCATTTTCAGAAAATATATATATATATTTTGTCAATTTCAGCAATTTCAATATATATATATATATATATATATATATATATATAATATATATATAATAATTTTTACACATTCAGAATTTTTTTCTTCATTTTCAGAAAATATATATATATATAATTTTTTGTCAATTTCAGCAATTTCAATATATATATATATATATAATAAAAAATAATTTCTTCACATTGATGAATTTTTTTTCTCAACTTTCAGAAAATATATATATATATTTTGTCAATTTCAGCAATTTCAATAAACATATATATATATATATATATATATATATATATATATATATATAAAATAAAAATAATTTCTTCACATTGAGGATTTTTTTTCTCAACTTTCAGAAAATATATATATTTTTTTCCTCAATTTCACCAATTTCAGAAAATAATATAAGAACACGTATATATATATTTTTTATATATAATAATAATATGCCTTTCTTTTTTAAATACGCCTAATAACAATATTACAGTAATATTTATTATGAATGTTAATTAAATTTATATTCTAAAAATTAAACAACCGTAACACAAATAAATAATTTATTATATAATTAATAAAAAATAACTAAAATAATAAACAAATTAAACTAACAGCAAAAATATATAAAGATAAAAAAATAAACTTGTTATGTTGTAAGTTAATACAATTTTCTTGTACACAAGATGACCACCTGCAAAAAAAAAACATACAAATAATAAAATATAACAATTTATAAAAAATAAATAAATTTGAAACAATTAAAAAAATAACATACCTTGCTGGGGAGAATGGAAACAAAAATGGAGTGTTCGAAGGGGGGGAACAAGCTTGAGACAGAGGAGAGTTTGGGGGAGAAGGAGGGGGTGGGGTGAGGGGGGACCAGGAGGGGGTGGGTGGGGGGGGGCCTTTATCGGGCAGGAGGAGGGGGTGGGGGGGTGGGGGGCTGGCGCCTACGGTTGCGCCTGGTGCAGGGGCGCCACCAGTCGCACCCAGTGGCAGGGCGCTACCAGACGCGCCTGCGTCAGGGGCGCTACCTGCTGCTCCCTCGTGCGCCGCGCCTGTGCCACGTGTCACGCGCACAGTGGAAGCGCCTGGCTGGGGGGCGCTTTGCAATAAAAAAACAGACCCCCCCAGAAATAATTGCAAAAGAGCCCATTTTTTATAAATAATTTGTAAAAAAGCCCCTTTTTAGTGTTTTTGTCCTAGAGCATCAGTTCTTGATCGGACTAACGAGACTAGTCCAGTTTTCAAAACTGAGTGCATGTGCATGATTATATAAAATATATAATAATCATGTTTATTATGTAAAGTAATATAAAATCTATATAGTCATCTAATTTTAAAATCTTTGATATGGAAATTATTTTTGTCAAATTTTTTGGACATGTTTTAATTTTAAGTGAAAATAGTTACTGTGAAAATAATTTATTACAACATTTATTTTGGAGAAGAAAGTTTAATTGAAATAATACAATTTTTTTTAATTTGTGGGTATAAAAAATAATGCTAAAAAATTTATAATAACTCATGCTCAATTAAATCCCCCTTGATTGAAATCAATGTTATTAAACTCGGCCGAATAACCGAATTAGTAATGGTTAAACTAGTGAATAAGCAATTAGTCCGATTTAATCTCATATATATTAAAATAAATTATATGTATAATATAATTTAATTAATCAATCCATTACTAGAAAGTTTAATATTTATCAAATTCTAACAATGCACAAAATCAAAGCAAGTTGAAATTAAATGAAAAGATCTTCAAGTATATATTGATTTTTAAATATAATTTTTTTAGAAGATTGTTAAATAAAATATTCATCAGGGAACGAACTCAGGGAAGAGGGAAACGACGGAAATATTTCATCATTCATCAACATGACAAAATGCAGCGCCATTTTGCGATATTTTTTTTTAAAAAAAAAAAAGCGTGCTCAACCCAGACTAGGTTTGCAAAACCGATCGTGTTACCGAGTTTTGCCGAAACCAACCGGTTCTCACCTGGCCAAATAGGATCATATATATTTCAGATCTGATTGCTTTCTCATACTAGTAAGGGATTCGAGACCTGACCGAACCGGTCCGACCGGCCGACCCAGGGCATTTTCACAACACTCATTGAAATAATACAATTTAGAAAGGAAACAATTATAATTGAATAATTGTTTTTTATTTAATCGTCCAAGGATATTTATAGTTGATCTTTATTTAATTTAAATAAGAATTTTATATGACCATCTAATTTAAATTACTTATGATTGTATACAAAAATTATTAAATAGGAAAATTATTCAAATCAATAATCAATAATTAAATATAAAATAGGTAAAAAAAAATACTTTTTACGTCTATATCTTCGTATCAATTATAATCTGTTTCTCACAGTACATTATCTGCAACAATATATTATAATATTTTTTACATTTATCATTTTATCAATAGTTTAAGTAATTCTTTATTTTAAGCCGAGTCTTCAAATTACTTTAAATTTTAAAAAACATACCTCTACACAAATTGATTCCTGCAAAGTATTTGAAATAAATGTTTACTTTTATATTATAAATTCTTGAATATAGAATATTATAAATATACTTAATTACTAATTTTTATTTTTATTGAAAGAAAAAAATTTATATTTTCTTACATTTTGTAATAGAAATATAAAAGTAATAAAATTGTTAATTCCTTCCTTCGTTCCTAAATATATATTTTTTTCAATTTTATTTGTTCTGTTTTATAAGACTCTTATCAAATTTTTTTATTAATTATTTTTTTATTAATATATCCTTAATTATTTTACAATAAATATTATAAAAATCTATTCTCTCTATTATAAGGATGGGAGAAAAAAATTAACATATATTAATTAATTAATTAGAAAGTAATTAAATGAAAAGAGAAAGACAATGAATTTCAATTATTCAAGGATATTAAGGCTATGTTCTACCAGGTATTTCCACTAACTTCTAGATTTTTTTTACTGAAAATATTGTTTGATTTTTCACTAGATAAGTTTTTTTTTTATTAGCTTCTAAAGTTTTTTAAAACACTACTTGAAGTAGTATTTTTAAAATATTGGCTTCTATTTCTAACTTTTTATATTTTTTTCAATTTTTATTCTTGATATATTTATCCAATTTTACAATTATCTTTTTTTAGATAACTCATTATTTTATTATTTTTTTCATTTCATACTTTTCAGTTAGCTTTCAGGTAGTTGTTTAGTTTCTCTTGAGTTTTTAGTTAGTTTTTGTCGAACTTAGTCTAAGTTAACTAACTTTCTTAAAGAGTGTAAATTAATTTAAAAAGTCTTATATTTAAGAACATAGAGATAATACATTGATATTTAAGCTATATTCGGCAATACATTTTAGCTAGTTTTTATTTTTTTTATTAACTGAAAAACTTGTTTAACCATTTGGTAAACAAATTTTTTTAATAACTTTTAACGTTTTTTGAAATACTAACTTCTAATTTTTTTATATTTTTCTTCTTTTTATCCTTAATATATTTATTAAATTTCTTGATTATCCTTTTTAAAAAAAATTATGATTTCTATTTTTATATCATTTTATACTTTTCATCTAATTTAACCGATACCGACCATTTATAATTTAATAAACTAATTTTCAGCAGCAAGCTTTCATTTACGACTAGTTATTTAACATTTAGTTAACTTTTTAACTAATTTTACCGATTATAGCCTTAATATATATTTTAGATTATTGTATTGTTGCAAAAAAATAATTGACCATTATGTATAAGATTTTCTTTATATCCATTTTAGTGTTAATTCATAATATGTGTGTGTGATTTAATATTAATATCTATGTTTACAAGATTTATAAATTTTTATAATTTAATTTAAATATAATTTATCATATTTATACATAAATGTGAAATTTTATTAATATCTAAATCTGGTGGCTAAATATTTATAACACATGAAACTTAGATAAACACTTTAGATGAAAAATGTACTTGTTTATATTTAATTAGTTAAAAGTTTTAAGTGGTGTTATTAACTTATTTTAAATCAAAACGTGGAATATATATTTATAATTATTAATGAGCTATTTAAACATTATGAAAATAATTGTCGATCAACTTATATATGATTTAGTTTTAATTTTAAATAAAGCTTGAAATGTGAAAAAAATATTATTATTACTTATTTAATATTTTTTTTAGAGATTGACCAACAAAGTTTGATAATTATTTAATAATGAATATAAATATTGTCATTGATTTATTAATATTTTTATAATTTATTATTTATAATAGAAATTGAAGTTGATGACTAATATAGTCAATTAAGTATCTTATTGCCTAAATAAATTAAGTATCTTCTATTGCAAAAATTTTAAGTGATATAATTGTTTTTAATTCATTAATTGCTGTCCACATTTATTCGGATATCTTTGCCTAAAATATATTTATCGTAACATAAAGCTTTTTTTTTTTTACAGCAACATAAATCTTTATTCTTTTTCTATATTTTGAGTAGTGGGTTTAGGAAAATTTAAATCCATATTTAAGTGAGACAATATAGTATGATTATATTTCACAAATATATTTTACTCTTTAATTATAACAATGCATGCTTATAATTTTAAAAAATAGAGAATTAAATGACCTAATTATATATTTACATGATATAGATTTGGATAAATTTTTTTTAATGAAATTAGATTAAAAAAATATTGTAGCCAGTTTTCTTATGCATAATGATATAGTCAATAGTTTATTAATATAGAAATTTTTATTTAATATAAAAATTAAATGTTGTATAAAAAATGTTTTTTGTAATGTTTTCTCTATTCAAAAGAAAAAGCTGATTCGATAGATAAAAGATTAAACCACTCATTTTTATCTATTTGTATCAAATAGATTTACGAATTAAGTTATAGTTTATTATGTCGATAACATGATTTTTTAATTAAAATTTAAATATTAAATTAAAATTATTAATTTCTTTTCTAACATTGCATCAACATGAAAGTAAAAGTTGATGAGGAGTACTATCAACACATTTTCTAATAGGCACTCTTTCTAACACACTCTAGTATTGATTAAAATTGATTGGAATGTATAAAATTATGAAAAAAAGTCATTAAATATTATATAGAATCCACTATCTTTTGTATTTAAAAAAATTTAACCAATCAAAAAAACATGTTCAAAAGAATATATTATTAACATTTTTCAAAGTTGATTATCTCGCCTTGATGTAGGATGAAACAATGACAAATGGCCAAGTAGTTTTAAATGGCAAGAGAATGTGAAGGACTCAGACGAAATCATCATTTATTTTGAAAATATTAGAAAAATCCAATAACAATTTATGCTACTATCATTAATTAGATCATTTTGTTCTATCTGTAGTTGTCATTTGCTCTAGGTGATTCATGTAGCTTAACTACAATTTTTTTTATGCTCTATATACAAATTACTATGACATTTTTTTTTATAGAAATTGTAAATATGCTACTAAAGTAATCTTATTTCGTAGTTATTAATATAGATTCATGTTTCCTTACAGTACTTAAACAATTTCTTAAGACATTATCATATATCAAATCTATATATATATATATATATATAAGATTTACTTTCTCCTCACCAAAATATTCACTTATGAATAGCACTGGAAAACACACTATTAGTATATTATAATAATATATTTTAAAGGTAAGCTTATTAAATAAGGTAAAATTAGTTAAAATTTATTTATATTTGAAAAAAAAACAGTATCTTTTGTTGTTTAATTACATTCTAGAGTGAAAGCTCAAATTCACACTTTCTGCGAATAATAACTGTCAAAATCAAAACTACGTACTAGTTTCCTCTTGATTCACTTGGGAGTATTTGTTGCCCAAGCAAATAACTTCACAAGTTGGATTTAACGTGTTAAACTGTTACCAATTCATTTCATGGGCTCATGGCTGCTGAATCATCTTGCCATTTTCACTCCCTTTCATCACAGTGAGTTGTTTGTTTTCATAGAATTTTATTGTCATATTCCCATGTCACTAAAAGCTGTAAATGCCTTTATTTTTAATTGAGCCATTTTAATCTTTAAACATGTAATTCTCACTGTTATTAAGTTTCCTATTGATCTTGGCTGTTATTGTGCTCATAAATGTCTATTATGATCATATTTATTTTGTGACTATACTATAATTAAATGATATTACAATTTTGTTGAACTTATACAAATGACAACTTATGGTATGGATGGAAATTTTTTAATAGAAGATGAAATGGAAGTAGTTAAGTTTGTCTCTAAACGTTTGCTATATGAACATGGTAGTGACATGTTACGAAGAATTTGAGATTTGGTCTCTGGACTCATTCCATGTAAGACCTTGATGAATATATATATTCCTTCTCTTAGTAGTGGGACAAAAATTATTTATCAAATATAGAGATTGAAACTTTGTTACTTAAACAACCCTACCAAATATTCCATTATCACCTAAATAAGACTTTACAACCTTGTAATTAAAGGAATAAATAAATCACATACCAAGTTTTTGGAGCAACTCTGAACTCTACGGTTCAATTCTGTTGTCCCTGTATAATTGTAATGTTGTTTGATATTAACTTGTAATAAAAAAATAGATAAATTTAGAGTAAGTTAATTTTCATGGCGAAGGGAGGCATTCATGATTTACTTACAAGTTCTTAATTCTAATTTTCAACAAATAAAAAGCATTTTTTTTCCTTTGATTTATGCTATCATGGAGGCATTCATGATACAATTCTTTCTTTCTCATCCATGGTCAGCACTCGGTCTGACCTCAAATGCAGGACCCCCCTATCAGACTCACATCCTCATCCGGCAGCTATGACAAGCAAAGTTAGAATATACTAGTAGATGTAGGTGTAAATTGGAATAATTATAAATAGAGAAAAATCATTAACATTACATCAAAGAGTAGCTTTGGTAGGCTAAGTTCTCAACATTCTCATCTTCTGAATTTTCTTCTACAAGAATATTGGATTTTCTAATCTCTTTTGTCTTTAATTAAGCAATTTAAATTCTTGTTTAAATTTCCCTCTTGTTTGATTTAATTTTCTGTCAATTTAAATTTTTGTTTTTCTCATAACCTTTTGAAAATAATTTTCTTTAACTTCTTTTATTAATAAAATATTCATCTATCTAAGGACAAATAAATCCTCTGTGGATTCAACACTTGGACTTCCGTTTTTATTTTACTACTTGAGATGAATTGGTGCACTTGTCAATCCATCAATAGCCCAAGTACAAGTGTTACACACTCCTAACGGCCAATCGCACCACAATTTTGGAGGAAGCTTTCAAACTAGAGGTACCCATCCGGCTACCCCAGATGAAACCTCCCAAGTCGGGGTCAGATGCAACAAAATACTGCAAATATCACCGCGATATTGGTTATAACACTGAAGACTGTTAGGCCTTAAAGGACAAGATAGAAGAACTTACACAAGCTGGGTAACTAGTCTAGTTTGTTAAGAGACCAGACAATCACCAAGCAGGAGCATGACCCGGAGGTCATCAAGAGAAGCAAAATAGGAACCAGGAAGCAGCCGAGAGAAGAGCGGAAGATGGAGGCAAACAAAGACACCAACAACAACGGCGTGAGCGACAACCTCCATAAGAATAGGAACCCACCCAAAAAATTAGAGGTATAGTCAAGATCATTGCGGGAAGATTTTCCTATGGAGGACAATCCAACCAATCCCAAAAATGTTATCTATGCGCCATCCAAAACATCGACATTAATTTTGCCATCACACCCCTACAGTGAAGTCTCCCTCCTATCACCATTACGGACATGGACTTCAAGGGCATCAACCCCGTCATTCAAGATGACCCTATGGTTGTCTCCATCATCATTGCAAATTTCATGGTGTCCAGGGTCCTCAATGACTAGGGCAGTTTCGTTGATATCCTGTATTGGAAAACCTTCAGAGACTCGAGGTCTCATCCGACATTGTCTACCCTCACACCGGTCCATTCCTCGGCTTTACAGGCAAGAAAGTCGAGACCAGAGACTACATGGACTTGATGACCACCTTCGCTTAGGGCAATCTCTCCAGGAGCTTCACCATCAAATATCTACTAGTTAACACAAACACATCATACTTTGCCTTAATCAGCAGAAAGACACTTAACGAACTTGGAGCCACAGTCTCCACGCCCCATTTGACAATGACATTCTCTACACTAGCAAAGGAGATTGTAACCTTCAAGGTTGACCAAAAGCAAGCATGACAATGCTATGTAGAGAGCCTGATGGTAGCACCATATCCTCATATCCAGGAGCTTGCCATGCCTCACCACACAGTGGCTGAAACCACTAAAGTTGTGATCATGGATGAAGGTCCCAGATCTGAGCCTTGACCATCTACCAAACCAGCCTAAGCAGTGAATTTGAAATAGATCCGCGAGACAACACCTTTGACATAGACCCGAAACCCATTGAACAGCTTGTCCAGCTGCAACTCGGATCTAAACCTGAGCAGTGCACACGATTTAGTAGGGACCTCACTAGTCCCGAGCACCGGCACATCATCGACGTGCTACGTAGAAATGTGAATTTATTTTCCTGGAAGCCATCTAACATGCCGAGAATCCACCCCGGCATAATCTGCCACAAACTTGCTATATGTCCCTAGGTTAAACCAATATCACAGAAGAAAAGAAAGATGGAAGAAGAACGACATAAAGTCGTCAAAGAAGAAGTCGACAAACTCCTCAAGGCAAACTTCATAAGAGAAGTCAGGTTTTCTACCTGGCTCACCAATGTCATGGTAAAAAAGGCCAATGACAAATGGCGAATGTGCACCGAATACACTGATCTGAACAGGGCATGCCCTAAATATGCATACCCTTTGCCCAGCATCGATAGGCTAGTTGATGGAACGTCCGGGTTCCAGTGCTAAGCTTCCTGGATGCATACTCCGGATATAACTAGATAAGAATGCATCTGCCAGACAAGGAGAATACGACACTGAAGATGCCAACTTTTGCTATAGGGTCGTGCCTTTCGACCTAAAAAATGCAGGTGCGACATACCAACGACTGATGGACCGAGTCTTCAAACAACAGATCAGATGAAATGTCGAGGTATATATGGACGACATGGTCGTCCAATCTCAAAGAATACCCCAACATGTGGCAGACCTGGAAGAAGTCTTCGGGGAACTCTGCAAATACGACATGTGCCTTAACCCTGAAAAATGTACTTTTGGGGTAGGCAGAGGAAAGTTTCTTGGCTTCATGATCACTCACTAGGGGATGGAAGTGTACCTCGACAAATGCACTGCCATACTGGAGATGCTCAGCCCAACCAGCATCCATGTAAGCAAGAGCACAATGCTTGCACTGCACACAAGCTTTGTACTTGGTAATCCTTACAGATTCACAAAATCCAAGACTCGTCCTTGGTAAGCCTCAACACAACTTTGATGGCTTGACAAAACCTAGGGCAAACACGTCCTCGATCCAAGGCTCGACAAACCCAAGGTTCGCCCTTGGTGAGCCCTTTCTGTTACTAAGACCTATCTCCACGAGAACTCAAGGTACTCAAGGCTCGACAAACTCAAGGTCCGCTCACATGCTACAACTTCGATGACCACTGTCAAGGGTCCAAGTCTTTGAACAACTGTTACCCGACTATTTGGCAAGACCTTCAATCAGGTGTAGCCCACACTTAATCCTTATAACCATCAGAGGAGTACTTTCGCATGTCAAGATGACCTACCACTAGATTGCATGACAAGACCTTCAATCAGGTGCAACTCACATTTACTTCTCATAATCATCAGAGGAGGAACTCAGCAGGCCAAACGACCTACCCCCTGACTGGTTGGCAAGACCTTTAACCAGGGGCAAGTCAAACATAACTCCTTACAACCATCATGGAAGAAGCTCCATAGAATAGAAGGAATCCCCACTAGATGGGTGACGAGACCTTTAACCATGTTGAAATCAAACCTGAGATGATTTCATGTCATCTACTTTTTACAAGACCACCATGGTCCTACTTCTACATCAACAAGGTCTTGCTTCCTATGCTGTCAAATAGTTTACATCACGATAGCCTATTCATATGACCACAAGTACGAAGCGTTGCAAAGACAAAAACAACATACATACAATACATAAATATTTCAAATAATTTTACAGTTACAGGGCCTATACAACCAAATTCTAACAAAGAAGAAAAAAGATAAAGACAAAGGCAGCCTAGACATAGGCATCATTGCCTTGCTTCGCAGAACCCTGTCTTTCATTACCAGCCTCCTCCTTCGCAACAATGTCTTCCTCATCAAGCAGGACACCATCCTTCACATCCTTGAAGGGATCGAAGAGACCCAAGTCAAGGTCCTTCGCAAAAAACGGCTTGCTTGACGACCTTTTAAAACCATTTCTCATGCTGCTCCACGACATTCTTCTTGTATAGAAGTAACTCATCCTCAAGCTCCTTGTTGGCCTCCCTCTCCTTGGCAGCTCGTAGCTCGGACTCCTCAAGCCTGGACTTCGACTCCTTAAGCCGAGCCTCTAAATCAACAACTACCTTGGCAAGCTCGTCCCTCTCAGCCGCCACACTCTATATTTTGCCACCCAAGTCCTTCTTTTTCACCTGTAAGTCCTTGTAGTGTTTAAACAATTCATCACCATCCAACCAGGTGCGCAAAAACTTGGCCAATACACCACCAACTTTGAAAGACAATTGGTGATTCGACCTTACAACCTCAACAAAAGCAATGCTGGCATTGCCCACTTTAGGGTGCTCCACTCGCCAAAGAGTATCAGTAATAGCCCTCCATTTGGCGACCTCTGCCTCCAAGGACACCACATTTTGCATAGCCTCATGGTACCATAGTCCATTCTCCTCCAAAATGGCCAAACTCCTTTGGAGAAAGACTTTGGCAGAGTCAGTAGCATTCATCACCCTTGCTGACCTAATAAGGCTCTTGTCGAAAGTTGACACAAAGCCAATCAAGGTCTTCTGCTCCGGCTTATAAGTTGCACCCCACAGTGAGTCAGCATCACTAGAGGTGTACAACTGATCAAGGGAGACGCGAGGACTAATAAGATGATGCCACCACCGCCAAGACAACAAAGGGAAAAACCACCTGAGCCGATGAGGAAATAGGCAGCACCGTAGGAGCACTAGTGGATGACGGTGCCCTAGCAGAGTCAGACTGAGTGGCTGACATAGTAACTTCAGCAATAGTAGGGGTAACCTCCTGAACAACAATAGTAGGAGGAGGTGAAGGAGCAGAAGTAGTCACAGCAACAATAGAAGCCTTGATGGGCGGTGGATTCAGAGGCACATCTTGCACAGTCGAAAGGCGACCAGCACTAGGCATCAACCCTATAGCTTGCCTTAGGGCACGAAGGCTCATAGAGGCCTTCGACTTCTTGCGGCCAAACGGCCCAACACCATCACCCCTATTCCTCTTTGCCAGAACAGAGGAACGAGCACTAGGGGTGACCTTAGCAACAACAGCAAAAGGGTCAACCTCACCAGCAGGTTGACCCCCTTCTCAAATGGCCTTTAGGCGAAGTCACCTATAATACCTGCAAAACAAGCATCAACAATACAAACACGTGTTAGTCATTGGCCAACACCAACCTCAGACACAAATGAGAGCAAGGTTAAGCATTTTACCATCCAAGGCAGTGAGGGGATCGCTTGCCGAAGGAAGAGACAGAATGGCCTACGTGTCTAGCAAGGCCAATAGCTGCTCCAAAATTTCTTTATCGACCCTCTCCATAAGGATTAGTAGATCCCCGCCATATGACTTGAACCTGGTAGGGTTAT